>NC_036848.1:25310386-25407886 GCF_002910315.2 Salvelinus sp. IW2-2015
ACACACACACACACACACACACACACACACACACACACAAACAAAGCTAAACACACACACAGCGGAAGACACACAGGCAAGCAGGCGTGCCAAACACACACAGAAAAAGCAGGCACATACACACACAATTCTTTTTTTCCCTGTGTTTCTGTCTCAATATAGTCTTGCTCTCTCCCTCTATCTTTGGCTCTGGCTCTTTCTCTCCATCACACTCTCTCTTCCTCTTCTCCTTAATATCCAAATCTGAGAGTAGAGGACATGTTCAAGTCATGATGTTGCTGCAGGGCCAAAGACAGTGCTACTTACAAACACAAGGACAAGGTCATCAAAACACACACACACACACACACTCCATATGCTTTCAATATCAGCATACCATGTCCACTCCAGACGCCCTTTCATGTTCCCTTCAAAATAATGAGATCCAGCTCTCTACCTTTGAAAGCACGAAGCCTGATTGTCTCTCTTCCTTTGAAAAGAGATGTACTTTGCCTTCAGAAAGTATTCATACCCCTTCACTTATTCCACCTTCTGTTGTGTTACAGCCTGAATTCAAAATTGATTTGAAAAAAACAGGGAAACATGTTATTAGACATTTTTGCAAATGTACTGAAAGTGAAATACAGAAATATCTCATTAACATAAGTATACACCCCTGAGTCAATACATGTTAGAATCAAATTTGGCAGTGATTACAGCTGTGAGACTTTCTGGGTACGTCTCTAAGAGCTTTGCACACCTGGATTGTACGATATTTGCACATTATCATTTTTTTTTATTCTTCAAGCTCTGTCAAGTTGGTTGTTGATCATTGCCGGACAGCCATTTTCAAGTCTTCAAGACAGACTGAACCAGGTTTTCCTCTAGGATTTTGCCTGTGCTTAGCTCTTTTCCGTTTCTTTTTATCCTAGTTCTTGCCGATGACAAGCATACCCATGAAATTATGCAGCCACTACCATGCTTTAAAAGATGAGCACTCAGTGGTACTCTGTGATGTGTTGTTTTGGAATTGCCCCTAACATAACTCTTTGTATTCAGGACAAAAAAAATATTTATTTGACATATTTTACTTTAGTGCCTTATTTGCAAACAAGGTGCAAGTTTCAATGTAATGGAAAAAGTCAAGGTGTGCGAATACTTTCTGAAGGCCCTGTATTTAGTATAATGCAGTGGTGGGGAGACGAGAGTATAGATGAGAGAACAGGCGTAAGGAGAGAAAAGAAGAGGAGAGGGGAGGTGAGAAGAGATAAGAAGAAAAAAGATCATCACACTTAAAAGAGAAGGGACTTCTCCGCTTTTTCCTCTGCTGTGGGAGTTGGGGAGTGTGTTCACTCAGAGGTTCCTCCCACGAGTTACGCTGCTACCTACCACAGTTCAGAAATCATGTTCTATATTTGTTGCACTTTACCTCTCCCACAGTTACACTCATCTTACGACCAAGGTGGGCGTTTGAAGACAGGAACATTTCAGTTGAATCTAGTGAAAGGTTAGCCAAGCCAAGCATGGGCAAATAGTCTAGGAGAAATGCTGCAAATATGTTGCAAACAATAGTATTGTAATAGTGTAGTAGTAATACAGTATACAACATTAGAATAGAGTGCATTCGGAACGTATACAGCCCCCTTGCCTTTTTCCACATTATCTTATGTTACAGCCTTATTCTAAAATTGATTAAATACATTTTCTTCCTCATCGATATACACACAATAACCTAGAATGACAAAGTGAAAACAGTTTTTTTTTTTTTTTTTAGAAGTGTTTCAAATGTATTAAAAATAAAAAACAGAAATACCTTACTTATGTAAGTATTCAGACCCTTTGCCATGAGACTGAATAGAGCTCAGGTGCATCCTGTTCCCATTGAACATCCTTGAGAGGTTTCTATAACTTGATTGGATAAATTCAGTTGATTGGACATGATTTGGAAAGACACATACTGTACTTGTCTATATAAGGTCCCACAGTTCACAGTGCATATCAGAGCAAAAACCAAGCCATGAGGTTGAACGAATTGTACGTAGAGCTCAGAGACAGGATTGTTCAACTAGCTGTGCAAATATGCTCCCCATTCAACCTGACAGAGCTTGAGAGGATCAGCAGAGAGGAATGGGAGAAACAACCCAAATACAGGTGTGCCAATCTTGTAGCGTCATACCCAAGAAGACTCAAGTCTTTAATCGGTGCCAAAAGTGCTTCAACAAAGTACTGAGTTAAGGGTCTGAATACTTATGCAAATGTTATATCAGTTGTTTACTTTTTTATAAATTTGCAAACATTTCTAAAAACCTGTTTTTGCTTTGTCATTATGGGGTATTGTGTGTAGATTGATGAGGGAAAAAAACAATTTAATCCATTTTAGAATAGAAAAGTCATGGGGTCTGAATACTTTCTGAATGCACTGTACATTGGAAGAATAAACAGGCACTGAATTATTTGTTTTTTGTTCGGTTGAAACATCCAACTTGGAGTGACAGAACAGCTACAATGCCATGTATACAAGAGAGGAAGTTAATAAATAGCATGTCTCGTCAAGAGGCAGAAATGCAAACTCCTGCACAATGCTGTTTAATTCAATTCATGAGCACTATATTTAAATCCCTTTGCTCTCTCAAAACCAATATGCTGCCGAATTCCGACAGACTCAACAGACGTAGAAATAACCTAGAAAAGGTCTCCGAATTGTATAAAGCATGAATCAATCAGATCTACACTTGACATTTCTGAATTAGAGTTGGACTGAAAGACATTAAAATTGTATGCCAAAAGGTGTCTGCGTACCAAGTTTCTATATTGAAGTATTAATAAAGGGCTCGGGGGAAGAGCGAGGGGACAAATGAAAATTAATATTGTTTTACTGTCAATCCATGCTGAGCCCTGGGAAACTTGAATATGATTGATGCCCTAGCGCACAACACAAACAGCACTGATCTACAGACTCAATATAGGCCTAATGGTGCTGCATTGCTGATGTTATAGCAGGGAATCATAGGCTTATAGACAGTACAATATGGCTTGAAGAAGATAGATGTGTTGTTTGTAATGACTGAAATGATCCCAGTAGAGCAGTGGTTCCCAAACTTTTTATAGTCTCGTACCCCTTCAAAACATTCAACCTCCAGCTGCGTACCCCCTCTAGCACCAGGGTCAGCGCACTCTCAAATGTTGTTTTTTGCCATCATTGTAAGCCTGCAGCACACACACCATACGATGCATTTATTAAACTTAAGAATGAGTGTGAGTTGTCACAACCCGGCTCTTAGAGCTCTTATAGGACCAGGGCACAAATAATAATATAATAATAATCAAGAATTTTGCTCTTTATTTAACCATCTTATGTATAAAACCTTATTTGTTCATCGAAAATTGTGAATAACTCACCACAGGTTAATGAGAAACCTGCGCTTGAAAGGATGCACATAACTCTGCAATGTTGGGTTGTACTGGAGAGACTCTCAGTCTTAAATCATTTTCCACACAGTCTGTGCCTGTATTTAGTTGTCATGCAGTGAGGTCCGAGAATCCACTCTCACATAGGTACGTGGTTGCAAAGGGCATCAGTGTCTTAACAGCATGATTTGCCAAGGCATAATACTCTGAGCGCAGCCCAATCCAGAAATCTGTCAGTGGCTTCTGATTAAATTCAATTGTCACAGAACCACTTGTTGCAATTTCGATGAGGCTCTCTTGATCAGATATCGGTAACTGGACTGGAGGCAGGGCATGAAAGGGAAAACGAATCCAGTTTTTTGTGTCATGTGTTTCGTAAAAGTACCTGCGTAATTGCTTACCCAACTCACTCAGGTGCTTCGCTTTATCACAATTGACATTGTCCGTAAGATTGAGTTCATTTGCACACAAAGAAATCATACAATGATGGAAAAACCTGTGGGTTGTCCTTGTTAGAGCTCCAACTTCTTAATCATAGCTTTAATTTTGTCCCACACGTTGAATATAGTTGCGAAGAGTCCCTGTAATCCTAGATTCAGATCATTCAGTCGAGAAAAAACATCACCCAGATAGGCCAGTTGTGTGAAACACTCATCATCATGCAAGCGGTCAGACAAGTGAAAATGATGGTCAGTAAAGAAAACTTTAAGCTCGTCTCTCAATTTAAAAAAAAGTTTCAATACTTTTCCCCTTGATAACCAGCGCACTTCTATATGTTGTAAAATAGTTACATGGTCGCTGCCCATATCATTGCATAGTGCAGAAAATACACGAGAGTTCAGAGGCCTTGCTTTAACAAAGTTAACCATTTTCACTGTAGTGTACAAAACGTCTTTCCATCTGTCAGGCATTCCTTTGGCAGCAAGAGCCTCTCGTTGATGCTGCAGCGTACCCAAGTGGCATCGGGAGCAACTGCTTGCACGTGTGTTACCACTCCACTATGTCTCCCTGTCATGGCTTTTGAGTCATCAGTACAGATACCAACATGGGCAGCATGAGCAGCAGCTACGTTTGTAACGGTTAATGTGATTGGATGTTAATTATCTAGGCTACCTGTATTTGACATTGTGTTGTTATTTCGCAGAACACTAGATGGTTTAATTTTATTTTTGAAAGTGAAACAAGGCTACTCCAGCAACAAATAAACCTCACCCAAATGTATAGCCCCGTTGGAAAATATAAATGGACTGTTTGAAAACGTGAAGAATAAAAAAAAAAAATGTTTTAATGTGAATCACATTTCTATTTGGCGTACCCCCGACGGCATTGCGCGTACCCCCAGTTCGGGAATACCTGCAGTAGAGCATCCCCTGACTCTTCGTGAGTAGATATCATCAAAATATCACCTCAACAGGTCAAATATAAAACATACACAATGCATTCGGAAAAGCACATGACAGCCCACTTGGAGTTTGCCAAAAAGGCACTTAAAGGACCCTCAGACCATGAGAAACAAGATTCTCTGGTCTGATTAAACCAAGATTTAACTCTTTGGCCTGAATGCCAAGCATCACGTCTGAAGGAAACCTGGCACACTCCCTACGGGTAAGCATGGTGGTGGCATCATGCTGTGGGGATTTTTTCCCCCGGCAGGGAATGGGGGACTAGTCAGGATCGACGCAAAGATGGACGGAGCAAAGTACAGAGAGATCCTTGATCAAAACCTGTTCCAGAGCTCTCAGGAACTTTGACTGGGGCAAAGGTTCACCTTCCAACAGGACAACGACCCTAAGCACACAGCCACACAACCGGATCGAACATCTCTGGAGAGACCTGAAAATAGCTGTGCACTGACGCTCCCCATCTAACCTGACAGAGTTTGAGAAAAATGTATAAAAATGTATAAAAAACAGTTTTTGCTTTGTCATTATCGGGTATTGTGTTTACTGTAGATTGATGAGGGGGAAAAACAATTTAATAAATTAAGTCTGTAACAAATCAAAATGTGGAGTAAAGGGAAGGCGTCTAAATAATTCCTTAATGCACTCCCATGTAATCAACTACATGAATCTCTTAGACATCAATGTGTTTCAGTAATGGGAAATACAATGGTTTGATACTGCCCAAAATCTACAAACTTACAGAGGAAAAGAGGCATGGTTTGATACTCCAAAAATCAAAATATATTTTTTGTCAACTTTAAATGTCATCCCAAGAAAGTCTCCGCAAAGATACTGTCTCACAACACATTTAAAACCGGTGATCTAAATATTCAACTGGAATCCATACTGAACACTAGCCAGGGGCAGGCGGGAATACAGTTCTTTACCAGTCTTTCAAAGCACAAAGGACATGTGCCACATCAACTCTGCTTGACGGTCCACACACAGTTTAATAGCTTATTTCCAATCAAATGTTATTTGTCACATGCGCCGAATACAACAGGTGTAGACCTTACAGTGAAATGCTTACTTACATGCCTTAACCAACAATGCAGTTTTAAGAAAATACCTATAAAAAAAAGTAAGAGATAAAGAATAACAAATGATTAAAGAGTAGCAGTAAATAACAATAGTGGGGCAATATACAGGTGGTACCGGTACAGAGTCAATGTGCGGGGAACCGGTGTCAATGTAATTGAGGTAATATGTAGGCAGGACAAAGGCCCCCCCCCCTTAAAAGAGTTAGATGCACTATTGTAAAGTGGTTGTTCCACTGGATATCATAAGGTGAATGCACCAATTTGTAAGTCGCTCTGGATAAGAGCRTCTGCTAAATGACTTAAATGTAAATGTAAATGTAGAGTTGAAGTCGTAAGTTTACATACACCTCGGTTGGAGTCATTAAAACTCGTTTTCAACCACTCCACAAATGTCTTGTTAACAAACTATAGTTTTGGCAAGTCGGTCAGGACATCTACTTTGTGCATGACACAAGTAACTTTTCCAACAATTGTTTACAGACAGATTATTTCACTTATTATTCACTGTATCACAACTCCAGTGGGTCAGAAGTTTACATACACTAAGTTGACTGTGCCTTTAAACAGCTTGGAAAATTCCAGAAAATGATGTCATGGCTTTAGAAGCTTCTGATAGGCTAATTGACACCATTTGAGTCAATTGGAGGAGCACCTGTGGATGTATTTCAAGGCCTACCTTCAAACTCAGTGCCTCTTTGCTTGACATCATGGGAAAATCAAAAGAAATCAGCCAAGAACATAGAAAAAATTGTAGACCTCCACATGTTCTGGTTCATTCTTGGGAGCATTTCCAATTCCTGAACTACCCCGCTCATCTGTCAACAATAGTACGTAAGTTTTAACACTGTTGGGACCATGCACGCGTCATACAGCTCAGGAAGGAGACGCGTTCTGTCTCCTAGAGATGAACGTACTTTGGTGCGAAAGTGCAATCAATCCCAGAAAACAGCAAAGGACTTGTGAAGATGTGAGGAAAGGTCAAAAGTATCTATATCCACAGTAAACGAGACTTTATCGACATAACCTGAAAGGCGCTCAGAAGGAAGAAGCCACTGCTCCAAAACCGCCATAAAAAGCCAGACTAGGTTTGCAACAAAGATCGTACTTTTTGGAGTCCTCTGGTCTGATGAAAAAAATAGAACGGTTTTGGCCATAATACACATCGTTATGCTTTGGAGGAAAAAGGGGGAGGCTTGCAAGCGAAGAACACATCCAACTGTGAAGCACGGGAGTGGCAGCATCATGTTGTGGGTGTGCTTTGCTGCAGGAGGACTGGTGCCCTTCACAAAATAGATGGATCATGAGAATGAAAATTATGTGGATATATTGAAGCAACTCTTCAAGACATCAGTCAGGAAGTTAAAACTTGGTCGCAAATGGGTCTTCCAAATGAACAACCGACTCCAAGCATACTTCCAAGTTGTGGGAAATGGTTAAGGATAACAAAGTCAAGATATTGGAGTGGCCATATAAACCCTGACCTCAATCCCATAGAAAAATTGTGGGAGAACTGAAAAAGCCTGTGCGAGCAAGGGGGTACAAACCTGACTCGTTACACCAGCTTGTCAGGAGGAATGGGCAAAATTCACCCAACGTATTGTGGAAGCTTGTGGAAGGCTACCCAAAACGTTTGACCCAAGTTAAAAATTTGAAGGCAATGCCTACAATACTAATTGAGTGTATGTAAACTTCTGACCCACTGGGAATGTGATGAAAGAAATAAAAGATGAAATAAATCATTTCCTCTACTATTATTCTGACATTTCACATTCTTAAAATAAAGTGGTGATCCTAACTGACAGACAGGGAATTTTTACTCGGATTAAATGTTAGGAATTGTGAAAAACTGAGTTAAATGTATTTGGCTAAGGTGTATGTAAACTTCCGACTTCAACTGTACATGTAGATAGAGTTATTAAAGTGACTAGCATAGAATATAGAGTAGCAGAGTGTTCCAGAGGGGGTGGGGGCAGCAATGGAAATAGTCTGGTTAGCCATTTGATTAGCTGTTCAGGAGTCTTAAGGTTGGGGTAGAAGCTATTTAGGAGCCTCTTGGACCTAGACTTGGGCTCTGGTACCACTTGCGTGCCGGTAGCAGAGACAACAGTCTATGATTAGGGTGGATGGAGTCTTTGAGACCATTTTTAGGGCTTTCCTTACACCGCCTACTATAGAGGTCCTGGATGGCAGGACCTTGGCCCGGTGATGTACTGGGCGTACTCATACCCTTTGTAGTGCCTTGCGGTCAAGAGGCTGAGCAGTTGCCATACCAAGGCAGTGATGCAACCCGTCAGGATGCTCTCAATGGTGCAGCTGTAAAACTTTTGAGATTGAGGACCCATGCCAAATCTTTTCAGCCTTTGAGGGGAATATCTTTTGTCGTGCCCTCTCCACGACTGTCTTGGTGTGCTTGGACCATGTTAGTTTGTTGGTGATGTGGACACCAAGGAACTTGAAGCTCTCAACCTGCTCCAACCTCGTCCATCAGGAGAATGGGGGCGCGTGCGCGGTCCTCTTTAGATCCTGTAGTCACATCAATCTCTTTGTCTTGATCACGTTGAGGGAGAGGTTGTTGTCCTTGCACCACACGATCAGGTCTCTGACCTCCTCCCTATAGCCTGTCTCATCGTTGTCGGTGATCAGGCCTACCACTGTGGTGTCATCACCAAACTTAATGATGGTGTTGGAGTCGTGCCTGGCCGTGCAGTCTTGAGTGAACAGGGAGTATAGGAGGGGACTGAGCACGCACCCCTGAGAGGCCCCCCGTGTTGAGAACCAGCATGGCGGATGTTTTGTTACTTACCCTTACCACCTGGTGGCGGCCCGTCAGGAAGTCCAGAATCCAGTTGCAGAGGGAGGTGTTAAGTCCCAGGGTCCTTAGCTTAGTGTTGAGCTGAGGGCACTATGGGGTTGAACGCTGAGCTGTAGTCAATAAATAGCATTCTCACATAGGTGTTCCTTTTGTCCAGGTGTGAAAGAGCAGTTTGGTGTGCAATAAAGATTGTGTCATCTGTGGATCTGTTGGTGCGGTATATGCAAATTGGAGTGGGTCTAGGGTTTCTGGGATAATTGTGTTGATGTGAAACAAATAATTATTTTCAGATGTGTGGGGCTTGGAAGGAAGAGGGGATGAGGGAGGGTGGTATTGGTTTCATTCAGATTTTGTTTTTACAAAAGGCCCACCAAAAACCATTGCTGCTGGTAGCGAGGAAGGGTAGTGAGTGAAATAAGTGGTGGCAGTTGATGCTCCTCTAACTCTGTCTTTGCAGCCATCCCTCCCTCTATCCATCGAGGCCTTAAACAGGCCTTAAACACAATGAGCAGGAGTGCATCAGGTGACGAAAAGCCTTGGAGTGCGTGCCGCGCTTGATATGTCATTGGCCAATTAAATGAGCAGAACAGGCAAAACAAATGCCAAGGTTATCGATTTGCCTGGGAATACAGCCTTCCTCTGGAATACACAGGAACAAAGAGGCGGAATCGGGAGAGAAGCATACCATTTCAGCTTAAATGAGAATTGTTCTAAGTGCCTCTCCTCAAACATTGGAACAAAAGACGCTAGAAAGCATTGGCCATTCTCCGTGTTCAATGGTACCTACCTCAAAGTGTCTGAGCGCGCTCAATAAATAGATACTGTGCGTCCTCAACTACAGGATAATTAATCGAATACCATATCATTAAAAGGTTACATGTTAAAAGATTCAAGTTCATGGAAGAATAATCTGTTAAATTGTATAATACACTCAATACACTCAAGCCAATGCCAATCATTAAATATGCTGTCTGCAATATTTTTTATGTCCTGTTCTTCCTACATTCGTTGAATGTCCTTCGCCTCTACTTTTGGGGGGAAACTAACTACTCTCTCCAATCACTTCAAAGCTCTATTCTGTCACTAAACTGTTCTAGCGCTCCTTGGGGAGGTCTTGTCAGCCAATACATACAGCTCACTTTCACACCACTAAAAGAGGTCATCCTTAAAAACCGGCCTCGGCCATTTTATACAAGTGAAGAGGTTAGGCCTGCGTCCCAAGGGTGAGCCAGATGTAATTCATTTTTTAAACAACAAGCTTTGTCCATTACTCTGGCAGACGAAAAAAAAACATGATTCTCTGAAATAGACCCATTCAGCCATCACCAATCCAACAGACTCCTCCAGTCCCCAAGGTCTGAGGTGTTTAAGGCTCTCTCCTCCCCTCCCCCTTTCTCACCCCTTGACATATTGTAGGCTGACCAGTATGTTATCTTGGAAATGTGCTCAGTCTCAGGGACGGCCGGTCATGTGGATATCGATCTCCTCCAGTTGATCAGCTCCTAAAGGGCAGGGCATGTAACCCCTTAAAATCCATCTCTCTGGAAACAGCGGTACAGGGTACTTCAAGAGCTGCATTCCGACTGGGGCTGCCCTGCCCCTGCCTGCGTGTAACTGGTGGTTCGCAGGCAGCTCGCACTAACGCACCACAGGACCAATTGAAACACTGTTGTTCCAGCGTGGCAGTTGAGTTGTGATGTAAATCATCCTTGTTTTAAAAAGAGACGACCTATGAAGTCATCAAGCTGGTCGATAGACGCTAGAACTGCAACCAGCCTGTCCGCCTGCCTGTCTATTTACCAGTCTAGTTTGCCTGCAGGCAACTTGACATTCGTCTACTTTGTGGTCCTCATCTTCCCCCGTTAGCTCGATCAACAAGGTGTAAAGGCAGATGAGACACACTTCAGCAGTGGCAGAGGTGAATGTGGACACACTGGCCAGACTGAATTAGAGGCAATTTACACCGCCCGCTCCTCCGCCTCCCATCGCGCCCCTACCTGGGGAAGGTGCCAGATAGATTTCATGGTTGAGACAGAGGAATAAGTGTTGCAGGCTCCCTACAGACCACACAGTACCTTCAGTTCCCCCAGCCCTCCCAACCACCCCGACTGCACAAGGATCCCTCAGAGGCACCACAATGACAGTGTGAAAATGGGAATCTTCCAGCCCAATCCGAAGCCACACCAGGCTAACTGAGCTAAACTCCTCTCTTGACTGGCTCTTTAGGTTCTGAGTGGAGCTTTTTAAGTCTCTTCAGACTGACAGCTCCCTGCTTTCTCAGTGTTAGCTCTGTGTTAGCCCGCTCCACGAGGCACTGATGTGAGTCTGACTGAGGGAGAGGTTAAAGGTCAGAGACTTCAGGGGAAATCTTACTAGCATCCTCAGATTTTTGAGAAACTTCTTCAAAGTGAGAGCTGTCTGAGTGGCACACTGAGACAGTTCAAAACTTCAAACTAGGCCTTTGCTGCTCTCGGATAAACAGTCTTCGTACACCTCTATCACAACCTATTTCCTCAGCACAATGAACTCTGTTCCTGCTGATCAAGACAACACATTTCGGTTCGTAACAATGTCTTAAATAATCTACTTTTGCAACAGAAATAACCTTGTAAAAAATAACAGTTTGTCAAAGAATCAACACCAAAAAACTTCTGTCTGTAGAGAGAGTCAAAACACAAGAAGGTTTGTCTGGGCCCATCAGTAGACCACAGACCAGGTCTTCTTCATCCAAAATGGCACCCTAATTACTAGGTAATGCACTAGATTTAACCAGGGCCCATAGGGGTCTCAAAAGTATTGCACTACATAGGGAAAATGGTGTCATTTGGGACTCAGCCCAGGTCACAGTGTACTGGTTGGTTTACCTTGTCCTCATTCCCTCTAAGCCTCTGGGCCTCCTTAATCCTGAAGGAGGCTTATGAAAGCAATAAAACGCCATTAAAGGTGACAATTCACACTAGCAAAAAGCAATAAGAGAGCTTTTTTCCCCCCAAAAGCCCTGCCCCCCAAAAACGGAATGCCGTTCTCACAATAGGCAATAGGGCTTCACGTTGTGAGAAATTGCCAGAGCAGATCTGCAATTACCGTATTACAGTGGCGGAGAAATGAAGAAACTTCGGCAGCCTCCTTGGACAGTGTATATTTATAAATATTACTAGGGTTGTTTGCGAGCTAGTGGGGGAGAAAAGTGACAGCAACAACACAAACAACGGTGTACATTTCTGAGACATAGGAGATATGCCTTAATGTTGTGGGATTGAGACAGGGGGTGTTGACAACAAATTCAGATGTATTGCGGCGAATACCCCACCGCTAAATTAAACCGGGCTGACATTTCTGGAAGGTTGAGGAATAATGCACTCAATATATTTTCCACTGTTCAATCAGCAAACGCATTGTGTGCATGTGTGTGTGTATGTGTGTGTGTGTGTGTGTGTGTAATGCAATCTAATTAAGTGATGCATTCTCTCAGTGTGCTGTCTCAAGGAAAAAATTAACACAATGAAAGCCATTTAGATGCAAACCATTCCAATAAACAGATTAGATTGCAGATTATCATTATTTGCCTAAAAACTATTGCTCATCCCTGGTATTACAATATTTAAATGCTAATATGGGTTAGTCTGCAATCCATTTCAAAAAGAGAAACGACTTAGACCAACAAAAGAGCCCCCAGTTCATTTGCAAGGCTGTATAATTTAGAAATCCTTCATTGGAAAAGTGTTCCAATTTGCATGCAAGAATTGTGTCAACAACGTATAGCCTTTCCAAATCACAGCCTATTAGCGATGACATTGCTGGAAAAAAAATATGTAAGCCATAATAAAATGACCTTACTTGTAGATTCGGGGACAAACTGACTAGACTAGAATCTTTTAAAAGGGAAAGGAGAAGAAAGGGGAGGGAGGAGAGGGAGAGACGCATGAGAGGAACACGACTCACAAAGCGTAATAATATAAAGGGCGTACTTACCGTGACTTTGCTCCCAGTGATCTGCATGCAGCGGTCAGCGGAGAGGAGTTAATGTGCAAAAAGACAACAAACGGCACAATCATTAGTAGGCCAAGAATGTCCTCTCAAATATAAGAGGTATCAAGCGCACCTTATTCTGACATTACATAGGCTACACACTGCGCTCACACGGCTACATTCACTACTAAACACTTATAGGGTAACATAGCTGAACTAAAAGTTGAGGGTGCATCATGGTAAGACAGTGTCTGTTCGTTTGGCAGCCATTTTGAAAGAATATGGAGTCTCCTGTTCACTTGGCCTCTATGTGAGTCGGTTCCTATTTTAATATTTTTTTTATTTGGGGACTGTTTTTATATTTGTGGACTTTAATTAGCCTGTACAGGAGCTCAATGTTAATGACAATATAATATAATATTAAAAAAGACAGTTCAAATTATCTGTATCATGATGATTTAACAAACATTTTCAGATCAGTTTATTCAGTTTGTTCTCATTTAGAAAAACGTCAAAATTTGACACAAATCCAATTGTCTTTGCGCTTGATTGATTTCCCATGGAATTAACCCCTAAAATGGCAGTTTTTCCACAGTAAAACAAACAGGTTGCTCTCATCTCCCAAAGGCCAAAATCAATCAGCTGCCATCTGTGCTTGACTTCAGGTGTCAGATTTAGCGACGCCGCGTATCACCTTGGAGCTCATGCAGTCAGCATGATTTCTGGAGTTTAACCTTGTTATCTGTCAATAGTGGCGGGCAGTGGGGAGCGTTTTCTCTATTACAGCAGCGTGTCTCGCAGTGGGTGGGTGTCTGTCAGCCTAGTAAATGTATTCTAATCTGCAGCTGAGCACAACCCTCTCTCTCGCCCGCCAGCTGCACTCCGAGAAGCACCGTGCAGTGTACACTGATCACAGGAAGTTACAAAGTCACTGCACATCAAGACAGCGAAGACATACTCTCTCTCTCCATCGCTTGATCTCTCCGTCTGCCTCTCATTCCATCTTTCTCTCTCTTTCTCTCAATCACTCGCTCTATCACACTTTCTGCCTTCTCTGCATTCCTTCACTCACTCACTCACTCTCTCGCTCCCTTCTTTCTCTTTCTGCCTCCCTGGCTCTCTGTAGTCGACTGTAATTCCCTCGCTCTCATTCTTTCTCTCGCTCTCTTTATCAATCTCTCTCTCCATCTCCCTCTCCCACTCTCCCATTTGACGCTCGGCTTCCCTCTCCTCTATCAGAGTTTATGGCGGCAATAAAGTCAGTTTTAACTGTGTTGCCGCTTGATCATGTGCACTGTGCTTTTCACCATAAATCCACATTTCCCCAGTCGTCCTCTGATGAATCTAGCGTATCATTGTCTAACTTTGAGGATATCTTCACACGGTCTGGTTATTATCGGGAGAATCGGGACCTTGAATCACATAGAGGTGAGTGACTACTATCTCCAGCATTGTTCTGGTGTTGTTTCAGTGTTGATAAGACTACATGGCGAGAACATTAAAACATGTCTCTTTTCTGAGTTATTGTTTTGGCGGCTTGACCAAAAAGATCAGACATTATCTTGAAAAACCCCAAGGAGCATCACTGTCAGGGAGGAGCTTGAGGGGGAATTGCACTTTATGTGCTAACATCCATTTCCCCACGCAAGGTATCACCTCATTCTCGCTAAAACCGTGACATAATTCCTGTCAATTCTAAGAGAAAAAAACGACCTAAAGGTAGACCTAATAATAATTGGACTAATGCTTGGTTATTGCTGGATGTGTGTATGCTAATGAGCATCTCTAGTGCTCCATTATAGAACAACTCCCTAGTAAACAAACGTCTGAAGGAAATGTCATCAGGAGCGGTGGCATTTATTGATATTCTCCCCTCACTATCATTAGCATTAGCATCATTTCTCATATGGTGTGGGGAAAATAAAGTTATTTATTCATTAGAGAAGATAACAGTGTGACAGGAGAAGAATAACAAGGCCTTCGTTCTCTGACGAATTGTCAGGCTTCACTGCGAGAACGGGGTGGCACATTGGTGATTGGTCAAATTACTCTTTGAAATACCAGGGTATTGATGGGGCACGTTGGCAATTGGTCAAATCCATTTTAAATACCAGCATGTTCATTTCAAATTGTGTTAGTACAAAAGCAGCAAAATGGCTGCTCAATACATTTGACTAGTTGCCTCTCAAGACCCGGCCGTCACACTCATCCTCATCGCATCATGAACATTTGAATTGGAACAGGGAAATCATTTGCAAGGTGAGAGAGAAGCAAAGGTTTTTCCATCCCACTCGTAAGGAAAGATAAATGATTGCGTTAGTGTGAAAGGCATGCATGTGGCACATTTTATGACAATGGCATACATTTGTCAGAAATAATTTAAGAGAGAACAAAAGAGAAAAGAGCGGGGGAAAAAGCACCTCGTGCAAAGTTAATGGCAAAGGACATGCAAACTTGCTGCAAGAGCCATGCTGGATTTCATTGTACAGAGCTCATATTCAAATAAACAGGGTCAATGGCAATATTACAAATATTCTCCTTTGAAAAGACATTGGCTGGATCCCAAATTGCACCCTATTTCCTAAGGTCTTCTTTGTATGCCTGAATGCTTTCAAGGGACACAGACAGTCTGTGTTTTGTGTTGGGGGATAACTTGAAAGACTCCCACAGATGCATACTGGTAGTAAATGGGAAGAGTTCTCAATCTTGCCCGGTGATAAACTAGAGAGGTGGCAAGACGTGAAAAATACAACTCTCAAGAGGAGCCATGTTTGGAGAGAATACACAAACTACTAATCAGCCCCACGCTCCCATTAGCTAGCTAGTATTTTTTGGCCTAATAGCCTCAGGGAAATATAATACAAGTTAATGGCCATATTTTTCATAGTAGAATGATAATAACAATATATTGGATGAATAGATTTGCCTAGTTAAATAAAGGTTACATTTTTTTTTTTTATACAAAAATAAAAAAAGATTGGGGGTATAAATATAAATAATAATAATGACATTATCCGGAACAATAAAGGATAATAACTCTAAATCTCTCTATATATGAACACAAAAAGGATCTCAAAAAGGGTGCATTTGGTTTGGTAGTTAAATCTAAAATTGTGATCCCCTCCCTGAGACTGACAGTCAAGCAAAAAGGTCAAGGACGTTGGGGACACGTTTGTCGCTCCACTAATATTTGCACTTTATACCTCCATGCCTAAACATTCTGTGAATTAGCTCAAGCTACATTTTAGGTAGAGGGAGAGCTGATGGAATTCCCTATTGCCTTACAATATAGATAACAAACAGACAGGTCCCATTGCTTTGATGACATTCTCTTTTTGCCATTCTACTTTATATATTTCTATGATCTCTGTTAGTTGGTGGCAATGATCTAGTCGAGAACAGAAAGACACACAGGAAAGAGGTGACTTGGTGTGTGAGTGAGTGCACGTTATTAGTCCATTTTCCTGCAAAAGGAAAATTCCCTTGAAAGCATTCAGGCATACAAAGAAGACCTTAAAACTGTTAGAGGAAGAGACCAAACAAAGATTTAATCAAGGCACATATTAGTTGTGAAAACACGATCCCAAAAATGAACCCAAAAACGAAATGCAGTTATTGTCAGACCATACCATGGTAATATCCAATTCTGTACCAGGTCTCAATTTCCCTCTATCACGTGTCAATTGATTGTCAATTACGGATTATTAGTAGCGAGCAAGTTGTTAAATCAATAAAAAAATGTATTACATTTTTTTTGCCTTAGTCCTTCAAGCATGAACAAAAACCATCCTTGAAAAGTCACACAATCACACTGCGCTCACCCGAAACATATTAATCCAAAATGGGAACTCTATTCCCTATATAGTGCACTACTTTTGACCACGGCCCATAGGGCTCTGGTGAAAAGTAGAGCACAAGATAGGGAAAAGGGTGCCATTTGAGACATAGACTAACCTACAGCATACTCTTCACCTACAGGAGCCTAATTGGCCAGAGTAATGTTATGTCTTATCATTATTTACAGAAACCAGTAGGGATGGATTGGGTTTCTAACAGGAGGCGGGGATTTGCTCTGCCATGTTGAAGACAGGCACTTATCACACAGAAACACATCTGTCCCCTGGACGGCTAAGCTGCGCTACCCTGTCATAGTGGTGTGTTGTGGTGTGTGTGTGTGTGTGTGTGTGTGTGTGTGGTGTTGTGTGTGTGTGTGGTGTGTGTGTGTGTGTGTGTGTGTGTGTGTGTGTGTGTGTGTGTGTGTGTGTGTGTGTGTGTGTGTGTGTGTGTGTGCTAGGCATGTGCGTGTGTGCGCGCAAGTGTCTGTGTCTCTATATTCTATTCTGAAATCCATCCAACGGGCTCCACCTACAGGGCCTATAGAATGTGAGGGGTAGGTGAGGACACTGAAAGACAGCCTAAGCCCTAACTCCCTTTCACCCAGACAGAGGCGGCTGTTCATCTGAATAATATAGCAGTGCTCACAAAACATAATGGGCCCGGTGAAAAATTCAATCATCTCTGATCATCATCATCATTATTAATAATGCCGCCTAATTACCATAACAATGAGAGGGGTAATAAATGATCGTGTCAAAGGCCGGCGAGTGACTTGATAGGAGTCTATGAGTAAATGTGAGCCTACCCTCAGTAGGGGCCTTAAACTTCATAAAGAGAATTCACCTGATAACCCTGGGATTACGCTCCTCAAACGTGCTGGGTTTACCACTCTTATTGGCTTAGATTGTTGAAAGTGTAAAGCGATGCGTTTCAATTTCAAATGAAAACTTGTTCCTTCCCCAATATAAAGCAACTGAGAGTTACGGCTGCGCTACAACGAAAGCGGTTTGATAAGCACTCGGGTGGGGGTGGGGGGGCGGTGAAAAAATGTAATGGAAGCAGTAATCAGAGATTGGGGGCTCAAGCAAGGAGAGTGAGACGGAGGGAGAGTGTGAAAGAGTGGTAGAGAGAGAGGGGCACAGAAAGAAAGTAGATTGGGTTAAGCTCATTATTCTGCAGTGTCTTGGCAGTGTAGAATGTCATATTTCTCAGCCCACTCACTACTACTACTACACTGGGTGAGAGTAGCTGAGAAACCCGTTTGGTTACAATAAAATGCAGGAAGCCCATTAGTTTCATTACAGATATATAATACAGAAAGACCATTGGTTCACAACGACGACTTACAGATTTGGCGGTGGTGGAGATGTACTGGACGACCATCTCTCGCTTGGTGCTCAGGTCCTTCCCACGCAGTGGGGCTTTACGCTCCTCATTCAGGTTCATGTCCTCCTGAGGAAACAAACAACGAAAGTGAGGAGAAACGACTACTACACACCGTGGGGCAATTATGGTCATTTTAAATCCATTAAGACTCTACCAACTGCACTTAAAGGATGTCAACACTCTTTACCTAAAATGGAAACGGTCAATTATTATCCCGCTGTTTGCTGCTGCCAAAGATGCAATCCTAACAAGGGTATCAAGTGTATGTTACACTAGAAAAGGTCACTCTTGGGTCATAGCACTTTAATGTCCAGCTTCTGTACTTTAGTTGAGGGTACACAGTCCCTCTTTCTCTCTCTAGGCAATGTGACAGACAGGCATAGCAACAGGAGGTAATGGAGACGATCCCACAGCTAGTGACATTAATAACTACCCCTGGAAACAGAAGTGAGGCCAAAGTATGATACATCACCCTCTGTTATACCGCAGAGTGGATATCATACAACACCGCCTGTAAAGTGGAAGGGTAAGGTTGATTACCATACAACAATATCATTAAACAGTGCCTGGGTGGACAGTAGCTTATGCCTCTTTAACTATTATCTTCGACGTACATTGTACGTTTTATTCTGCACCACAAAAAAGGCCCCTTTCTTGTCAAAGAGATGAGGGGAGGGAGGGAGGGACGCGGGGAGTGAGGGAGGGATGGAAAGAAGAGCACTAAGAGCAGGGGAATGACATGGTGAGGATAGCAGGAGGATGGGGGGATGTTTATTCGGAGCACTCTCAGACAAAGGTATGGACTGAATGACACAGAGAAACACGTGGCTGAAGTCATGTGGCTGAGTGGAGCTGCTGTGAAACAATGCTGCCATCTAGTGGGAGAAAGTATGGTGCATTTTTCTTTTGCTGTATGGTGAAGGTGTTGAGTGTATAGCCTAGAATGTAAAATCGAGATAGGCCTCGTCCTAAATGGCAACATATTCCCTACCTATATGGTGCACTACTTTTGACCAGAGTCATATGCACCCTTGTCAAATGTAGTGCACTATGAAGGAAATAGGGTGCCATTTTTGGACACAACCCATAGATAAATCAACCATATGTTACCTATATGTCCACTGTATGATCTAACATTTGGTGAAAAGATTTACATTCCCGTTCCTTCATTTTCTTTAGTTCAGTTTGTAGACGGGTACAGTATATAGTCTGTGGCAGTTGAAAGACACTAGGTACAGCATCATGGATATTACCATTAAGGGTATCATGACCCAATGTCCTCCTCCTCCTCCACCTCCTCCTCTTCCCTCTACATTTTGTCTCAGTAAATACACCAAGAGTTGGGGCGCACTCGTGGAGGGACACTTTACCAATGGGCCGTTTTCTAAATACCCGGGACCGGAATACTTTTTAATTAACCTCTGAACTCTGCTAATTTGGCCGGTTAAATGGCATTCAATAAACGAGGCAAAACGCGGAGCGGAGAATATAGGGGGGAATGTGGGGGAGAGACAGCAGGGCCTGAGGGGTACACGTCAGGGTCGACTAGAAGAGAGAGAGAGAGGACTCTGTGTTCTGCCACCCAAAAATGATTAATTATGCTATTATTAATTATATCCTCGCAGGTCTACATGGAAGAATCCCAACATATCCCTGGCAGCAGACTCAGGTAATTGAAACGTTTACACAGGCACCCTACAAACTGTGTGTGGAGTTATTTGACGGTGGTGGAGGCGTGTGTGTGTGTGTGTGTGTGTGTGTGTGTGTGTTCTTTCATGTTGCCTGACGGTTCTATCCACCTCTGCTTGGCTGGCCTAACAAGTCAAACGGCCTGGGTCTTAACTCTGTATCACCCGATTCAGCATTCAGAGCTACTACTGTAGGAAACAACGTGAGACAGACAAAAGAACTGCCTTGGATACGTCAGAAATCACAAAGCAATGTGGAGAGATGTGCTGCCTGTGAACACAGCTTGGGGCTTCCATTGGCTTCCATTGCCAGGGATAATGAATGGGGTGCAGCCATATCTGTCTGCTGTCGACAAGGATATGGACAAGGGCAAAGGTTGAGTACGAGAGAAGTAAGTTGAGCAGGAGAGAAAACATTGTTTTAATTTGCTTCGACCGTGACAAATCTGTGACAAAATGATTTTCTCCGGTGCACCCCAAGTTTAATTCATGGAGTTTAGGGGCACATCTTGGCTCTCCTCCTCTGTGGTTTAAGTGCCCGTCTTGTGCAGACAGAGAAATTGTAACTGCAATGGAGGAGCACAGCGGCTGTTATTACGGAGAATGCTGCTCCCGGCAATGAGGCATAGGCACATAAAGGCTCAAACTAGCCTCATCAGCACAGTAATGGTCACTTTCGCTCACTCAGTCTCTCTCTCGCAGTCTCTCGCTCTCTCTCTCTCACACACACACACACACCAACTCTATCTCGCTCTGTAGTAGTCAGTGACAACTAGGAGGGAAGATCATCTTTTGGATGTATTCCCTGCCAAATCTGTAGATATGAATCATACATAGCTCATAAAACTACAACGGCAGGTGGAGGCATATTGATGGCAAGAGTTCACAGATTGTAAGTCAATTCCAGGTTTTCTCTCTGTAGAATACCTGGAATATGACAGAGAGGCAATATAACAGACAGCCATAGCAATAGGAGGTGATGTCGACAAGCCCATAGGTAGTGACAGTAGTAACTACCGCTGGAAACAGAAGAGTGAGGGTGGAGTATGATGTATCAATTGGCCCTGGTCAAAAGTAGTGCACCTTATACAGTGCCATTTGGGATGCAGAAATGGAAATGATCATCCACAATACAGACACAGTTGTATGATATGCACTCTGCTGTATAACAGAGCGTGATAGGGTGCCATTTGCGACACATCCCTTGGAACATTCTGTGCCAACGTGTAGGAGAGTGGCTTGACAAATGTGTACACGTGTGATGCTGGGTAGTGATGGGTAAAAAAAAAAAATATATATATATATATATATATATATATATATATATATCCATACAGTTACATACTGCAATATTATTTGGGGATATTATATCTATCGTTTTTGCTTAAAAAAAGCTAGAGCCAGTCGGCTGTACCTGAGCCAAAACTCCAGTATTTTTCATCCTATAGCTTGTTCTTCAACTTTAAATAGTGTTTTCAGCACTTTTATTTCCCCGACTGATCAAAACGTGTTTTCTCATGTGATCAAAACGTGTTTTCTCATGCGCTCATGTCTCTCTGCAGCAGATATATAGTAAGCCATATGTTTGGAACATCAAATCTCAATAAAATTGCAGCATCGAATTGCAATACAAAGAATCATAAGAATTGTGAGAATCGCAATACATATCGTATCGGCACCTAAGTATAGTTAGAATATTGTATCATGAGGTCCCTGGCAATTCACAGCCCTAATGCTGCTGCCTATGGCTCATCCCCCTCACTGTTTGTTTGCATCTAATGTGCTTCACAGCGGTCGGCCAGGCGAGAGACGATCGTTCCAATAACAAAATTCACACACAGAGATACGTGTGGTCTAAAGGGCATGGTCGTGACCTGTCCGTCTATCCATTCATCTGTCATGGCACGTCCTCGCCAGTCGTTACAACCCCTTCCTTCTCCCTCCTAGTCCTACCCTTGTACAGGACAAATGTGTCTGAATATTAATGGTAAATGGAGCGATGGAGATGATGGGGAAGGGTACAGATTCATAGAGGGGAGTTTGCCGCTGGCTAAACGAGGATGTAAACGTGTGTGTCACATCGCGGCTCGCTGTTTTCCCAGCACCACGTCCCGCATTAAGAATTCTGCCACCGCGCCTCCTCCTCGCCAAAGACTCTCCCCCCAATGGGGAGATTTCAGAGGATTTACAACTGTGAATTTATATCAGGGGCTCCAACTCCGGGGTCCAGCTGTGCACATCTAAAGAACCCAAGGACGCCGCACAAGACTACACACACTCTCCTTGTGGCAGAGTGGAAGCCACGGCAGCCGTAATGTGGCTCTCAGGCAGGCAGCAGCTACTGGTTTAACATGACCAACACTGTGACACTAACATTAGCACTAGCACAAACACTAACACACAACACTACCACTTCCAAAAACACTACAGTACCACTAACATAAACATGACACCCTACAGTACACACTACCACCTCTGTAACACTGACACAAACACTACACCCTACAGTACACACTACCACTACTAATACTAACACACATGACACCCTACAGTACCGACCACTCTGTAACACTGAACACAAACACTATACCCTACAGTACACACTACCACTACTAACTATAAAACACTACACAAGTACACTACCCTACTAATACTAACACAAACACTACACCCACAGTACACTACACTACTAATACTAACACAAACACTACACCCTAAAAGTACACACTACCACTACTAATACTAACACAACACTACACCCACAGTACACACTACCACTACTAATACTAAAACAAACACTACACCTACAGTACACACTACCATACTAATACTAACACAAACACTACACCTACAGAACACACTACACTACTAATATAACACAAACATACACCACAGTACACACTACTACTATAATCTAATCACAACATACACCTACAGTAACACTAACAATACTAACTATAAACACAAACACACACTCTACAGTACACACTACCACTACTAACACATAAACAAACACTAGACTCTACAGTACACACTAATACTAACACAACACTACACTCTACAGTACACACTACCACTACTAATACTAAACACAAAACATACACCCTACAGTACACACTAACTATAATACTAACAAAAACACACACAGCGCAGACACACTACCACTACTAATACTAACACAAACACTACACACACGTACACACTACCACTACTAATACTAACACAAACACTACACCTACAGTACACACTACCACTACTAATACTAACAACACTACACCCTACAGTACACACTACACTACTAATACTAACACAAACACTACACGCGACAGGACACACTACCACTATAACTAAACAAACTATACACCCACAGTAACAACCACTCACTATAATACTAACACAAACACTACACCCTACAGTACACACTACCACTACTAACACTAACACAAACACTACACGCGACAGGACACACTACTAATACTAACACAAACATTACACCCTACAGTACACACTAGCACTACTGTTACACTAACACTACACCCTACACTAACAGTCCTCCAATGATTTCTTAACAGGTCAGGAGGAGCTCATCTGTCCGTATCTACCAACCCAGGGCTGCTCTTCTTCCCAGAACCTTTTGATAACCTGGTAGCATTATGGGCTTCTCTAGCTTTGAATTTTTTGGGGAGGACAAAACATGCAGACTACGTGCTGTCATGACTGTCCTGTGAGGATTTGAATGGGTCAGATCAGCTTGGCAATGGATGGCAGTAAGCAGACCTTCTCTCACCCACAGAAGAGGAGAGGAGGGAACTGTGCCGGTTTGACAGCTCACACCTTTTCGTAAATTAAAGGAGAGGAGATCCAGACAGTTCTCCTTCTCCAAAATCCACCAAGGAATGTGCTTTGTTAACAGACTTTTTCCTGACAAAACTCTAACAAGTTCAAATAGCGAATACTGGAAAAATATTTCTAACATAATGATCTATAGAAAACGAATGTCATAATGTTTTTTATTCTGTGATGTCATTAAAAAGTGTTATAAAGGAAATACTGTAACTTGAAAAGTATACACACTACATGTAGGAAGTATGCATCCTTAACGTTCTATATGAAAAATTATGAAAGTATCTTTGTTAAGATAGGAATGTGATTTTAGGAACCACAAGAGAATTTGTCTCCTAAAATCTTTGCATAGTAAGTTGCCATGCCCCGAGTGAGGTCAGAGAGCATGTCAGCCTGATGGTGCCATCCCCTTCGGCCAGAGTGCATAAAAGGATTGATGGAGAAATTAACATTAGACCAGAAAAGCGTGGAGCGGTATCTACACGTTTGAAATGGTTGGAACGTTGAACCTCAACACGAGGTGAAGAAAATAAACTCACCTCACAGACCAGAGAGGCGTGTAGACTTGCAGCTCATGTCCAGAGTAGTTTGAACCTTGAATATCAACACGAGGAAGAGGTGAGAAGCTCACCTTCCAGACAATCACTGGTACGGCTGATTAGCTGTCCTAAGACAAATATCTAGAAAAGCGAATTTAAGTGGGACCATCCTACTACTCTTCTCAAATCACCGTATCCTACTACTCTCAACACCAATGGTAACCGTCGACACGACTGTCTAGCCTATCTTCCGGAGTGAACAACAGTAGAAGACTATTGGACAATCAGAGCCTTACAAGCGTGCCGCTGAAAGGCCAACCCATCACCCTTCCTAAGGAGGGCTGGTTCCAACAGCAAACGAAGGCATGCACACGTAAATACATTCATGATTTCTTACTCCAAACGGGCGGTGGTTCGTGTGTAAAGTATATGATTACTGTGAGAAAAGTTTCTAAAATGTATCAACAAGAAGTGTCTCTTTTTCTTTCTCACTCTTTCTCTCTCCCTCTCCATGTCGATGTGTAAAAAGCCACCATATTGTGTCAGTCCGCTAAGGACCTTTTTCTCATGTATAAAGTTGGTATGTTTATTCTGTGTTATTATTTAGTTAGCTTGTAAATAAATAATTAAACCAATTTATGTAGTACTGATTCATAAGTAAGGCTGGGGTTATTGCAGATCCAAGAAGGTTACGACTGTTCAGAATGATGATTTGATAAGAGGTTCTGATTAATATGTTGACTGTTTTATGGATGTGATAGGTAAAGACCTTTAGAGTTTCATTCGGGAGATGGTAACTCTTTAAACAACTGCTCTCGTGGTGCCCCAAATTCCTAATGAGTTAATAGTTACACGATTAATTTAAATCGGGTAACAATTAAAGTTAGTTGATTCGATAAATAACATTGATCAGATTATTGAAAGTAAAGTCATGATAACGCTGAAGGAAAAACACATTTGGATTTGTCTTAGTCATTAAAGCACAACACCGGGGCTCCTTGGTCAACCGCCTAACACCCTCACTTGGAATTTGAGTTTTAGAGCAGCAGTGCATGCCATGTTTTCAAACAATAAGAGCATGGGGATACGAAAGAGATACACAGAGAACAACAAAATGCTACGTTTTTTTAAAGCAACGGCGAACCTTCTTTATTGAGTATCTCTGTATTGAGACTACGATTACGCAGTTTGAATATCATTTGATTTAGCTACTCCAATTCAAGCTAATATACATAAAGTTCCATTTCTGTATTGTAATTTCAACATAGGCTGCTGTTAGTACTTTAGCTATGAAAATGGTCTACAATCTATAGATAGAGGCGTGTTGGTGCTGGCAGCTTCAAAAGCACGTAAAGGTAATGCAAATCCCTTCACTTCATTGTAATTAAGCTTTCAGTGATGGTTCTCAGCGCAACACGTTTTCAGCCGCCGAGAAACATGCCTTTCCTGTCATCGGAGCCTGAGTTTAATGTCACAGCGTGGTGAGCACAAACACAGTAATTGAGAGGTGAGCTGGATGAGATGAGGTGAGGCGGGGAAAAAATACAGACTGATCGTAATAAAAAAACAGAAGAGAATCAGCATCACTTCGGCTCCCGCAACAAGAACCATTGTATGAAAAAAGGTACACAGTGACACACACACACACACACACACACACACAGGCCTATGCAATGAAGCCTGGGTAATTTAGCATTGCGGTTAAAAAGTGATGGGCTGAAAGCTTTTTGTTACATTTTCAATCCGGCGGCATACACAGAGAGCCAGCCAGAGCCAATTCCTGTGGAATAAAAAGCAAGGGGTTTCAAAAGAAGTTTGACCTTGGAGATGGGTACGAGTTGAACTTCAAATTCAACATTCAACAAAGTCCGTCGTCATCAACAAGGGGAAATGTTTTCACCTGTAAAGCCATTCATTTGACATAACCTATGGGTTGTTATGAAAGGTCCACGGTAGCTATTACTTATGAGTCTGGCAAGCGAGACTAGTCAGACTACCTAGTACGAGTCTAACAACAAGGCGAACAAAGTGTAAAGATGGGAGTTAGGTCATGCATTCTTTTTCCTCTCCTTTCATCAAGTCAAGCAAAACCCCACAAGGGGGCAATACTGAGCTTTGAACAGAGAGTTCCATGGGAATGCTCATCGATCAACCCATCATCTCCTCCTAAAACCATGTCACATGTGTATATGCGGGAACACAACTACCCTTGCCTCACACCTAGCAAGGACAGGACACCATGTAAGTTTGCGTGCCATGTGTAATTACATGTAACTGCAAAGTGATCAGAAGCTACAATTATTTCAAATTCAAGTATCGTTTTATGATGTAGGCTGTCAGTTGTTATTAGTGGAGTAGTCTTCTCTTCTCGATGATGGAGATTCACAGACTGCTGGGCTGGCAAGCTAAAGGCTCGACTTCTTCTCACTTGGATATGAACTGCTACTCACACTCAACACTTATCATTCGTAACACAAAGGGAGGAGCTCGAACATCATGTTAAAGCCATATGAGTGTTACACCATTTTCTACTGACTATCACCAGGTATCAGACAGGCATTTATAGTGCATCTGTACTGGTAACAGGACGTTGTAACACTGTAATGACAGTAACCAAACTCTTTGTATCACCCTCGCTATTTTATGGTTGTCTAGTAGTTACCAGTGATGTGTATACACCTTGGATGACTGACATGGGATCGCTGTAATGAAGCCACCGTGCAGTCATATCGGTACTCCTCCAATGTAAAAAATATTTTGGTAGCAATATCAATGCATTTGCCCATAGGTTTATAGACCAATAAGACGGCCCCGAATGTGTTCAAATTCGGTGAAGGGTCGGAGGGGTACTCAGATCCAGACTCATTGCGGAAAATAAACTAAAATCTGTGGGCGTGGCGTAGCGTTTGGCCGGAGCAAGGAGTCTGGGTAGCCAGGCAAGCTCTCTGTAGCTCTGATGGAGCTCTCTGTAGCTCTCTGATGGAGCTCTCTGTAGCTCTCTGATGGAGCTCTCTGTAGCTCTCTGATGGAGCTCTCTGTAGCTCTCTGATGGAGCTCTCTGTAGCTCTGATAGAGCACTCTGTAGCTCTGATAGAGCACTCTGTAGCTCTCTGATGGAGCTCTGTAGCTCTCTGGTGGAGCTCTCTGTAGCTCTCTGATGGAGCTCTCTGTAGCTCTGATAGAGCTCTCTGTAGCTCTGATAGAGCACTCTGTAGCTCTGATAGAGCACTCTGTAGCTCTCTGATGGAGCTCTCTGTAGCTCTCTGATGGAGCTCTCTGTAGCTCTCTGATGGAGCTCTCTGTAGCTCTCTGTAGCGCTCTGATGGAGCTCTCTGTAGCTCTGATGGAGCTCTCTGTAGCTCTGATAGAGCACTCTATAGCTCTCTGATGGAGCTCTCTGTAGCTCTGATGGAGCTCTCTGTAGCTCTCTGGTGGAGCTCTCTGTAGTTCTCGGTTTGGAGCTCTCTGTAGCTCTCGGATGGAGCTCTCTGTAACTCTCTGATAGAGCTCTCTGTTGGAACTCTGTAGCTCTCTGATGGATCCCTCTGGAGCTCTCTGTTTGAACGAGGGCTGAGTCAAGTGAACTTGAGTTGCCGAGTTAAGTGAGAAGTCACGACAGGGTTACGCCGATACACTCACTCCTGTCTCTCTCTCTGATCTATGTGCTCTCTATGCTGATCTCAGCGTGATTTTAGAGCTGCGACTCGGCTCTGCGCAGCGAACCAGGTAAGTGCTGCTCTGTAGAGGCTTAGCCTGAGCAGAGCTCCCTGCCTGCAGATTACGAAGAAGAGAAGAGTGGCGCATAGTATGAGACACAAAAGCACCCACATTAACATGATGTGAATACAGAGAGGCAATAGAAAAAGAAAACTGCTACATTTCTTTGCCAAAAGATGTTTGAATGTGCCACACAGCAAGCCGTCAACACATCACATCTAATGATATCATTATTATGACAACCAGTGGAGACAGAGATCCACCTCGAGATCAGAGACTCTCTGGTGAACAGTAAAAGAACAATGTGATTGGTAGCTCGTACTCAAAAGGACACACAGGGAGTTTCAGACATAGAAGCAGTAACCATGTCCATTCTGCCCGTTACATCTCCATGGTTCCAGACAAGTAGTGGTTGAGGGAGAAATTGTAATCCTATAGTACATATACATTGAGTGTACAAAACATTATGAACATGACATAGACAGACCGGACGAATCCAGGTGAAAGCCATGATCCCTTTCTGATGTCACTTGTTAAATATCACTTCAATCAGTATAGATGAAGGGGAGGAGACCGATTTAAAGAAGGATTTTTAAACCTCGAGACAATTGAGACATGGATTTGTGCATGTGTTCCATTCAGAGGGTGAATGGGCAAGACAAAAGATTGACGTGCCTTTGAACTTGGTATGGTAGTAGGTGCCAGGCACGCCGGTTCGTGTCAATAACTGCAACACTGCTAGGTTTTCATCCTTAACAGTTTCCGGTGTGTATGAAGAATGATCCACCACCCAAAGGCTAACCCAGCCAACTTGACACAACTGTGGGAAGCATTGGAGTCAACAAGGGCCAGCGTCCCTGTGGAACGCTTTCGACACCTTGTAGAGTCAATGTTCTGAGGTGCAACTCAATATTAGGAAGGTGTTCTTAATGTTTTGTTAACTCAGTGTAATACTGCCAGGGACCGCACAATACCAATACGGATTGTAATATGGATTCTCACGATTCTATAGGTATTAGATACTGCAATTTTATTGCAATTTGACGTTCCAAACATATTGCTCACTATATGTCTGCTGCAGAAAGACAGGCGAGAGCATGAGAAAACTAGTTTTGATCAGTCAGGGAAAATACTGCACTGAAAACAGGGACTCTACATTCAGTGTTATAGGGGAGCACGGTGGCTATATACACTTGGTTCAAAAGGAGAGTTACAGTATCGGACTTACCATCATCTTCT
Source organism: Salvelinus sp. IW2-2015 (assembly GCF_002910315.2). NCBI lineage: Eukaryota > Metazoa > Chordata > Actinopteri > Salmoniformes > Salmonidae > Salvelinus > Salvelinus sp. IW2-2015. The sequence goes on from NC_036848.1 coordinate 25,339,286, forward strand.
CAAAGAGGGCGTTGATCTCCTTCTCGGAGAGGTTCATGGAGCGGTCGTCGAAGAGAGGCTGAGGCATGGGCATCTCTACCTGAATGGACATGGGGTCTGTGGAGTGCTGGATCAGGGGCTTGTCCTTCTTATTCCCAGTCTTCCGGAAACTGGTGATCCGGTCACGCTGAAGGGGAAAGAGAGGGTGGCATCACCAAAGTGTGTGTGGTAAGTGTTATGACATATAGTATTTAACTAGGAATATTTCCCTAGGCTTCAGGCTTTCTGAATGCTTACACACTGTAGAGTTGAGTGATACTGTCATATGCCTGCCATGTCTTTCGAGCTCCTTCCCAACCTTTGAACAGGCATCAGCTGGGCTCAATTACAGGTTGGGATGGCGCCACAGGCCAGCTAAAGTAAAGGGTTTTGCCTGTGACAAGGGACGGACTGATAATGTGTGTTCATCTTCTGTTTTATCATCAAAAAAAATTATGTTAGATTAAATGATAATGTGTGTTCATCTTCTGTTTTGTCATAAAAAAAATTATGTTAGATTAAATGACAATGTGCTTTGAAAAAGGGGTGTAACATTGCTTGCTCTATGTCAAACTGGCTTTGATGTATTAAATCTGTACAGTTCGTGTGTATCTGAACGAAAACATGGTACATAATAAAACGGTACACTGTTAAATACAGCGACGTCATAGATTTGACTTACCTTCGCACTTACCATTAACCCTGTAGATTGGGATTGTTCAAAATGACAGACTGTTATGGGAGTCTGTATAACTTAAGTGCATATGCTTCAGAAAGATACTCTCCTCACAGACAGTACTCGGCTATTCTAGGTACACCGATGAATTAAGAACGGATGTCAATCGCATAAGTGCAAATACATTTACCTGAGCTGTGCTTGAGTTAGTTTGCCTGGTGCAATGGGACAAATGGAATCGTCCCAAAAGTGCAAACGGCAAGCGTTAAATCAAGCGCACCTCATATGTAATTCAGGGCCGACGACAGAAGACGGACCAAGATCAAACGAGATGCCGCCAGCAGCACGCACCTTTGTTACACAGTCAGAAGAGGGTAAGTCCATGCACCAGTCGCTGTTAGTTAGTCGTCAGTGGTATTAGCTATATGGGTTTAGGGGTCATGCTTGTGTGAAATGAATGAATGAACATACATATGAAAAAGAGTAAGACAAATCAATTAAGACAACATTTTATTAATGATAGCACACCTGAATCTACACTGAAATCATTGTGGACGGACCAGTGGAAGACAAAACCAATGATGTTCAACATGATTGTAGAATCTACATGTAATACAATCCATTGAAACAGCACCAGTGTTTGAGCCAAATAGAGTGTACTTGTTCTTTGTTAATGAATTATTAAGAGGAATAATAACAAATACAATATATAAGCCTATCATAACCGATTCAGAATACTGTTGGGCTGATATTTGACTGATTAGGCTAGGCATTCATCAACAACAAAAAATCATATTAAATTACGTTATCATTTGGGCACATTAAATAACCATAAAATACTGTAATGACAATAATACAGGAACCCTACTTGGTTAACAGAGGGCACCGTGTCCCTCTTGTTTCATTGGTCCATCCACAGATTTCAGTTCAACATCCTGTGCAGCCATGACACAAAGAGAAGATGATGACGCAAAACAAAGTACACAAAGAAATGAAAACAGGACGCCTTACCATGTCGTCAGCCAATGTTTTTATGTGTATGTTCTGTTGAAGGGAAGGCACATTGTGAAAAGTAAGATCCAACTGAAAATGACAGCCCCATCCATGGTGTGCATGTGAAGGAGAATATCCAAAATGTCACAATACACAGTAACAGATGGACACACATGCAAACGTGACAGAAATGTCATAAAGCCTCAGACGAACCCATATGAATGAACCCATGAATAACCACACTTAATAACCACCAATGCCAAGAGTATGCAAAGCTGCCATCAAGGCAAAGGGTGGCTACTTTGAAGAATGTCAAATATGAAATATATTTTGATTTGTTGAACACTTTTTTGGTTACTACATGATACCATATGTTATTTCATAGTTTTGACGTCTTCACTTCATTTTTTAAATAGTAATAATTAAGAAAAACCCTTGAATGAGTACTGTATGTTTCACAAATTTGTACAGTAGAGTAAAGAAAAGTAAAGTGCAGTACAGTACACTAGAGTAGAGTACAGTATAATGTACTATATTGTACTGTACTATACTGTACTGAACATATTTACTTTACTCTACTGTACTCTGATCTGCTCTGCTGTACGTTACTCTACTGTGCTGTAATGTCCAAATTTAGGAAACATAAACATTGGACCAGCCTGGTCTGGTCCGGACCAACCGAATGTGGCCTTGTTTGGGGACGGAGCTCATTAGTATAATAGCTAATGTGTAGAATGAACTAAATATGCAAAATAAGGTTATTGCATATGTTAACCTTTGTGTACCTATTCAGGATACAAACACCATAAAGAGAATGATATGACTATTCATAATTATTCATTTCTGTATAGTACATATCAGGGACCCATGATGTAATTCCATTACCGGTTATAAATCCACTTAACCTACTGTAGTTCAATAAGTAAAATATTTTTTTTCTCAAACACAAGAGCTGTGTTCGAATACTCATACTAACTGCACTAACCATACTACTTGTGATGTAAATTGAGTATGTAGTATGCTTATTGGACATGTATAGTAATGGATATAGTATGGATATAGTTAGTATGCCAAATGTTCCCGGATGTCGTACTACATTCGCCAAAATACGAAGTATACAAGCAGTGGACACTATTTCCATGCTTTAGGGCCCATAATGAAATTCTTGTCCTAACCGATGTCTTAACCGACTTGCCAAAACGATAGTTTGTTAACAAGACATTTGTGGAGTGGTTGAAAAACAAGTTTTAATGACTCCAACCTAAGTGTATGTAAACTTCCGACTTCAACTGTAGACTACCGAAAAAAACTCCCAAAACAGATGTTTGTTTCCTTTCTAGACACAAGGCATACATTGCCAATGGCCTGTGGCTCTGCTACGGACGGCCGTTTGTAAAGACGCTTCAGTCACACACTGACACAGGAAGCAGGAAACAACACAACACCATATGCTGTGGCGCTATGCTGTGGGGGCTGTGAAGTGCTAACGATCGGGGAATGTGGGGTGTTGTGGCCATAAAGCGGACCTCCTGCCGAGGGGGTTCTCTCCTCGGTTAATCTCAGCCTATCGCTCTCAAGGGCTTTACACTGCAACTCCTCGAGCAGTTAGCCTCATAGCTCCCTGAGGTTAAAGACTGCAGCTAGCAGACGCTCAAACTGCCATATCTATTACTTCTATGTATCAACAGTTGGGAGGTGTCTATCTAAGTATATAGCCTCTATCTATCTATCCACAGTAAAACGAGTGCTATATCAAAATAACCTGAAAGGCCGCTCAGCAAGGAAGAAGCCACTGGTCCAAAACCGCCATAAAAAAAGCCAGACTACAGTTTGCAACTGCACATGGGGACAAAGATCGTACTTTCTGGAGAAATGTCCATCATTATGTTTGGAGGAAAAAGGGGGAGGCTTGCAAGCCGAAGAAAACCATCCCAACCGTGAAGCACGGGAGTGGTAGCATCATGTTGTGGGTGTGCTTTGCTGCAGGAGGGCCTGATGTACTTCACAAAATAGATGGCTTCATGAGGAAGGGAAATTATGTGGATATATTGAAGCAACATCTCAAGACATTAGTCAGGAAGTTAAAGCTTGGTCGCAAATGGGTCTTCCAAATGGACAATGACCCCAAGCATACTTCCAAAGTTTTGGCAAAATGGCTTTAGGCGAACAAAGTCGAGGTATTGGAGTGGCCATCACAAAGCCCTGACGTCAATCCTATAGAAAAATTGTGGGCAGAACTGAAAAAGCGTGTGCGAGCAAGGAGGCTTACAAACCTGACTCAGTTACACCAGCTCTGTCAGGAGGAATGCGACAAAATTCACCCAACTTATTGTGGGAAGCTTGTGGAAGGCTACCCAAAATGTTTGACCCATGTTAAACAATTTAAAGGCAATGCTACCAAATACGAATTGAGTGTATGTAAACTTCTGACCCACTGGGAATGTGATGAAAGAAATAAAAGCTGAAATAAATCATTCTCTCTACTATTATTCTGACATTTCACATTGTTAAAATAAAGTGGTGATCCTAACTGACCTAAGACAGGGAATTTTCACTAGGATTAAATGTCAGGAATTGTGGAAAAACTGAGTTTAAATGTATTTGGCTACGGTGTTTGTAAACTTCCGACTTCAACTGTATATTGCGATTCTCACTATTTGATAAGAACTGCGATTGGATACTGTGATTTTATTGCGATTCGATGTTCCAAACATATTGCTCACCATACAGTGCATTCGGAAAATATTTAGACCCCTTTTTTCACATTTTGTTACGTTACAGCATTATTCTAAAATCGATTAAATAAAACATTTGTCTCATCAATCTACACACAATGCCCAATAATGACAAAGTGAAATTCTTGGAAATGTATTAAAAATAATAAACAGAAATACGTTATTTACATCAGTATTCGGACCCTTTGATATGAGACTCGAAATTGAGCTCAGGTTCATCCCGTTCCCACTGATCATCCTTGAGTTTATATACAACTGGATTGGAGTCCACCTGTGATAAATTCAATTGATTGGACATGATTTGGAAAGGCACACATCTGTCTATATAAGGTCCCACAGTTGACAGTGCATGCAAAAACTAAGCCATGAGGTTAAAGGAATTGTCCGTAGAGCTCCGAGACAGGATTCTGTCGAGGCACAGGTCTGGGGAAGGGTACCAAAAAATGTCTGCAGCATTGAAGGTCCCCAAGAACACATTGGCCTCCATCATTCTTAGATGGAAGATGACCGAAGGAAAGATGAACGGAGCAAAGTTAGGAGATCCTTGATGAAAACTTGCACCGGAGCACTCGGGACCTCAGACTGGGGTGAAGGTTCACCTTCCAACAGGACAAAGACTCTAACCACAAAGGCAAGACAACGCAGGAGTGGCTTCAGGACAAGTCTCTGAATGTCCTTGAGTGGCCCAGCCAGAACCAGGAACATCTCTGGAGAGACTTGAAAATAGCTGTGAAGCAACGCTCCCCATCCAACCTGACAGAGCTTGAGATGATCTGCAGAGAAGAACGGGAGAAACTCTCCAAATACTGGTGTGCCAAGCTTGTAGTGTCATACCCTACCAGACTCGAGGCTGTAATCGCTGCCAAATGTGCTTTAACAAAGTACTGAGTAAAGTGTCTGAACACTTACATAAATGTTATATTTCAATTTTAAATGAATTTGTTTTTGCTTTGTCATTATGGGGTATTGTGTGTAGATTGGTGAGGAAAAGCAACAATTGAATCCATTTTAGAATAAGGCTGTAACATGACAAAATGTGGAAAAAGTCGAGGGGTCTGAATACTTTCCAAATGCACTGTATGTTTGCTGCAGAGGGACGAAAGAGAGCCATGAGAAAGCAAGTTTTGATCAGTCAAACAAATTGGAGTTTGGTGCAGGTACAGCCAACTATCGCAAAAATAATATTGCCATATTGTCAAAACGATATATGGTCAGAAATAATATCCAGAAAATATGTAACTGTATCTATTTTTAATTCCCCCCCCATTATAACTTTCAAACACTGTCTCTGCAAGTGTGTAAAACATTGCACATTTTTCAAATGGGGTAATTTAACATATTTTAATCAATTTAACAACAAGGGAACCTCTGTTGAGCTAATCGTCTTTACTTTAGGGGAAACCATCAGTTTACTTCTGCACAGTCATTATCGCACGGCAACACATAGCAACAATGCAATTTGGTTTCCTTTAGGGAAAACCATCAGTTCACTTCCGCACAGTCATTATCGTACGGCAACACTGCAACAATGCAATTTACCACATAACAATTAACCATGCACGTCCTCTGGGCTTCTCTGGCTTATTAAAACCTCAACCCTTTCATTGTAATAAATGTTTATTGCCCAACATTAATTCCTCAAAATAACGCAAATCGAATTAGCCCTCAGCTCCTTCATTATCGAAATAGGATTTTGTTTAGATAAAGATTAATAAAATTGAAAAACCCACTGCAATTTTGCTGGATTCATGGGTCCATTTGAGTATGGGGAATATCACGAGTATGCCTCATCTGGCAAGAACTTTTAAATACAAAGGACTACAGTCCAACTTTCGAGAATGACACAAATATTAATTTTCACAAATTCTGCTGCCTCAGTGTCTTAAGATATTTCTGTCAGATGTTACTATGGAATACTGAAGTATAATTACAAGCATTTCATAAGTATCAAAGGCTTTTGTTGACAATTACATGAAGTTGATGCAAATAGCCAATATTTGCAGTGTTGACCCTTCTTTTTCAAGACCTCTGCAATCCACCCTGGCATGCTGTCAATTAACTTATGGGCCACATCCTGACTGATGGCAGCCCATTCTTGTATAATCAATGCTTGGAATTTGTCAGAATTTGTGGGGTTTTGTCTGTCTACCCGCCTCTTGAGGATTGGCCACAAGTTCTCAATGGGATTAAGGTCTGGGGAGTTTCCTGGCCATGGACCCAAAATATCAATGTTTTGATCCCCGAGCCACTTTTGCCTTATGGCAAGGTGCTCCATCATGCTGGAAAAGGCATTGTTCGTCACCAAACTGTTCCTGGATGGTTGGGAGAAGTTGCTCTTGGAGGATGTATGTGTTGGTACCATTCTTTATTTCTTTGCTGTGTACTTAGGTAAAATTGTGAGTGAGCCCACTCCCTTGGCTGAGAAGCAACCCCACACATGTATGGTCTCAGGATGCTTTACTGTTGGCATGACACAGGACTGATGGTAGCGCTCACCTTGTCTTCTCTGGACAAGCGTTTTTCCAGATCCCCCAAACACTCGGAAAGGGGATTCATCAGACAAAATTACTTTACCCCAGTCCTCAGCAGTCCAATCCCTGTACCTTTTGCAGAATATCAGTCTGTCCCTGATGTTTTTCCTGGAGAGAAGTGGCTTCTTTGCTGCCCTTCTTGACGCCAGGCCACCCTCCAAAAGTCTTCGCCTCACTGTGCGTGCAGATGCCCTCACACCTGCCTGCTGCCATTCCTGAGCAAGCTCTGTACTGGTGGTGTCCCGATCCCGCAGCTGAATCAACTTTAGGAGACGGTCCTGGCGCTTGCTGGACTTTCTTGGGCGCCCTGAAGCCTTCTTCACAACAATTGAACCGCTCTCCTTGAAGTTCTTGATGATCCGATAAATGGTTGATTTAGGTGCAATCTTACTGGCAGCAATATCCTTGCCTGTGAAGCCCTTTTGGTGCAAAGGAATGATGACGGCACGTGTTTCCTTGCAGGTAACCATGGCTGACATAGGAAGAACAATGATTCCAAGCTTCCAGTCTGTTATTCGAACTCAATCAGCATGACAGAGTGATCTCCAGCCTTGTCCTCGTCAACACTCACATCTGTGTTAACGAGAGAATCACTGACATGATGTCAGCTGGTCCTTTTGTGGCAGGGCTGAAATGCAGTGGAAATGTTTTTGGGGGATTCAGTTCATTTGCATGGCAAAGAGGGACTTTGCAATTAATTACAATTCATCTGATCACTCTTCATAACATTCTGGAGTATATGCAGATTGCCATCATACAAACTGAGGCAGCAGACTTTGTGAAAATTAATATTTGTGTCATTCTCAAAACGTTTGGCCACGACTGTACAATAACTACTCAGTTTGCTTTATTCTGGGCTAAAGGATATATGGCCTATTTTAATTCCAGATACCGTTCTGCATTAGCAAATCTAAATGTTTTAGTAATGTTGTATTCATAAAGTGTCTCAGAGTAGGAATGCTGATCTAAGGATCAGTTTTGACTTTAAGATCAAATAAAACAATTACATGGACAGTAAGGGGGGGGGGGGGGGGGGTCTGATCCTAGGTCAGAGGTTCAATTGGCTTGCTCAAAGTGATACCACTAGGTGGTGTATGACATTTCCACAACTGCATTACATACTATCAATTCACGTCTTTCCATGCCAAACATGTAGGCCTAGTTTCAAATATGTTTTTTCGACATATGTTATTTTTACACCATTACGCCATCTGCACATGAAGCACTTCCTGCTCACTCAATGGGGGAAAAATCCCCATTATAAATGGATGGCATTTACAGAGTTCATCTAAAAAGCAGCATGGAGACATGCTTACAGGGAAATCAGGGTTTTGCTTTAATTACTTGTAATTCATAACAAACAAAGGATGACTAGGAGTGCCTGGTGTTGTTGGCACTAATGACTGTATCGCCATGTGCCGCTACTAACAATTCTTGGCAACCTTGTGTCACTGCTCCCGCTCTCCCAGTCTCCTTCATAGCCTCTAGTATTCCAAATGTTCACTTCCACTCGGCAATCACAGTTCGTCTGCATTCCTCACTATTGGATTTGCATTCTGGGCGTGGAAAGTGACGAATCCTTCTACCCAGGGACATGTTCACAGAATTGAGTTGAGTGTGAATCCAAAAACCTGCTAGAATGTATGTAGCACTTTCTTCTTAGTTAAACCAAACAGCTTGAACATAGTGGTTCACAGTTTACACATGTATTTTTGGCCTCTCTGGTTTATATGGACCCATCAACACAGCTTATTCAGTAGTAAACAAAACCACAATGCACTGTATGTTGCTAAGGGACCGTTTCTGTTGACAGACTGAAGTACTGACCTAGCGTTCGCTTAACAGGGTGTGTGCGTTTGTGCGTTTGTGGTGTTGTTTTGTGTGTGGTGTGTGTGTGTGTGTGTTGTGTGTGTGTGGTGTGTGTGGTGTGTGTGTGTGTGTGTGTGGTGTGTGTGTGTTTGGTGTGTGGTGTGTGTTGTGTGTGTTGTTTTGTGTGTGTGTGTGTGTGGTGTGTGTACATGTGTGTGTACATGTGTGTGTACAAGTGTGTGTACATGTGGTGGGTGTACATGTGTGCGCTAGCATGAAACAGATACAGACTCATTATATGGAAAGGCAGCAGACACCCCAGCACATCTGACAAAATGATGACCTTGCACTACAAAGTGTAAAATACAGGTAAGGTCAAAAGTATATATACAGTAATATTGTGGACAGATTGACAGAAAGAGTTGCATGCAGCACTCCCACACAGCATGTCACAATGAACGAGTCAGTTCAACTTCATTTACATCTGTGTGTTTGAAAAATGGTACCTGAAAAACTACACAGGCAGGCATTAGTGTGTTGCATTTGCTACATGTTGTTGCTCCTCTCAAATTGTATTTTATAGGATCGAAGTGAATCAAGTCTGACATCGTCTTCTCAATGGCTCATTACAGTGACTTAAAGGTACTGTGACCCAAGCCATAGCCATGGGGCGGCAGGTAGCCTAGTGGTTAGTGTGTTGGGCCGTTAACCAAAAGGTTGCAAGACAAAATCCCCAAGCTGATAAAGTACAAATCTGTCGTTGTGCCACTGAACAAGGCAGTTAACCCACTGTACCTAGACTGTCATTGTAAATAAGAATTTGTTCTTAACTTACTTGTCTAGTTAAATAAAGGTACAAAAATGAAAGGATCACACAGAGATGAATCTGAGCACTCCTCTGACATTTGCCCTGTTTATAAAATCCATCAGATAATGTTTAGATCGAGGGGCTCCCCCATTCACACGTCTCTGTGGTAGATGGGGAGAGAGCAGGGGAGAATGAACCACAGAAGTTGGTTCTCATTGAAACACGGAAGTTCAAGGCTGACCGCGGTACTGCTTGCAGAAAACAGGATCCTCATTATAATGAATGGGAAAATGGCAATCTTTGTGTAAATAAAAAATGTTTTAAAAGACAATCATAGTACCAATAATTGCTTATAAAACACCAGTCCTTGAACCGATTATTTTAAAATCGCACACAAAACAAGTTACACTATGGGGCAGCAGGTAGCCTAGTGGTTAGAGCATTGGGCCAGTAACTGAAAGGTTGCTAGATTGAATCCCTGAGCTGACAAGGTGAAAATCTGTTGTTCTGAACAAGGCAGTTAAACCACATTTCCTAGGTTGTCATTGTAAATAAGAATTTGTTCTTAACTGACTTGCCTAGTTAAATAAAGGTTTAATAGTTTTGCCCCTAATTGCAACCTGCAGTACCCCGTTAGGCCTTCAACAGTTTGTGCATCACAGGAGGTTGGTGGCGTGTTAAATGGGGAGGACAGACTCGGGGTAATGGCTGGAGTGGAATTAGTGGAATGATATCAAACACATCGTTTCTATTTTGAGGAAGTGTATGGCTATGGAGTTTCAAGATGGACAAACAGTACGATTGCCGCTTTTTTCAATTTTTTCGAAACGAAGGACTTTTAAGGGAGTATGCGAGCACACTCATTCGGCTCACCTAACCAAACTCAAGAATGTGGAAGGCGTTACTCAATGAGAGGGGACATCACTGAGCTAGCCTACAACGTCACTTCCTGGAGTAGCTCAAACTGTGCATGTTATATACCCCTGACACGCCATCTTAATAACTTCTCTAGGATAGGGGGCAGCATTTTCATGTTTGGATGAAAAGCATACCCAAATTCAAACTGCCAGCTACTCATCCCCAGAAGATAAGATATGCATATTATTAGTAGATTTGGATAGAAAACACTCTGAAGTTTCTAAAACTGTTTGAATCATGTCTGTGAGTATAACAGAACTTATTTAACAGGCGAAACCCCGAGGACAAACCATTCCGAAAATCTTTTTTTGAGGTCACTCTCTTTTCAATGGATCATCATTGGTAATCCAGATTTCTAATTGACCTTCTTGCAGTTCCTACCGCTTCCACTGGATGTCAACAGTCTTGAGAAATTGGTTGAGGGTTTTTCCTTTGTGTAATGAAGAAGTAGCCCTGTTCAGAACGAGAGTTGAGTAAAGTGTACTTTTTGTTTGAGGCGCGTAACCAGAAAGCATGCTACAGTTTGTTTTAATCCTGTAATGAACACAGATCATCCCGTCTTCAATTTTATCGATTATTTACGTAAAAAAATACCTAAAGTTGTATTACAAAAGTAGTTTGAAATGTTTTGTCAAGGTTTACATGTAACCTTTGAGATATTTTGTAGCCACGTTTGAGCAAGTTGGAACCGGTGTTTTCTGGATCAAGCGCGCCAAATAAATGGACATTTTGGATATATATCGACGGAATTAATCGAACAAAAGGACCATTTGTGATGTTTATGGGACATTTTGGAGTGACAACAACAGAAGCTCGTCAAAGGTAAGGCATGAATTATATTTTTATTTCTGCGTTTTGTGTCGCGCCTGCAGGGTTGAAATATGCTTCTCTCTCTTTGTTTACAATGTTGCTATCCTCAGAAAATAGCATCGTTTGCTTTCGCCGAAAAGCCTATTTGAATTCTGACATGTTGGCTGGATTCACAACCAGTGTAGCTTTAATTTGGTATCTTTCATGTGTGATTTAATGAAAGTTAGATTTTTATAGTATTTTATTTGAATTTGGTGCGCTGCATTTTCTCTGGCTTTTGGCCAAGTGAGACAGTAGCGTCCCGCCTAAACTCAGATTTTTGGATATAAATATGAACTTTACCGAACATAACATACATGTATTGTGTAACATGAAGTCCTATGAGTGTCATCTGATGAAGATCATCAAAGGTTAGTGATTAATTTAAACTCTATTTCTGCTTTTTGTTACTCCTCTCTTTGGCTGGAAAAATGGCTGTGTTTTTCTGTGGCTATGTACTGACCTAACATAATCGCAAGGTGTGCTWTCGCCGTAAATCCCTTTTGAAATCAGACACTTTGGCTGGATTAACGAGAAGTTTATCTTTAAAATGGTGTATAATACTTGTATGTTTGAGGAATTTTAATTATGAGATTTCTGTTGTTTTGAATTTGGCACCCTGCAATTTCCCTGGCTGTTGGTTAGGTGGGACGCTACCGTCCCACATATCACAGAGAAGTTAACCGACTTCATTTGGCTTCAATGCGCTATTGAGTCTTCACATAGGAATAATGGTGTCACGTGATTAGGGCCATCACCGACAAAAACAAACCTTGGTCGACTGAGTCATCCTGTTTAAACTTATTTTTCCATATATAAAACCAACAACATATGCACTGAGCTTGTCTGATGCTTGAAGCAAACTGTTTGAGGGTTTTTCTTTTTTTTAAATATATTTTCTACATTGTTGAATAATAGTGAAGACATCAAAATTATGAAATAACACATAGTAACCAATTTTTTTTTTAACAAATCAAAATATGAATTATATTTGAGATTCTTCAAAGTAGCCACCCTTTGCCTTGATGACAGCTTTGCACACTCTTGGAAATTCTCTTAACCAGCTTCATGAGGTAGTCACCTGGAATGCGTTTCAATTAACAGGTGTGCCTTGTTAAAAGTTAATTTGTGGAATTTATTTCCTTCTTAATGCATTTGAGCCAATGAGTTGTGTTGTGACAAGGTAGGGGTGGTATACAGAAGTCAATATTATGGCAAGAACAGCTCAAATAAGCAAAGAGAAACGACAGTCCATTATTACTTTAAGACATGAAGGTAAGTCAAAAAAACGGAAAATGTCAAGAACTTTGAAAGTTTCTTCAAGAGCAATCGTAAAAACCATCAAGCGCTATGACAAAACTGGCTCTCATGAGGACCGCCACAGGAAAGGAAGACCCATAGTCACCTCTGCTGCAGAGGATAAGTTCATTCGAGTTAACCGCACCTCAGGTTGCAGCTCAAATAAATGCTTCACAGAGTTCAAGTAACAGACACATCTCAACATCAACTGTTCAGAGGAGACTCAGGCCTTCATGGTCGAATTGATGCAAAGAAACCACTACTAAAGGACACCAATAATAAGAAGAGGCTTTCTTGGCTTGGGCCAAGAAACACAAGAAATGGACATTAGACTGGTGGAAGTCGTTCTTTTAGTCCAAATTTTAGATTTTTGGTTCTAACCGCCGTGTCTTTGTGAGACGTAGAGTAGGTGAACGGATAATCTCCGCATGTGTGGTTCTCACCGTGAAGCATGGAGGAGGTGGTGTGGTGTGGGGGTGCTTTGCTGGTGACACTTTCTGTGATTTATTTAGAATTCAAGGCACACTTAACCAGCATGGCTACCACAGCATTCTGCAGCGATACGCCATCCCATCTGGTTTGCGACTATCATTTGTTTTTCAGAAGGACAATGACCCAACACACCTCCAGGCTGTGTAAGGGGTATTTGAGATGGTTTGTGATGAGTTGGACCGCAGAGTGAAGGAAAAGTAGCCAACAAGTGCTCAGCATATGTGGGAACTCCTTCAAGACTATTGGAAAATCATTCCAGGTGAGCTGGTTGAGAGAATGCCAAGAGTGTGCAAAGCTGGCATCAAGGCAAAGGGTGGCTACTTTGAAGAATCTAAAATATATTTTGATTTGTTTAACACTTTTTTTGGTTACTATATGATTTTGTATGTGTTATTTCATAGTTGAAGTCTTCACTATTATTCTACAAAAAAAAGAAAGAGTAAATTGTAAATAGAAAGTAGTACAAATAAAGAAAAACCCTTGAATGAGTAGGTGTTCTAAAACTTTTGACCGGTAGTGCATATTTGCCTTTAAAGTTGGAGCACATCGACCGGTATTTCCATCAATGAATAAAAGGCATTATTTATTTTTTACCCAGACAAATTGGCTAGCAACCTATTTATTTATTTTTGGGGCCAAATACGGCTAATGGAAACCCTGGGCCACAGCTAGATAACTACCTAGCAAGATACCGACGAAGAAATTGAATTCACCCTCCATAAACCCAATCCCGACAGTGCCTATTTCGTATCCAAATGTTTAGCTAGCTAGCTAACGTTTACATATATTCGCTAGCTAGCACAACATAGCTACTTAGCTAGATAGTGCAGTGTCCTTAGCTAGCTAGATAACTCGGCAGCCAACACAGGCAGTTATTTCATGTAAACTAGCTAATCCATTGTGATTTAATTATAATATCAATACTAGCTAAAGTGGTTAACTAGCTTGGAGGAAGTATTTAGTGCATTGTGTCTGCGCACTTAGCTAGCTACAATCCCATAGCCTACATTGCATACAAAGTCTGACTGGTTCATCCCTGGATGCACGGAGAAAATGCCATTGCCATTTTAAAAGTAGAAATGGTTCGTTCGTCACTACCGGATCGTCATGCAGCAGGTACCGCTTTTGTTGTAGCAAGATAAGGCACGCCCTCCCACTGTGATAAGTAACTATCGGTAGATTCTCAGTGTGTTCCATGCTTAGTGTCTGCTCATTTTTTTTTTACCTTTATTTAACTAGGCAAGTCAGTTCAGAACAAATTCTTATTTTCAATAACGGCCTAGGAACAGTGGGTTAACTGCCTTGTTCAGGGGCAGAACGACCGATTTTTACCTTGTCAGCTCAGGGATTTTGATCTTGCAACCATTCATTTACTAGTCCAATGCTCTAACCACTAGGCTACCTGCCGCCCCGCCTCATCATCAAGACATTGAAGACACGTGGAAAGAACTGACTATTTACCGACTCGTTGGGGAGTTTACTAGAGTTGAGGGGGTCCTTGCCAATGTACTGTATCGTGATAAAATGTAATCATGAGGTCCCTGACAATACCCAGCCCTAGTAATTTACACCACGTCAATGTTGAAGAATGAGATTCATACTTCTTTATTCTTCTAATTGCCAAGAACACGCCTGTATAAATATCTGACAGGGTGATGTCAGATCAGATGGAGCCGTTTCTTCCACAGCCAGCGTGACTAAAGCATTCTTCACCACTTCCTCTCTCCCACTTCCTGAGTGGCATGAAAAACTCACATGGTCCATTTCCTGCTGTTCTCTTCTCACACAGACCCTCTATCTCCACAATTGAGGACCAGGCCACCAGGGACACCATACAAAATCACAACATGACATAGCAGTATCAGATAGAAGAATTTAAATCTACCTCTATCAGCCAAGTTAGTTTTACCACAACAGTAACACCACAGCACAACTGCAAGAGTCATTGAAATGTAGGCATCCACTACTATTTATATGGTAGGATTCTGTATACAGTAGACCTTGTACTGTTGTGTTGTATCACTCTTTGGTGGGCATAGCATGTTAGCATATTAGCTGTGTTTGAATTAGGCCTATTCTTTCTTTCAGCATTTTTTAATGTAATGGAAGTATCACGCCCCACCTTCACACATGCTAGCTGTGACCTGATGTGCACCCTAAAGCCCCTAAAACCGTGCCAAAATTTGAATCACTGAGGTATAACAATCCCTTCCTCTGTGTGTGTGTGTGTGTGTGTGTGTGTGTGTGTGTGTGTGTGTGTGTGTGTGTGTGTGTGTGTGTGTGTGTGTGGTGTAAAAAGTGACAGTATCAGCCTGCTGTCTGCCACCATTCAAAGCCAGCAGCCACGCACACACACACACACACACACACACACACACACACACACACACACACACACACACACACACACACACACACAATTTTACGTCTACATCATGGATTTCCATCTTCAGCCTGAGAAACTTTAGCTAGTAGTCCCAACAGAATTCCAGAACATGAACGGAAACCATGTAACCACAACAGTGAAAATAATATAGGATATCTCCCCGGAGAAATGTAATCTCATCCAAAATATTTCATTTAGGCAAATGATACACTATTTTGTTCTCCAATGCTTTGAGCAACCATTAACGTTGTGAATCAAGGGGTCCAGGAACCCTCCACAATGACAGTCTACTATTCCACCCTACTGTATAACCTCTTATGTCACTTGTCTATTTATCATATAAACCTTGGCATGGAATCTAGCTTGGGTATTTATGCAATAAGTTAGGACATACATTCATACACATTTTATTTGTGCAAGTCTAATCATTAATATAATCTATATGACATATGGGCTAGGCCAGTGTTTCCAAATCCAATCCTCGCGTACACCCAACAGCACAAATTTTTGTAACATTTCTAATTCACACGCATATAAATTACACACTTGTAAATGTGAAATAGGATTCAAATAAAATAGAAAAATGTAAGCCCTCAAAGAGTTGAATCAGTTGAGTTGGTCTGGGGCTACAACTAAAATGTGTGCTGTTGGAGGTACTCGAAGACTGGAGTTGGCAAACACCGGACTAGGCTACAGTATGTATTTGACAAATCAACCAACTCCAGATTTGGAGGAGATTAAGTTCCAAATATTTTCCCTGTATTGTACAATCATGTCATCAGGCATACCACCTAAATTGCAGTCCGAGAGCAGTCTCAAAATGTGTCGGTATGTCAACGTCAACATTATTATTATGCTGACATGCTTTGAGAGCAGCTCTATTCAAATAGATTTATGACTACTGCACACTGAAATGTAGAGTAAATAAGCTTTTCTGCCTCTCGGTTAATTAAATAGGCCTTAACCAATTTTACACCTAACTGAAAAAAAAATCCACTTATGTTAACTGAATCAAAATCTTTATTTTGAGATTCACTTACATTAAACGAGTTGAAATACAGCTTAGCATTTACTCAGTTTCATTATTAAGACAGCATAACCCACATAATCCTCCAGTTATCAAGGGATCTTGAGGTACATATGGTGGCACACTTCGCTCTCTCTCTCTCTCTGAGGTCACAATTTACTCTGGAATGCAGAGGAGGGGGCTCTAGGTCTGGATAACCGGATCTCCTGAATTCCTTTCAAATGACTTCACTCCTTCTGTTCATTCCGTTAGAAGTCAAAGTTGCTTGGCGGTTATACTTTGATAACTGCAAACATGGGGCAACCAAAAATTACTCATACATGACATTTGTGACAGACAACCTGATAAAAGTGGCCTTAACCTTAAAATCAGGTGTTATCCTGATGTCCTTGGCTGTTATTTTGTGTCCACATCACAAACCAGAGCCCAGATAGTGTTGTTGTGACGTTATCCTGCCGGTGACTCAATAAACAAACACAGCTTTCAAATGTTTGTCTCCTCACCAGAGTCGCATTCAACAGGTCAGACTGAGCCTTTCGCTGAAGTCTAAAGGATCCCCACGCTAAAGGGAATCATACTGCCCTGCCACCACGACCCTCAGTGGCGCTGCTTTGAAATGACAACCTCCACCTCTAATCCACCTTCAAAACAGACTCATCACTATCCCTAAATTCTGGCCTCGATCCACACACATTCCCACCGACCACAGACAATCTCTGAATCTCTTTCTCTGGAAGAAATCAAGGGTGGCAAAGTCAGGGAAAGTGTTGGGAAATATTGTGCCGTGTATATAAGCCTGCGTGCATCTAGGCATGGATGTGCAAAGAGGGGAGAAAAAAAGGAGGGAAAAACTAAAAGTCAGATCAAGACTCCACCCAGGGATGAACGATTACATCCTCCCTCCACTCTCAGGCCATCTGGGTTAGCAAGAGCCAGAGCGCCCAGAGCACGGGCCTGCATCTCTTTGCCTTGGCTGCACTGTTGAGGATTGGGCAACACTAGTGAACATGCCTGAGACCTCTTTTAAGGATTGTGTACCTCGCAGTGAGCTCACCGAATGAGAGAGTCCTGGGATGACAACGGCATTCAGCAAGGCAGTAGTGAGGCAGCACCTAAGAACACTAAGGACCGGGCGGTGGTGTCAACGAATGGAAGGCAGTGGCTGGGCGACTGGAGGATGTTTAAGAGTTACATGGGGTTGTTGTAACTCTACATTTCCACAACATTTAAATACCACATGAACAGCACCCTCGTGGGAGACCATGGGGGTTCTAGTCCTACTATGTCATTACAGTCGACAAAACACAGGGGTTTTCTGCTGGCTAGAAATCAAGGCCATTCTATTTACGTTAGTTAACCCTGCTGGAACGCATACCAGAGATTACAAGTTTTGTGCCGCCAGCATTGCACCCCATTCCAACCCCTCCCCACTGCCTGCAACCCAAGAGCTAGAGGAATTATTTATTTGTTTTGTTAGTACTTCTCGTCACAGTCATTCTAGGGCTGGGAATTGCTAGAGACCTCGCGATACAATATCACAATACTTAGGTGCCGATACAATATATGATACTGTGATTATATTGCGATTCGATGATTCGAACATATTGCTCACCATATATCTGCTGCAGAGGGACAAGAGAGAGCCATGAGAAAACTATTTTTGATCAGTCATGGGGAAAAAAAGTGCTGAAAACAAATTGCCACCCTATTTTTTTTTTAAAGATGGAAAACTCGCTATGAAGGAAAAATATGAGAGTTTTGGTACAGGTACAGCCAACTAGCGCAAAAAGAATATTGCAATATTGTCAAAGCGATGCAATACTAAATATATCATCAAAAATAATATCCCGATATGTAACTAGCTATTTATTTATTGTACACAGAGCTCTGTGTGGCTGCTCCTCTGCTCTAGAGTCTTAGCCTGAGGCAACGAGAGGTTTGCAATTGCATAAGCCCAATGGAGCAGCTCACCAATGGGCAGATTCTCCCAGTCCCAACAGCCCCACTGCTCAAAACAGAAGAGTCCTGCCCATCGCAGTCAGGACATAGTTGAGTAAAAATTGGAAGGACATAATTTGGTAAAACAAAGTCATAAAGTCGGCCAGATAGCCATCCTACTCTTTAATGTTAGGATAAACGGATAATCTTCTTTACCTTCTTTACCTTAGTGGTGGCCAAGGTTAGGGCATTGTCCTGGATAACTCATCATCTCTCGTGATCCACAGATTAACTGAATGAACTCGCTGTCATACTAGACTTAACTACTTAACATGCTGGCCTTGTACAGGAACCTTTCCCAGGTTACACTACAGTAAGTCAGTGATAGGACACGGAGCAGTGTCAAGAAACGTGATCAGCTCAACTGTATGCCTACATCCTGGTTGAGCAGAGGGGGCAACTTTGCCTTATTTGACTTTTGCTCAAGGAGCTTACAAACAGCAGTAGAACAGTCCACTGTACCGCAGTTGATTGACAACTCTGGTGGCACAGGAAGCCCTGTGCGTTTCTGCCGCTGTTTGTAACCTGCTTCTTTTACAGCCCGTCTTTCCAACCAGTTCTAGTTTCCCACAGGGTGAGTGGCGCGGTCATTATGATGACCACACTGAAAAGAGACCACATCCCTTCAGTGTTGTAATTAAGGCATGGGAAGAGTCCACCTTAAAAAGATCCTGAGAGTGTCCTACATACACTGGTGACTAATTATTACTGAACATGGTTTATTTTGGGGAAAATGTTGTTGAAGTTAATTCAGTCAAAGTAGTTTGTGAAATACGAATAATGATGTATACCCCACTTAAATTTCAGGCAAGAGATGAGGTGCTCTGGGCAGTAATAGCTCAATAGACCCTAGAGACCCTACGATCACACAGTGTCAAAACTATACACCTCCTATATCAACCAGTGTGTGGGTAACTCAACAACCCTAGACACTGTACCAGACTACACTAAGTGGACAATTTATTAGGTACACCACCAGGTTCACGAAAATGGTTCGCTCCTACAGACAGTGAGTCAAGTGACCATGGCTTGCTATATAAAGCAGGACAGACAGGCACAGAGGCATTCAGTTACTGTTCAATTGAATGTTACAATGGGCAAAACGAGTGCGCGCCGGTTCCAGTATCTCAGAAATGGACGGCATCCTGGGCTTTTCACGCACAACAGTGTCTAGGATTTACAGAGAGTGGCGCGACAAACAAAAAACATCCAGTCAGCGGCAGTCCTGTGGCCAAAAACAGTTAGTTGATGAGAGGTCGAAGGAGAATGGAAGGAATCGTGCAAGCTAACAGGCAGGCACAAACAGGCAAATAACGACGCAGTACAACAGTGGTGTGCAGAACGGCATCTCGAAATGCACAACCCGGTGTGGTCGCAGCAGACGACCAGCAGGGTCCCACAGGGTCCCACTCCTATCAGCTAAAAACAAAAAGAAGCAGCTCCAGTGGGCCCCCGATCAACAACACTGGGCAATTGAGGAGTGGAAAAACATTGCCTGGTCCGATGAATCCCGGTTCCTGTTGCGTCATGCTGATGGCAGAGTAAGGATTTGGCGTAAGCAGCATGAGTCCATGACGCCATCCTGCCTGGTGTCAACGGTACAGGCTGGTGTCGATGGTGTAATGGTGTGGGGAATGTTTTCCTGGCACACGTTAGGTCCCATGATACCAATTGAGCAATGTGTCCATGCCCCGAAGAATTCAGGCTGTTCTGGAGGCAAAGGGGTGTCCAACCCAGTACTAAATGGGTGTACCTAATAAACTGGACACTGAGTGTATATCAACCGGTGTGGGAGTACACTAAACAACGCTAGACACTGTATCAGACTAGGGCCGATAGGGAGACTCCACAGCTGAATTTAAGAATGAAATAAAGTCTGTTAGATACAAGCTATCAGTTATTATCAACAAGTAACTTAGCTGCCTAGCCTATGCACTGTTGCTTGGTGGTTGTTCATGTCATAGTGCTGATAATACCGTTTAGTTTGGCTCAGGTTTTATCTATAATGCTGACACTCGTGCAACAGCACAACAAAACTGCTCTGCAAACCACAAGGACTTGTTCTGCCCTCATGGTCAGCAAGTTGCTGACCTTTCCACTTAATCCATCTCTGCAACATGAATGCTTTGAGGTTCAGACTATCAACTGTAATGGAGACCGTTTCAAAGGCCTCACCTTGTACTTGTAGGAAAGAATTAGGTCAAAAAGCATACAAATGCTCAGGGTTTTCAAAAGTAACTTAAGTGAAATACCATCTAGCCTAAAATGTGACTATTACATTAAATAGTAATACGATTCCCATTTGGGGCTGCCAGCCCATCAATAGATATGTGCATGACATGTGATGTAGTCAACTCCCCAGGGTTACTAGAATGGTTCATAAACTGTTGTGATGGATTGACTTTAACACACGGGCTTACAATTGAGGTGACTGATGAAAAAGGTTTAATGCAAAACAGTAAAACAGGAAATAGGGCATGCGCATAAATTCCTTTGCATGGCTTTCAACACCCGAACGTATGAGTTGTAAAAGCTGATTCACTCATAAGTAGCATGCGAAAACTATGTAACAATTGACCTAACTTGGTCAAAATGACATTATATTGGAATGGGAAGTCTGTATATCAGTTAACCCTTGAATGTCAAATAACAGGACACAGTTCAGATTTACTTTTCAAAGGAAGTTGGCTCAGAAAACTACCTACCAGTTTTTTGTTTTTACTTTCATCCTCTTTTTCTTTCTTTTTATTCGGTTTATTGGGATCCTCTCCGCCGCTTGCTTGATCCATTTTGAGATTTAGTTCCCGTAAAGACTTCAGAAGACTCCTCAAAAGTAAACTCCACCACTCTTGTGAACACTTTCAAAAATACCAGAGTTAGGTTTCCTCAAAACCCATGCCATTCAAGTTGGCTTAAAATAAAAATGTTGGTTAAAAGTATTCCAAAGTACGGTCCGTTTGTTCTTATAATTGTATCCAGCTGAGAAGTTCAACACTTTTGCTTGACGAAGAAAGGTGTGGCAGGGCAGCCCTGTATCCATCCAGATATCCCTTTATCACAGTAGCAACTGTCTCAGTCCAAACCGCAGAGAAATCTGTCGCAAAAAAGATTATTACAAATTATATTTTAGAATGTCAATGTCAATCGTTCTCACCTGTAGTGCACAAATGTTTATCTAAAATCACTGTACCGCTCCATGTTGACACCTGCTTTCAGGAATAACCTACTTATTATGCAGGTACCTTTGCTGTGAATAGCGTACATCATAATACCGTATTTGTTAAAAACAGCCAGTCAACGGTTTGTTTTAAGAAGAAACAAAATGTTGCCATTTACTTGCGTGGAATACAGTTAAATAAATGCATTACTGTTACACAAAACAAACTTAGTAGCTGACTATGTAGCATGGATAGTAACAATGTAACAACCTAATACAAATGTAGCGGTGTTACCATGATTATATGGAGAGTTTACGCTGTCAAGACACATTGTAACATGCAACATTACTGCCACCAAATCCAAAATATAAATTAAATGTATTTGAAATATCAAACATTTTATAGGATAGGAAAACCACCGATGCTGCCTAAGCGCTTACTTTAGAAATGCATTACAAAACGGGGGGCAAATACATTTTATATTACCTGAATAGCTCCAAGAAACTTAATTGACTTGCTGCAATCGCCTAAAATTGTAAACAATGTAACAATTAAATAAATCTGCCAAAGCCAACTCACAAAATACCATCCCAAGCTTACCATTTCAACCAAACGTGAGAGCCAGGCCCACTGTAGTTCTGCTCACCGACCATTCCGATTCGCCCACGAGCCACGTGAGGAAGCAAGGAATCCGTCAGCCATTGGTCACATCAGCGATCACTCCGGGGTCGGGTTGCTGGCGTCAACGAGGATGAGACTATTGTTGAAATGGAGAGGTCAGACTGATTTCACAGCGACTGGATCGGGTTTAATCACACAAGGCTTGCAGCGGATATAAAGAAATCCAGCAAGCGAGCGAGTGTACGTTTCTGTTCATCGTGGCATGTTTGTGAGAGACTGATAGCGCGAAAGCGCGAAACGAACACAATAGGTTGCTTATATTTGATATAGCAAAACGACAAATGGAGGAAAAAAATGTAATAATATTTTAGACTGATCCAATATAAATCAAACTCTACTCCACTAACTCCAATTTTAATTATTTTACCTAATTTGGGATCACAACTATAGCTGGATTTGCATGTTTGAATACATAATCACATGAGATATTTCATATTTAAAAGTCTGATTACAGTCAGACTTATTTTGTCCCATGACAGGACATTTTAAAGTATCGCCATCATGCATGGTCTGCCTTACAGGAATACAGTTACTGGAGCAGAAAACTGTCCCCCACAGGCCACAGACTGCAGGTGCCATTTTCCCACAGACATCTATTGATGTGCCATTCTGAATCATCCAGTCATTGATTTACAAAAGAGTACACACACGATGGAAGCAAATTGATGCAATGTATTGTGGCCGTTACTTTGAGAGGAGTTCAAATGTATTGGAAATGCATGTACATTTAAATAGGGGCACAAATCAACTTGTCGTGTACACAGTTTTGCAGTTCAGAGCTGCAGAGAAATGCTTATCACTGGGGCTCCCGAGTGGTGTAGTGGTCTAAGGCACTGCATCTCAGTGGTTCAAATCCAGGCTGCATCACATCCGGCTGTGATTGGGAGTCCCATAGGGCGGCGCACAATTGGCCCAGCGTCGTCCAGGTTTGTCCGGGGTAGGCCGTCATTGTAAATAAGAATTTGTTCTTCACTGACTTGCCTAGTTAAGTAATAATAATAATAAGCTCCAACAACACAGCAATACACACAATTCAAAAGAAGAAAAAAAAACGAAGAAGAAATTAAGAGATATCAGAATGAGCAATGTCCAGAATATAAAAATGTATGTGAATGGTGTGTACTGTACAGACATTGTGGGCCGAATATTAAAAGAAAAGGTGTGTACAGTAGGATGAGCCATGACTAGAATACAATACAGACACAGTGGTAAAACATTATGTAAACATTATAAAAGTGACCAGTGTTCAATGTCTATGTACAGTTGATGTTGGAAGTTTACATACACTTAGGTTGGAGTCATTAAAACCAATTTTTCAACCACTTCACAAATTTCTAGTGAACAAACTATAGTTTTGGCAAGTCGGCTAGGACATCTACTTTGTGCATGACACATGTAATTTTTGTTTACAATTGTTTACAGACAGGTTATTTCACTTGTAATTCACTGTATCACAATTCCAGTGGATCAGAAGTTTACATACACTAAGTTGACTGTGCCTTAAAACAGCATGGAAAATTCCAGAAAATGATGTCATGGCTTTAGAAGCTTCTGACATGCTAATTGACATAATTTGAGTCAATTGGAGGTGTACCTGTGGATGTATTTCAAGGCCTACCTTCAAACTCAGTGCCTATTTGCTTGACATCATGGGAAAATCAAAAGAAATCAGCCAAGACCTCAGAAAAAAAATTGTAGACCTCCACAAGTCTGGTTCCTTGGGAGCAATTTCCAAAAGCCTGAAGGTACCATGTTCATCTGTACAAACAATAGTGCGCAAGCATAAACACAATGTGACCACGCAGCCGTCATACCGCTCAGGAAGGAGACGCATTCTGTCTCCTAGAGATGAACATACTTTGGTGCGAAAAGTGCAAATCAATCCCAGAACAACAGCAAAGGACCTTGTGAAGTTGCTGGAGGAAACAGGTACAAATGTATCTATATCCACAGTAAAACAAGTCATATATCTACATAACCTGAGGCACTGCTCCAAAACCGCCATAAAAAGCCAGACTACGGTTTGCAACTGCACATGGGGACAAAGATCGTACTTTTTGGAGAAATGTAATGGCCATAATGACCATCGTTATGTTTGGAGGGAAAAGGGGGAGGCTTGCAAGCCGAAGATCAGTGTCCCAACTGTGAAGCACGGTGGTTACAGCATCATGTTGTGGGGGTGCTTTGCTGTAGGAGGGACTGGTGCACTTCACAAAATAGATGGCATCATGAGGGAGGAAAATTATGTGGATATATTGAAGCAACATCTCAAAACATCAGTCAGGAAGTTAAATCTTGGTCGCAAATGGGTCTTCCAAATGCACAATGACCCCAAGCATACTTCCAAAGTTGTGGCAAAATGGCTTTAGGACAACAAAGTCAAGGTATTGGAGTGGCCATCACAAAGCCCTGACCTCAATCCGATTGAAAATTTGTGGGCAGAACTGAAAAAGCGTGTGCGAGCAAGGAGGCCTACAAACCTGACTCAGTTACACAAGCTCTGTCAGGAGGAATGGGCCAAATTTCACCCAACTTATTGTGGGAAGCTTGTGGAAGGCTACCCGAAACGTTTGACCCAAGTTAAACAATTTGAAGGCAATGTTACCAAATACTAATTTACATTTACATTTAAGTCATTTAGCAGACGCTCTTATAATTGAGTGTATGTAAACTTCTGACCCACTGGGAATGTGATGAAAAAAATTTAAGCTGAAATATATCGTTCTCTCTACTATTATTCTGACATTTCACATTCTTAAAATAAAGTGGTGATCCTAATTGACCTAAGACAGGGAATTTTTACTAGGATTAAATGTCAGGAATTGTGAAAAACTGAGTTGAAATGTATTTTGCTAAGGTGTATGTAAACTTCCGACTTCAACTGTACATAGGGCAGCAGTCTCGAAGGTGCAAGGTAGGATACCAGATGGTAGCCGGCTAGTGGCAGTGTCTAAGGTTCAGGGCAGTGTACTGGGAAGAGACTTGCTAGTGATGACTGATTAAATAATTTTCTATATTTTTTATTTCACCTTTATTTAACTAGGCAAGTCAGTGAAGAACAAATTCTTATTTACAATGACGCCCTACACCGGCCAAACCCGGATGGCGCTGGGACAATTATATACCGCCCTATTAACAGTCTGATGGCCTGGAGATAAACAGATTCTATCAGTCTCTGTCCCAGCTTTGACGCAGCTGTACTGTCTCCGCCTTCTAGATGGTAGCTGCCGTGACTCGGGTGGCCTTGATGATCTTCTTGGCCTTCCTGTGACACCGGGTGCTGTTGATGTCCTGGAGGACAGACATGTGGTAAGTACGTCAATCAAAATACAACACAGGCAAATATAGACCCAAGTCGGCACTATGTATTCTATTCACAAAATGTGTGGTGGTCCCTTTTTGAAGAACTGTGCAAGAGCCAAAGTAGGCCCACTGCTGTTTCTAGAATGAGTGCCCTTGTGTTCACCACTATTATGTGATAGTGGTGGGGNTGCACAGGGCACCATCTGGATATTCTTGGTGTGATAAGCTTGCTCTGTTTGTACACCAGGGTCTTGTTCAGTGGGTAGAAAACGTTTTGAAATAGAGTGAAACAAGGGGGGAACCACCTCATCCTATCCAATAAGAAGAATGATTAAAGAAGACTGACTTATTGAACACATCCCAGGGCTGACGGTCCAATTCTCTCGCCTGAATCCAGGGGCAGGACTTGGGCAGGAAGGTACCAATGCTGCCTCTTCCGCCCTAGCTGTGCCTGTCCCAGCTGTTAGCCTGTGTGGGAGGGGACGACACCATCACTAGCAGATAGGCAGACATTCTGGGGTGGATCGGGTGAAAGATCAGACTCCCATTGTTTAGAAAGAGTGTGTGTACAGTAAGCTCATTATCACATTTAATTGCTTATACTATAAGCCTTTGTTGGTGTTGTCAGGGATTTTGGCCAACAGCTAGCATAGACTGATCACAAAGACAGTTCTCTCCCAGTTTCAAGTTTCTTTAAAGTGGCACTCCATTCTCCTTTTCACCTCATTTGACACCCAATTTACTTAAAAAGGCACATTTCAATAGGTGGTCCAGTAAAAAATAAAATAAAAATATCACTGGAGGACATCTTTAAGGATGTGTACTTGGTCTTAATTTCAATTAAATACACATTGTGTTTAAGTAGCAGGCCTAAATAGACCAGAAATGTAAAGCAGATAGCTTTTCCAATAATTACATCTGTGTGGTGGTGTGTAAGCACGAGGAAGATTAGACTGTGTACACAATCTTACTGAAGATGCATGGGTATTGCTAATTATTGGTTATTGAGTGTTTACCAATCCGAGTTTGAAAAAAAAGGATAGACCAAGTGTATTTGCCATTGTATCTTCAGTAACTATGTTTATAATGAGATAAAAGGAATATAATGCTATGCCCATAATATATATTTTTATTTTTTCAATCGAAAGTAACTACCATTCACTGTGTGAGCAATGAGCAACACTGTAGACGTGATCCAAGTACCACTTTTTAGAGGGTAATTACTATGCGATCTTCGCTATATGAGCCACATTACAATTTCCACCAATTGGGTTACCGTCGATTGTCTGCCTTTCATGCCAGCAACCCAGGTTCACTTCCCTATCCCTCCGTTCACTACATTGGTGTCAGAAGTGGGATGGTGGCCATGAGGCCATCGAGAATGCACCGCCGGATGTGTGATGGGGCTGCGATAGGTCTACACACGGAGACCTGCCTTCCCGTTCAGAGGTGGCAGTGTAGCGATTCTCACTATATAAGCCACATTACAATTCCCACCAAGTGGGTTAACCTTTCATGCCAGCAACCCAGGTTTACTTCCCTGTCACTCCATTTGCTACAATAGAGAAACATTTATTCTATTTGAATTTTAAATAAAGCTCAGTTGAAACCAGGATTTTGGCTAACTGTTAGAGCATGCCCTTCTAAAGACCTTGGCTGAAACAACTAGCATACACGGTGTGAGCAGCCATATGGGCCTGCTCCAAGTAGGATTTCCAAGACTGCCGGGATGGGACAGAGTGTTCTGAATGAATGGAGCACAGACACTACTGGATCTCCTGTCACTCAAGGTCCTGACCGTGGAAGATGAATGACCCCGTGTCCAGTTGTCCACTACGCAAAAAATCCCGTTGTGTCAAAGTGAAGACTAAATTCTAGAAAATGCTACAAATTCATTCAAAATGAAAAACTGAAATGCCCTGGTTAGATAAATATGCAGCATTCACTTTGTCCAAATGTTTGTGTTACAACCTGGAATTAAAATGGATTTAATTGGGATTTTTTTGTGTGACTGTTCAACACAAATAATCTATAATAAATTCGAAGTGAAAAGAAAATGCTAGACATTTTTACAAATGAATAGAATTTCCTGGTTAAATAAATATTAACCCCGAGTCAATCAACTGTAACTATAACTTTTTGGGATTAGTGATTAATCCTGCAGTCTTAAAACTTTGATTTAGCCTGTGATCAAACAATGTACAATTTAACATGAAATACAAATTGGAAATGAAAGAAAGAGGGGACTAGACGCTCTGAAATTCAGAGACTTTCAAACAAGAACACAACATTTCTTTAGTGGCCATTCAATGGCTGTGTGTTTCTCTAGAATACATCATCACCCATTCACAAGTAAAGACATTACCTGTAAATATCTACAGTACTATAATGGGGTTTTGGGCCGCAGCTGTCCCAAAGCACTGAACTAGGTCATTTTATTTCTCCATCTGTCTCAACTGTACTCATATCACACCAAGTTATTTCAAAGGAAAGTTTAAATAAAAAACAAGTTGATAAGTTTAACCTCTGAATCACAGATTTTGACATTCTAAGAGGTGCTGCAGCACTCTGTGGTCGGAGTGAAATACTGGTGTGAGAATGCTCTGCCCTTTGGTTTCCAGGCTTGAACAAACTGTAGAAAGGAGCTACTGTATCTTTAACTCCAATGTGATTCAATAGGCTACATGACACGCATGCAGAATCATATCAGAATCACACAGTGCCTTGCAAAAGTACTCAGACCCTTGGATTTCTTTACATTTTATTGTTTTACAAAGTGAGATTAAAATGTGTTTTCCATTTTTTTGTCAACAATCTACACAAAACACTCTAATGTCAAAGTAAAAGAAACATTACATTTAAAGATAAATAACAATTCAAGAACTAAAATAGCCATTGCATAAGTTTTCAGCTTCCTGAGTCAATACATGTTAGAAACATCTTTGGCATCGATTTCAACTGTGAGTCTTCGAGGGTAAGTCTATAAGAGCTTTGCAAACCTGGATTGTCCAATATTTTCCAATTATTCTTTTCAAAATTCTTAAAGCTCTGTCAAGATGTTGGCGATCATGGCAAGACAGCAATTTTCAAGCCTTGCCATGTATTTTGAAGCAGGTAAGTCACAACTGTAACTTGGTAACTCAGGAACATTCACAGTCTTCTTGGTAAGCCACCCCAGTGTCAATTTGGCCTTGAGTTGTAGGTTATTGTCCTGCTGAAAAGGTGAATTCCTCTAAAGCAGACTGAAGTAGGTTTTCCTCTAAGATTTTGCCTGTGCTTAGCTCCATCCTGTTTCTTTTTATCCTGAAAAACTCCCCAGTATTTGCTAATGTCAAGCATAACCATAACATGGCAGTTGCCCAAAACATAAGTCTTTGCATTTTGGCCCAAAGGTTTTTGCAGTATTCATTTAGTGCCTCGTTCCATACAAAATATATTTGTATTCTTTTCACTGTCATTTAGGTCACTTTTGTGGAGTCACTACAACTTTGTTGATCCGTCCTCAGTTCTCTCCCATCACAGAAAATGAACTCCATAGCGGTGTTAAAATCACCAATGGCCTCATGGTAACATCCCTAAGCAGTTTCATGCCTGTCCTGCAGCTCAGTTTTTAAGGACGGCGGATGTGATGTGTCTGAGTGGTTAAATACATATTCCACAGGATAATTATTAACTTGGGAATGCTTAAAGAGATATTCAATGTTGGATTTTTTATTGGTACTCATCTACCTGTCGTTGCACCTCTTTATGAGGCTTTCGAAAAGCTCCCTGGTCTTTGTAGTTTAATCTGTGCTTTAAATTCCATACTTTACTGAAGGACCGTACAGGAGTGGAGGCTGCTGAGGGGAGAACGGCTCATAATAATGGCTGGAACGGAGCGAATGGAGTCAAACACATGGAAACCATGTTTGATGCATTTAATTCCATTACACTTATTCCGCTCCAGCACTACCATGAGCACATCCTCCCCAATTAAGGTGCCACCAACCTTCTGTGCCATACAGATGTATGTATGGGAGACAGAGGAAGGGTTAATCATTCAGTTCATGTAACTTCTTATGTGATTTGTTAAGCCAAATTACGTCTAAACTAATATAGGCTTGCCTAAACAAAGGGTCTGAATACTTATGGAACGACTATTTTTTTTATTTTTTTTATTTTTTTAATCTTAAAAAATAAATAATTTTCTTCCACTTTGACATGAGTATTTGTGTAGATTGTTGACAAAAAAATACAATTAAATACATTTTAATCCGACCTTGTAACAAAATGTCAAAGAAATCCAAGGGGTCTGAATACTTTTTCAAGGCACTGTATATGTGGTATATTAATATACATTACACAAAGAGTACACTGTTAACAGCTTGTTGAGCAGGAAGCAGTGCATTTAGAAAGTATTCACACCCCTCGACTTTTTCAAAATGTTGTGGTTTTACAGCCTGAATTTAAAATTGATGACATTAAGATTTTATGTCACTGGCCTACACACAATACCCCATAATGTCAAAATTGAATTATGTTTTTAGAAATGAATTAAAAATGAAAATCTTTTGATTCAATACGTATTCAACCTCTTATTGCAAGCCTAAATAAGTTCAGGAGTCGAAATTTGCTTAAGAAGTCATATAAGTTGCATGGGTTCACTGTGTGCAAGTGTGTTTAACATTATTGTTTTATTACTACCGCATCTCTGTACCCCACACATACAGATAATTGTAAGGTTCCTCAGGCGAGCAGTGAATTTCAAACACAGATTCAACCACAAAGACCAAGGAGGTTTTCCAATGCCTCGCAAAGAGAGGCACCTATTAGTAGATGGGGGGGAAAAAAATAGCAGACATTTAATATACTTTTAAGCATGATGAAGTTAATAAGGTACAGGCGTCCTTAACTCAGTTGCCGGAGAGGAAGAAAACCACTCAGGAATTTCATTATGAGGCCAATAGGGACTTTAAAACAGTTACAGTGTTTAATGGCTATTTTAGGAGAAAACTGAGGATGGGATCAACAACATTTAAGTTACTCCACAATACTAACCTACTTGACAGAATGAAAAGCAAGCCTATACAGAATAAAACTATTCCAAAACATGCATCCTGTTTGCAATAAGGCACTAAAGTAAAACTGCAGAAAATGTGTAAAAGAAATTAACTTTATGTCCTGAATACAAAGCGTCATGTTTGGGGCAAATCCAACATAACACATCACTGAGTACCACTTCATATTTTCAAGCATGGTGGTGGCTGCATCATGCTGATAACCAGGTATGCTGGTTAACAGCAAGGATGATAGAAGACCAGCATCCCGGAGTCGCCTCTTCACTGTTGATGTTGAGACTGGTGTTTTGCGGGTACTATTTAATGAAGCTGCCAGTTGAGGACTTGTGAGGCGTCTGTTTCTCAAACTAGACACTCTCATGTACTTGTCCTCTTGCTCAGTTGTGCACCGGGGCCTCCCACTCGTCTTTCTATTCCGGTTAGAGCCAGTTTGCGCTGTTCTGTGAAGGGAGTAGTACACAGCGTTGTACCAGATCTTCAGTTTCTTGGCAATTTCTCACATGGAATAGCCTTCATTTCTCAGAACAAGAATAGACTGACGAGTTTCAGAATAAAGTTATTTGTTTATGGCCATTTTGAGCCAGTAATCGAACCCACAAATGCTGATGCTCCAGATACTCAACTAGTCTAAAGGTCAGTTTTATTGCTTCTTTAATCAGGACAACAGTTTTCAGCTGTGCTAACATAATTGCAAAAGGGTTTTCTAATGATCAATTATCCCTTTAAAATTATAAACTTGGATGAGCTAACACAATGTGCCATTGGAACAAAGGAGTGATGGTTGCTGATAATGGGCCTCTGTATGTAGATATTCCATAACAAATCTGCTGTTTCCAGCTACAATAGTCATTTACAACATTAACAATGTCTACACTGTATTTCTGATACATTTTTTTGTCATTTAAATGGCCAACAAATGTGCATTTCTTTCAAAAACAAGGACATTTCTAAGTGACCCCAAACTGGTAGTGTACACTTGAGACAACATTGAATGTTCCTGAGTGGCTTAGTTACAGTTTTGACTTATCTGCTTGAAAATCTATGACAAGACTTGGGAAAAAAGTACAGAAAAAAAAAAAAAGTACAGTACAGTACAAGTATGCAAAGTTCTTAGGGACTTACCCAGAAAGACACACAGCTGTAATCTCTGCCAAAGCTGATTCTAACTTTTATTGATTCAAGGGTGTGAATACTTATGTAAATGAGATTTCTGTATTTAATTTTCAATACATTTGCTAAAATGTCTAAAAACATGTTTTCACTGTCATTATGTGGTATTGTGTGTATACATCCCTCCCAGATTTCATTCCCCTTGGACACACACGCGGTTTGGAACATTGCTTTGTCCTGTTTGTTTTCATCCATCTCTTGGTAGCACTGCATGCATCATAGTCAACGTCCGCTTGCCATGTCTATAATTAAATAACTGGTGCTGCGCTGGATGCTAGCTGGATACTGGACATCACTCTCCCATGAGTCAGTGGGCCCGTTTTAACTACACTCCTGTGGGCCTGAAACTGATTTCACTGCTCTGTTTATCCAGCTTCACAGTGCCCTGTCGGATGATTTCCTGTGGCTGGCAATGAAAGGGCTTCCATTTTTTTCAAAGATGACACTTTGGTTCTCTCAAAACCATGACAAATCTTTCTGAATTGTTTAGATTCTGCAGCAGAGAGAGCACCATTCGGATAGTCCCGGGTGTGTGACCATTGTTTCAGTAGAAGTGGACAGATGAAAGTTTACATTGGGCATTAACTTATGAAGCTGGATTCTGTCAATCAATGCACCTTATGTGGTTATGACATCGCTATACACGTACACGAGGTGTAGGTCAGAGAGTTGGACATTCAATCTTTATATTTGTTGTATGGCCAGAGCATGACAATGAGTCATTGATGTAAAAACAGACGCTAAAATTGCCTCTGAAACTATTCGTTTATTCAGAATATAACTTGTTCTAATATATTCAAATAATTTGCATTCATGCAATGAAAGTTCAATTTCGACTCATTGCACTCATTATGCACTGACATGCCTTCCCAGTTACCCGGCATCATATGGGTTGTAGAGAGTAAGCACTGTGTTTAGACCTGAGAGATGAAAGGGAAATTACTAGTAAATTATTCATTGCCCTCCCGCTGTACAGCACGGCAAGTCCGGCTCTGACTCTTGACTGGCAGCGTTAACACAGGGAGGATAGAGAGCAATTCAGGGTAAACGCTACTCCGTACTTTTACTATTGCTGGAAAACACTAGGCACTATACTTTGTACCACAGTATACCAGACCTGAGTTCGAATATGAATTGAATTCTTTCAAATTAGGTTAGCTGAAATTGATTGAGGACGCCTGCAAGCCCTGCCCTTTTCAATCAAAATCAAATGTTATTTGTCACATGCTTTGTAAACAACAGGTGTAGACCATCTCTGTTATTTAAAAGAATGTCTCTCTGCATTGTTGGAAAGGGCCTGTAAGTATGCCTTCCTTACAGGCTGTTCCCAACAATGCAGAGCAAAATTGAAAAATACAAAGCTAATAACGTGGAATAAATACACAACGAGTAATGATAACTTGGGATACCAGTACCGAGTCGATGTGCAGGGGTATGAGGTAATTGAGGTAGATACCGTATGTCAGGGACAACCAACTAGATACAGCCGCGGGCCATTCTTTCTTGAGCGGATGTTCAGGGAGCCAGAACGTAATAAAAAAAAAAGTTTAGACTGCATATTGACTGCAAGAAGCCGAAAAATATCATATTTGACTAAAACAATCATTTCAAACCTTGATTACCTTTGCGAACATTGTCCTGTGTAGGGTGCAGTCTTTCGGATGGAACGTTAAAACGGGTGTCCTGAGTCTGTGGTCATTCAAAATCTGTAAGAGTAGGGGTGTTCACCTCAGTGTCATGGCTAAATTCCCCCCCTAATCATCCCCCTCATTCCTAATCGGCAACAGTGCATTTGGAAATTATTTAGACCCCTTCACTTAATCCACATTTTGTTATGTTACAGCCTTATTCTAAAATTGATTAAATACATGTTTTAACTAAATCTACACACAATACCCCATAACGACAAAGGGAAAACATGGTTTTAGAAAATGTTACAACTATATTGTAATTCTAAAACAGAAATACGTTATTTACATTAAGTATTCAGAGCTTTTGCTAGGAGACTCAAAATCGAGCTCCTAAAATCTATATTCTAAAATCAATTAAATAAATAAAAATCTCATCAATCTACACACAATACCCAATAATGACAAAGTGAAATTCTTGGAAATGTATTAAAAATAATAAACAGAAATACCTTATTTACATCAATATTCAGACCCTTTGATATGAGACTCGAAATTGAGCTCAGGTGCCTCCTGTTTCCATTGATCATCCTTGAGATGTTTCTACAACTTGAATGGAGTCCACCTGCGGTAAATTCAATTGATTGGATAGGCACACATCTGTCTATAAAAAGGTCCCACAGTTGACAGTGCATGTCAGAGAAAAAACAAAGCCATGAGGTTGAAGGAATTGTCTGTAGAGCTCCGAGACAGGAATGTGTCGAGGCACAGATCTGGGGATAGGTACCAAAAAATGTCTGCAGCACTGAAGGTCCCCAAGAAGACAGTGGCCTCCATCATTCTTAAATGAAAGAAGTTTGGAACCACCAAGACTCTTCATAGAGCCGGCCGCCCAGCTAAACTGAGCAATCGGGGGAGAAGGGCCTTGGTCAAGGATGTAACCAAGAACCCGATGGTCACTTTAACATTGCTCCAGAGTTCCTCTGTGGAGATGGGAGAACCTTCCAGAAGGACAATTTCTTCTACCACCAATCTGGCCTTTATGGTAGAGTTGCCAAAAGGACTCTCAGACCATAAGAAACAAGATTCTCTCGTCTGATGAAACCAAGATTGAACTCTTTGGAATGAATGGCAAGCGTCACGTCTGGAGGAAACGAGGCACTGCTCATCATCTCGCCAATAACAAACATTTCTAAAAAGCTGTTTTTGCTTTGTCATTATGGGATATTGTGTGTAGATTGATGAGGGATTTCATTTTATTTTATCCATTTTAGGAAGCGGCTGTAACGTAATAACAAGATAAAATAATTGAAGGGGTCTGAATACTTTCCAAATGCAGTGTATATCACTCCTCACCTCTCCACCTAATAGCTGATGTGTGGTGAGAGTTCTGGCACCCAAATGGTCACCGTGCATCACTGAGGTGGGTGCGAAACATTGATGGTGGATGACATGAGTTTCCCCTATTAAGTAAAGCACTTGGACTACCGCAGTTCGTAGATAAGTGCTATATACAGTACAAGTCAAAAGTATGGACACACCTACACATTCCAGAGTTTTTCATTATTTTTACTATTTTCTACATTGTAGAAATAGTGAAGATATCAAAACTATGAAATAACACATGAAATCATGTAGCATTCCTTTAATATATGACAGGGTGTAAGCCGTCAACCCCCAGCAGCTCCCTCCTCCCCTCTTCTATGGGTGGGTTCTGGTTACTGTCATCCATTGCTAATCTGACCCGACCCATTTGGATCCTCACAGGATAGTCATGACACTTGTTAAAACCTCTTGGAAATAGGGGGCGCTGTTTTCACTTTGGGAAAATATCGTGCCCAAATTAAACGGCCTCGTACTCTGTTCTAGATCATACAATATGCATATTATTATTACTATTGGATAGAAAACACTCTGAAGTTTCTAAAACTGTTTGAATTATATCTGTGAGTAAAACAGAACTCATTTGGCAGCAAACCTCCAAACAGGAAGTGAAAATTCTGAAAATGGGGCTCTGTCAGGSCTTGCCTATTCAATTGCCTTWTATTTRTGGATCTGTATGCACTTCATACGCCTTCCACTAGATGTCAACAGGCAGTAGAATGTTGAATGGGGTGTCTAGCTTGATGTGAGACCGAATGAGAGCTTTTGGAGTGACAGGTCCGCCCTATTGGCAGTATTCAGCTGCGCACCAGGGAACACGACATTGTCTTCTGAAATGCGTTAGGTATACACGACSAAATGCTCCGTCTCKGACTTTATTGGATACATATGAGAAAAACATCATAAAGATGGATTTTCAACCGAGTTTGACCAGTTTATTCGACGTTTATTGTGACTTTTGGAATTTTTCGTTCCATGCGCCAAGAGTTGATGGACACGTGTGCGCCACAATGCTAGCCAAAGTTGCTAATTCGACAGAAGAAATGGACATTCTAAAACAAAACAACGATTTATTGTGGAAATAGGACTCCTTGCACTACATTCTGATGGAAGATCATCAAGTGTAACAGAATATTTATGATGTTATTTCGTATTTTTGTGGTATATGTTGGCTCCAACATGGCGGAGAATTCCTGGGCGCTGTCTCAGAATGTAGCATGCTGTACTTTGTACTAAAGTTATTTTTTTAAATCTAACACAGCGGTTGCATTAAGAACCAGCGTATCTTTCATTTGCTGTACAACATGTATTTTTTTGTAAAGTTTATGATGAGTTTTTTCGTTAGATTACGTGAAATAAATATGCACATTTTCAAACAAAACATAAATGTATTGTATAACATGATGTTATAAGACTGTCATCTGATGAAGTTGTTCAAAGGTTAGTGATTAATTTTATCTCTATTTGTGGGTTTTGTGAAAGCTACCTTTGCGGTGGAAAAATGGCGTTGTGTTTTTGGATATTGTGGTGAGCTAACATAAATATATGTTGTGTTTTTGCTGTAAAACATTTTAAAAATCGGAAATGTTGGCTGGATTCACAAGATGAATCATTTGCTGTATTGGACATGTGATGTCATGAAATTATATTATATGATATCCCTGTGGCGCTAGGCTAGGCTATGCTAGTCAGCTTTTTTGATGAGGATGATCCCGGATCCGGGATGGGGGGTCCGTAGAGGTTATTAAGAGTTCATTTGTGGAATTTCTTTCCTTCTTAATGCGTTGGAGCCAATCAGTTGTGTTGTGATAAGGCAGGGGTGGTATACAGAAGATAGCCCTATTTGGTAAAAGAACAAGTGCATATTATGGCAAGAACAGCTCAAATAAGCAAAGAGAAACGACAGTCCATCATTACTTCAAGACATGAAGGTCAGTCAATACGGAACATTTCAAGAACTTTGAAAGTTTCTTCAAGTGCAGTCGCAAAAACCATCAAGCACTATGATGAAACTGGCTCTCATGAGGACCTCCACAGGAAGTCCCAGAGTTACTGCACCTCAGATTGCAGCCCAAATAAATGCTTCACAGAGTTCAAGTAAAGGACACATCAACATCAACTGTTCAGAGGAGGCTGCAAAGAAACCCCTACTAAATGACACCAATAAGAAGATACTTGCTTGGGCTAAGAAACACGGGCAATGGACTGGTATAAATCTGTCCTTTGGTCTGATGAGTACAAATTGGAGATTTTTGGTTCCAACCGCCTTGTATTTGTGAGACGCAGAGTAGGTGAACGGATGATCTCTGTATGTGTGGTTCTCACCTTGAAGCATGGAGGAGCAGGTGTGATGGTGTAGGGGTGCTTTGCTGGTGACACTGTCAGTGATTTATTTAGAATTCAAGGCACACTTAACCAGAATGGCTACCACAGCATTCTGCAGCAATACGCCAACCCATCTGGTTTGCGCTTAGTGGGAATATCAGTTGTTTTTCAACAGGACAACGACCCAACACATCTCCAAGAAGGAGAGTGATTGAGTGCTGCATCAGATGAACTGGCCTCCACAATCACCTGACCTCAACTCAATTGAGATGGTATGGAATGAGTTGGCCTGCAGAGTGAAGGAAGACGGTTGGAAAAGCATTCCAGGTGAAGCTGATTGAGAGAATGCCAAGAGTGTGCAAAGCTCTCATCAAGGCAAAGGGTGAAGAATCTAAAATATATTTTGATTTGTTTAACACTTTTTCGGTTACTATATGATTTCGTATGTGTTATTTCATGGTTTTGATGTCTTTACTATTATTATACAATGTAGAAAGTAGTACAAATAAAGAAAAACCCTTGAATGAGTAGGTGTTCTAAAAATTTTGACCAGTAATGTACATCTCACTCAGGTTGGAGAGGGCAGTGTGATTGAGTCATCTATGGATCAGTTGGTGCAGTATGCAAATTGGAGTGGGCCCAGGGTGTCATGATTATGTTGATGTGAGCAATGACCAGCCTTTAAAGCATTTCATGGCTACAGACGTGACTGCTTCAGCGCAATAGTCAATTAGACAGGTTACTTTTGCGTTCTTGGGAACAGGGACTATGGTGATCTGCTTGAAACATGGCGGTATTATAGACAGGCCAAATGCATTTGAAAGAAGACTATTTGAACCCAGGTCTGCAGGATACCACTTCTGACTTCTCTCCATGTGCTTCTGTGCTCAACCATTTTTCCCTCTGCTTCCTGGCTCCTCAGCTTCATTGTGTGTGGTAAGCATATTTGTTTTTACATCATATACAGTTGTAGTCTGAAGTTTACATACACCTTAGCCTGTTAATCGTAGTAAAAATTCCCTGTCTTAGGTCAGTTAGGATCACCACTTTATTTTAAGAATGTGAAGTGTCAGAATAATAGTAGAGAGGGATTTAATATCAGCTTTGATTTCCTTCATCACATTCCCAGTGGATCAGAAGTTTACATACACTCAATTAGTATTTGGTAGCATTGCCTTCAAATTGTTTAACTTGGGTCAAACGTTTCAGGTAGCCTTCCATAAGCTTCCCACAATAATTTGGGTGAATTTTGGCCCATTCCTCCTGACAGAGCTGGTGTAACTGAGTCAGGTTTGTAGATCTCCTTTCTCACACATGCTTTTCAGTTCTGCCCACAAATTTTCTAAATGGATTCAGGTCAGGGCTTTGTGATGGCCACTCCAATACCTTGACTTTGTTGTCCTTAAGCCATTTTGCCACAACTTTGGAAGTATGCTTGGGGTCATTGTCTATTAGGAAGACCCATTTGTGACCAAGCTTTAACTTCCTGACTGATGTCTTGAGATGTTGCTTCAATATATCCACATAATTTTCCTTCTTCATGATGCCATCTATTTTGTGAAGTGCACCAGTCCCTCGTGCAGCAAAGCACCCCCACAACATGATGCTGCCACCCCCGTGCTTCATGGTTGGGATGGTGTTCTTCGGCTTGCAAGCCTCCCCTTTTCCCTACAAACGTAATGATGGTCATTATGGCCAAGACAGTTCTATTTTTTGTTTCATCAGACCAGAGGACATTTCTCCAAAAAGTACAATCTTTGTCCCCATGTGCGAGTTGCAAACCGTAGTCTGGCTTTTTATGCGGTTTTGGAGCAGTGGCTTCTTCCTTGCTGAGTGGCCTTTCAGGTTATGTCGATATAGGACTCATTTTACTGTGGATATAGATACTTTTGTACCTGTTTCCTCCAGCATCTTCACAAGGTCCTTTGCTGTTCTGGGATTGATTTGCACTTTTCGCACCGAAGTACATTCATCTCTAGGAGACACGATGCTTCTCCTTCCTGAGCGGTTTGACAGCTGCGTGGTCCCATGGTGTTTATACTTGCGTACTATTGTTTGTGCAGATGAATGTGTTACCTTCAGGCTTTTGGAAATTGCTCCCAAGGATGAACCAGACTTTTTTCTGAGGTCTTGGCTGATTTCTTTTGATTTTCCCATGATGTCAAGCAAAGAGGCACCAAGTTTGAAGGTAGGCCTTGAAATACATCCACAGGTACACCTCCAATTGACTCAAATTATGTCAATTAGCCTATCAGAAGCTTCGAAAGCCATGACATAATTTTCTGGAATTTTTCAAGCTGTTTATAGGCAAATGTTAATATATTCTATTTTTAGAAAAATTGTACCATCATCTTTGAAATGCGCACTTTAGATTTTGGCCACTAGATTGGAGCAGTGTATGTGAAAAGTGTTAGACTGATCCAATTAACCATTGCATTCCTGTTAAAAATTTGTGTCACGAATGCCCAAATGTACTTAATTGGTTTATTAATAACTTTTCAAGTTCATAACTTTGCACTCTCCTCAACAATAGAACGGTATATTTCACTGTAATAGCTACTGTAAATTGGACAGTGCAGTTAGATTAACAAGAATTTAAGCTTTCTTCCGATATCAGATATGTCTGTGTCCTGGAACTTTTATTGTGACTTACAACCTCATGCTAATCGCATTAGCCTAAGTTAGCTCAACCCTCCTGTGGGTGGGACACCGATCTGTAGAGATCCTTGGTTCATTGGATCAATCCCTAATGTGGCATATCAAAATAGTGTAGATCACTGTGCTTTGCAAAAATATTCATCCCCCTTGACGTTTTTCCTATTTTGTTGCATTACAACCTGCAATTTCATTAGATTTTTATTTGGATTTCATGTAATGGACATACACAAAATAGTCCAAATTGGCGAAGGGAAATGAATTTAAAAAAATTAATTAAAAAAAAGTTCTTGAAGCCCCTAAATAAGATCTGATGAAAACAATTACCTTTCAGAAGTCACATAATTAGTTAAATAAAGTCCACCTGTGTGCAATCTAAGTGTCACATGATCTATCACATGATCTCAGTATATACAGTGGGGAGAACAAGTATTTGATACACTGCCGATTTTCAGGTTTTCCTACTTACAAAGCATGTAGAGGTCTGTAATTTTTATCATAGGTACACTTCAACTATGAGAGACGGAATCTAAAACAAAAATCCAGAAAATCACATTGTATGATTTTAAGTAATTAATTTGCATTTATTGCATGACATAAGTATTTGATACATCAGAAAAAGCAGAACTTAATATTTGGTACAAAAACCTTTGTTTGCAATTACAGAGATCATACGTTTCCTGTAGTTCTTGACTAGGTTTGCACCACACTGCAGCAGGGATTTTTGGCCCACTCCTCCCTACAGATCTTCTCCAGATCCTTCAGGTTTCGGGGCTGTCGCTGGGCAATACGGACTTTCAGCTCCCTCCAAAGATTTTCTATTGGGTTCAGGTCTGGAGACTGGCTAGGCCACTCCAGGACCTTGAGATGCGTCTTACGGAGCCACTCCTTAGTTGCCATGGCTGTGTGCTTTCGGTCGTTGTCATGCTGGAAGACCCAGCCACGACCCATCTTCAATGCTCTTACTGAGGGAAGGAGGTTGTTGGCCAAGATCTCGCGATACATGGCCCCATCCATCTCCCCTCAATACGGTGCAGTCGTCCTGTCCCCTTTGCAGAAAAGCATCCCCAAAGAATGATGTTTCCACCTCCATGCTTCACGGTTGGGATGGTGTTCTTGGGGTTGTACTCATACTTCTTCTTCCCCAAACACGGCGAGTGGAGTTAGACCAAAAAGCTCTATTTTTGTCTCATCAGACCACATGACCTTCCCCATTCCTCCTCTGGATCATCCAGATGGTCATTGGCAAACTTCAGACAGGCCTGGACATGCACTGGCTTAAGCAGGGGGACCTTGCGTGCGCTGCAGGATTTTAATCCATGACGGCGTAGTGTGTTACTAATGGTTTTCTTTGAGACTGTGGTCCCAGCTCTCTTCAGGTCATATGACCAGGTCCTGCCGTGTAGTTCTGGGCTGATCCCTCACCTTCCTCATGATCATTGATGCCCCACGAGGTGAAATCTTGCATGGAGCCCCAGACCGAGGGTGATTGACCGTCATCTTGAACTTCTCCATTCTTAATAATTGCGCCAACAGTTGTTTCCTTCTCACCAAGCTGCTTGCCTATTGTCCTGTAGCCCATCCCAGCCTTGTGCAGGTCTACAATTTTATCCCTGATGTCCTTACACAGCTCTCTGGTCTTGGCCATTGTGGAGAGGTTGGAATCTGTTTGATTGTGTGTGGACAGGTGTCTTTATACAGGTAACGAGTTCAAACAGGTGCAGTTAATACAGGTAATGAGTGGAGAACAGGAGGGCTTCTTAAAGAAAAACTAACAGGTCTGTGAGAGCCGGAATTCCTACTGGTTGGTAGGTGATCAAATACTATTGTCATGCAATAAAATGCAAATTAATTATTTAAAAATCATACAATGTGATTTTCTGGATTTTGTTTAGATTCCGTCTCTCACAGTTGAAGTGTACCTATGATAAAAATTACAGACCTCTACATGCTTTGTAAGTAGGAAAACCTGCAAAATCGGCAGTGTATCAAATACTTGTTCTCCCCACTGTATACACCTGTTCTGAAAGGCCCCAGAGTCTACAACACAACTAAGCAAGGGGCACCACCAAGCAAAGCAACACCATGAAGACCAAGGAGCTCTCCAAACAGGTCAGGGACAAAGTTCTGGAGAAGTACAGATCAGGGTTGGGTTATAAAAAAATATCAGAAACTTTGAACATCCCACAGAGCACCATTAAATCCATTAATAAAAAATGGAAAGAATATGGCACCACAACAAACCTGTCACAACAAACCTGCCAAGACAGGGCTGCCCACCAAAACTCACGGACCAGGCAAGGAGAGAATTAATCAGAGAGGCAACGAAGAGACCAAAGATAACCCTGAAGGAGCTGCAAAGCTCCACAGCGGAGATTGGAATATCTGTCCATAGGACCACTTTAAGCCGTACACTCCACAGAGCTGGGCTTTACGGAAGTGTGGCCAGCAAAAAGCCATTGCTTAAAGAAATAAATAAGCAAACACGTTTGGTGTTCGCCAAAAAGCATGTCGGAGACTCCCCAAACATATGGAAGAAGGTACTCTGGTCAGATGAGACACAAATTGAGCTTTTTAGCCATCAAGGAAAGCGCTATATCTGGCGCAAACCCAACACCTCTCATCACCCCGAGAACATCATCCTCACAGTGAAGCATGGTAGTGGCAGCATCATGCTGTGGGGAGGTTTTTCCATCGGCAGGGACTGGGAAACTGGTAAGAATTGAGGGAATGATGGATGGCGCTAAATACAGGGAAATTCTTGAAGGAAACCTGTTTCAGTCTTCCAGAGATTTGGGATGGAGGTTTACCTTCCAGCAGGACAATGACCCTAAGCATACTGCTAAAGCAACATTTGAGTGGTTTAAGGCGAAACATTTAAATGTCTTGGAATGGCCTAGTCAAAGCCCAGACCTCAATCCAATTGAGAATCTGTGGTATGACTTAAAGATTACTGTACACCAGCGGAACCCATCCAACTTGTCATACTTGAGTAAAAGTAAAGATACCTTAGTAGAAAATGACTCAAGTAAAAGTGAAAGTCACTCAGTAAAATACTACTTGTGTAAAAGTCTATAAGTATTTGGTTTTAAATATACTTAAGTGCATTTTATCAATTCTATTTACTTTTGATACTTAAAACTATCACGGCATAATTGTATTTTTTATTGACGGATAGCCAGGGGCATATTCTAACACTCAGACATACAGTACCAGTCAAAAGTTTGGACACAACTCATTTCAAGGGGTTTTCTTTATTTTTTACAATTTTCTTCATTGTAGTATAATAGCGAAGATATCAAAACTAACACATATGGAATCATGTAGTAACCAAAAATATGTTAAACAACTATATTTTTTATTTGAGATTCTTCAAGGTAGCCACCCTTTAACTTGATGACAACTTTGCACACTCTTGGCATTCTATCAACCAGCTGCATGAGGAATTGTCACGTTGTGCGCTACTGGTGGAGAAGTCAGGTGCAGGAGAGCAGAGAGTTGTGAACAGGCGTACACTTTATTAAGGCAGAGGCAAATAAAACAGACAGACGCCACTGCGTCAAAACCTCCAGCCAAAGGTAAAAGTGCTATGCGTGAAATAGTCACAAAAATTGAGCAAATGTGTACAATAAACATCCCTCGTGAAAAGCCACGGAATAACGGGGAAAAACCCAGCCTGGCGCGTACACACGAACATGTAACAAAAATAATTTCACACAAAGACATGGAGGGGAACAGAGGAATAAATACATGCAGTGTGATTAGGGAATGAAAACCAGGTGTGTATCAGGGAACAAGACAAAACAAATGGAACAATGGAAAAATGGAGCGGCGATGGCTAGAAAGCCGGTGAAGTCGACCGCCGAACGCCGCCCGAACAAGGAGAGGAGCCAACTTCGGCGAAAGTCGTGATAGGAATGCTTTTCCAACAGTCTTGAAGGAGTTCCTACATATGCTGAGCACTTGTTTGCTGCTTTTCCTTCACTCTGCGGTCCAACTCATCCCAAACCATTTCAATTGGGTTGATTATGGAGGCCAGGTCATCTGATGCAGCACTCCATCACTCTCCTTGGTGAAATAGCCCTTACACAGCCTGGAGGTGGGTTGGGTCATTGTCCTGTTGAAAAACAAATGATCGTCCCACTAAGTGCAAACCAGATGGGATGGCGTATCGCTGCAGGAAACTGTGGTAGCCATGCTAGTTAAGTGTGCCTTGAATTCTAAATACATCACAGTGTCACCAGCAAAGCATCCCCCCACCACCACCTCCATGCTTCATGGTGAAAACCACACATGCGGAGATCATTCGTTCACCTACTCTGCGTCTCACAAATACATGGCGGTTCGAACCAAAAATCTCAAATTTGGACTTATCAGACCAAAGGACAGATTTCCACTGGTCTAATGTCCATTGCTCGTGCCTCTTTGCCCAAGCAAGTCTCTTCTTATTATTGGTGTCCTTTAGTAGTGGTTTCATTGCAGCAATTCGACCATGAAGGCTGATTCACACAGTCTCCTCTGAACAGTTGATGTTGAGATGTCTCTGTTACTTGAACTCTGTGAAGCATTTATTTGGGCTGCAATCTGTTGTGCAGTTAAGTCTAATGAACGTGTCCTCTGCAGCAGAGGAATCTCTGGGTCTTCCTTTCCTGTGGCGGTCCTCATGAGAGCCAGTTTCATAGCGCTTGATGATTTTTGCAACTGCACTTGAAGAAACTTTCAAAGTTCTTGAAATGTTCTGGATTGACTGACCTTCATGTCTTAAAGTAATGATGGACTGTTGTTTCTCTTTACTTATTT
Source organism: Salvelinus sp. IW2-2015 (assembly GCF_002910315.2). Classification (NCBI taxonomy): domain Eukaryota; kingdom Metazoa; phylum Chordata; class Actinopteri; order Salmoniformes; family Salmonidae; genus Salvelinus; species Salvelinus sp. IW2-2015. Next base: position 25,383,985 of record NC_036848.1, read on the forward strand.
GAGCTGTTCTTGCCATAATATGGACTTTATTTGGTAAAATATAATCTTCTGTATAATATGGACCATATTTGGTAAAATATCATCTTCTGTATACCACCCCTACCTTGTCACAACACAATTGATTGGCTCAAACGCATTGAGGAGGAAAGAAATTCCACAAATAAACTTTTAACAAAGCACACCTGTTATGAGGATGGTTGAGAGAATGCCAAGAGTGCGCAAAGCTGTCATCAAGGAAAAGGGTGGCTACTGTATTCATGTGATATTTGAGTGACAAAAAAATTACAATATCTATTGACCAAAAAAAACAAAATAAAAAAACGTTAGCTGACATGGGCTGCTTGATCTGGACATTTCTGACATGTTATAAATAGTTCTCTAAGGTATGCAATGATGTATACCCCACAGTTTGGGAACCACTGATCTAGCTGAACACACATGCATCTTATTCTGAAAACTGGAGACATCTATCTAGTTCTGAGATTTAATTTGACTGCAGGCAAAAGGTGTTTGCGATATAAACACTGCCATGCCGGTTGGATATAGTTGAGCCACAATGCCCGTAATGTAAAAGGAAACGTATAGAATATCCAAAAGATGCAGGATTACAACTTCTCAAGAAAATAGGACACAAAACAGAATTTTTGTTAATAAAATGGTGTGAAATACAAATGAACAGGTACACTAAGGAAAATAAGGTGCCGTCTAGAACCTAAAAGTGTTATGCGGCTGTCCCCATTAGAAGAACCCTTATTGGTTCCAGGTAGAACTCTTTTGGTTCCACATGGGTTTCTACCTGGAACCAAAAAGAGTTCTACCGGGATCCAATAAGGGTTCTCCTATGGGGACAGCCGAAGAACGCTTTTTTCTAAGAGTGCATAAAATGACCTGCAGTAGCCTAAGTAATGCATCTCAAGATGTCAGTTCATTGTTAAAGGGACTTGCCAGAAGTACTGTATATCATGTAACTGGAAGTATGTGACACTGTTCCTGAGAACTAGCTCCAGACATACAGTAGACCTATGATCCAACTCGGGTCATCTCTGAGCTGATGTACCAAAAGAGACTGAAGGACAGACTGTCTACTTCTAATGACTCACCAACAGCAGCAGCAGTCGGGGAGAGAGAAGCCATTGGTTACCATGGCACCCAACTACTTGAGGATTCTGCTGCATGGCCACCTTGCATTGAGACAGTTGGCTGATTGCGGATGGTGCTGAACTCAGAACGTAGGACTGGGCTAATAGAGACCCACGACTACATGTATTAAAACACATGGTCCACAACATCAGCTAAGCAAGCCAGACAACTGGTGCCGGAGTTTACTTATGACATGTTACTTCATGCAACTTAAGTATTGCAACATGCTTAATTGATGGAATAAGTCGCTGGTTAAGTTGCATTGCTATTTGGAGCATGCTAACTGATAAGCTGTAGCTAAGTAAACACATATGCATCTTGGGCCAATAGACTACATTTTAAGTATCCATAATATTAGGTGAACCGTTTCTTAAACAATCCAATATAGCCATTTAGCAGTGGAAAAACACAGCATGACTTCCGAATATGGCATTGAAATTCAAGTATTGTAACATAATTACTAGGCAAACTTAATTTTGATAAAAGTTACGGGCAATTCTGCAACACAAGGGGGGTGTAGGCAGATTTGAAAAGAAGTACAGTTGGGAATCGAGCTCCACCAATCATGGGGAATATAGCACAAAACAGACCTATAAAAAGTAATGTCAACCATGAGAGGGAAACACCTCTGATGACCCTGTTTTTTCCTGTGGTCAGGATTCCTTGGTTTTGAACACCGCCTTAAGTGGAGAGCAATCAAGCTACACAAAACAGCCTAGCTCTCCATCCGCAGGCTGCCTCACTGTAAGTGGTTCCTATTGTTCTGTCTAGGGCTGAGAGGGGATACAGGACATATGGAGGGGTTTCCATCAGAACAGAGCCCAGGTAGCCATGACACTGTACTCGCCTTAGACAGGAAACTCAGGAGGAGACCAGCTCAAGGTCACCACTCAGATCAACCGAAACAGACAATAGTCTGGGACAAATGCTTTGTGGTAAGGGTGTGTCCCTGACCGGTTTCTGTACCCTCTAAATAAGAAGTCTAAATCTGACCTTATCAACATCCAGACCGACCGACAAATGTGGCAGTCTGCCTCTCACGAATATAGAACTTCACAGACCTGACATCCAAGGCACAAGATACCCATGGTCTCATGAGACTGATGTGGACAATGCTGAGTTAAGGACACATAGGGGTGCTATTGCTTTCAACCTCATATCCATGCCCTCATAGGGTGCAGACGCTGCACCTGAACATCTTTTAACTAGACCATGTTTCCATTGGTGTCATAAATAAGAAAACTGCCATGAATGGGCCCATGCCACGCTCAAACTCATGGCCAGTTGGAATTCACATATTTTAATTCCTGACTTTTCAGGAGAAAATGCACCAATGGCCTCTGTAATTAGAAGTCCCCTAATACTTGACACGATTGCAACCAACGACATACTTATAACTCAAATGCTTATTTGTGACAGATGCAATTGTTGCAAAGAAAGCTTGCATCCCACTGGTGAAGGGATTTAATTGGACATTCTCAAAGCATACATAGCCCACATTGGCCTCTTGGCACGTACACATTCCCATAAACTTGAGGGGAAGTGCCAGTCCATGTCTATACTGTACATTATAAAAGGGCTTGTTATGTTGGACTGGGGATAAACACCGTTTTGAAGTTATAATTAACGCTCTTGACAATGAACACTGTTTGGGAAAATGTCTATTTTGAACTTAAGTAAACATTGTATTTATTTGTCAAGTGTCTTTCGCTTGATTGCCATTGATTATTTGCCTTTCTGAATAATGGCAATCATACAAAGAGCATGGGCAATTGTTATTATTGTTACAGTATGATAGCAGTAATGGAAAATATTATCCCCAAAGAGGAAAGCAAAGGAGGGAAGTCGGCAGACTGTCCAGACAGACGAACCCTTCAACAAAACATGAAGGATGAGGTATACTGAACAAAAATATAAATGCAACATGTAAAGGGTTGTTCTCATGTTTCATGAGCTGAAATTAAAGATCCCAGATATTTTCCATACACAAAAAGCTTATTTCTCTCAAATTTTGTGCACAATATCTTTTACATCCCTGTTACTGAGCATTTAACCTTTGCCAAGATAATCCATCCACCTGACCGGTGTGGCATATCAAGAAGCTGATTAAACAACATGATCATTACACAGGTACACCTTGTGCTGGGGACAATAAAAGGCCACAATAAAAGGCCACTTTGTCAAACACCAAAATGCCACAGATGTTTCAAGTTTTTGAGGGAACGTGCAATTGGTGTGTTGACTGCAGGAATGTCCACCAGAGCTGTTGCCAGAAAATATATTTTTAATTTCTCTACCATAAGCCACCTCAAATGTAGTTTTAGAGAATTTGGCGGTACTTCCAACTGGCCTCACAACCGCAGACCATGTGTAACCATGCGCAAGCATGCCAGCGCAGGATCTCCGCATCCGGCTTTTTCACCTGCGGGATCGTCTGAGACCAGCCACCCGGACAGCTGATGAAACTGTGGGTTTGCGCAACCGAAGGATTTATGCGTGGTCAGAAACCATCTCAGGGAAGCTCATCTGCGTGCTCGTCGTCCTCACCAGGGTCTTGACCTGACTGCAGTTCGGCATCGTAACTGACTTCAGTGTGCCAATGCTCAACTTTGATGGTCACTGGCACGCTTGAGAAGTGTGCTCTTCATGGATGAATCCCGGTTTCAACTGTACCAGGCAGATGGCAGACAGCGTGTACAGTGTCATGTGGTTGAGCAATTTGCTGATGTCAACATTGGGAACAGAGTGCCCCATGGTGGCGGTGGGATTATGGTATGGGCAGGCATAAACTACAGACAACGAACACAATTGCATTTTATCAATGGCAATTCAATGCACATAGATACTGTAACGAGATCCCGAGGCCCATTGTCATGCTATTCATCCGCCACCATCACCATGTCGCAAGAATCTGTACACAATTTCTGGAAGCTGATTTCCCAGTTCTTCCATGGCCTGCATACTCACCAGACCCGTCACCCATTGAGCAAGTTTGGATTGCTCTGGATAGACGTGTACGACAGCATGTTCCAGTTCCCGCCAATATCCAGCATCTTCGCACAGCCATTGAAGAGGAGTGGTACAACATTCCACACAATCGACAGCCTGATCAACTTTTTGCGAAAGAGATGTGTCGTGCTACATGAGACAAATGGCGGTCACACCAGACACTGACTGGTTTTCTGATCCACACCCCTACTGTCACGGCCGTCGTCGGAAGGAGACCAAGGTGCAGCGTGGTGAGCGTACATTTTCCTTTATTATTGTAAATGTCGCCAACAAAACAAGAAACAAAGAAACGACCGTGAAGCTTAACAGGGCTATAGTGCCACTAACAAAGATAACTACCCACAAACACCAAAGGAAAAAAAGCTGCCTAAGTATGATTCCCAATCAGAGACAACGATAGACAGCTGTCCCTGATTGAGAACCATACCCGGCCAAAACATAGAAACACAAAACATAGAAATAAAGAAACTAGAATGCCCACCCTAGTCACACCCTGGCCTAACCAAAATAGAGAATAAAAGCCTCTCTATGGCCAGGGCGTGACACCTACCTTTTTAAGCTACCTGTGACCAACATATGTATATCTGAAATTTATAGATTAGATTAGGGCCTAAGGAATTTATTATTTGTTTCATGTTGCATTTATATTTTTGTTCAGTGTACATTACAGTGTTGACGGAGTTCATCTACATAGTAAGGTCATAAATAACTTTCGTTTATTAATTCGTAATTACTTAATATTTATTTGTGTACAATTGAACATGTGCCAGCAATAACATTGACTGTACATTTTAGGTGCTCTGAACAGTATTTCATCCTTCCTGTTCTCTAGTGTCCAATCAAAGTATTCCATCATGCACTCAGGTGACAGGGTACCAAAAGATACAATCACTAAACACGGAACAATTCTACCCCATCTAATTTGCATTTCTGTGACTTCCTTGATTCAGCTGATGGAACATTTTAGAGTTGTAGAAAGGTTGAATTCAGTACGTCAGGAACATCACATTTTCACAGATCTGAAATGTTTTTTTTCTGTGATCAGTGAAAAGAGAACTACAAAGTGACATCAAACTAGATCAGAGACTGCCCCTATAGCACACACCAAATGAAGTCACCACATGAAGCAGTAGCTCTTACAGTGGGACATGGAACAAATTCCACATGAAAAACATAGCCCTCTTTTCCTTTAGTTTCTCTGATGCTGTGCTTTTAAGAAACTACACCACCATTTCAAGATGTGTGCAAAAATGATCATACAAAAAAGTAAAGCGCACAGTGGTAGACATGGGGCAAAAATATCAGTGTAAATGAACTCATGCAGGGAAGCGACAGGGCCTCTCAGAAAGCATTGCAGTGATCAGTGAACACTTACTGTATATGAATAAAAGCAGCATATGATTGATAAGCATCTTGCTTTTCCTGCTCATAAAAACAGTCATAACAGGCTGTCGGAGAGAAGGAGTTTCCTGAATTCCCTGTCCAAATGGATTTTGGGGTATTTGAAAAAATCGAGACGATTGCCAAAGCTTCCTGAACTGACCTTACAAGACATACATCCTATTCTCATCGTCTCCTCGTCAATACTTGAAAGATTCAGATCTGGGTTCAAATGGTATTTGAAATCAATCATCAAGCATTTGCTTGAGCCGGACTGGAGAGCCAGGTGGGAGGGGTTTGCACTTTTGGGACTATTCCATTGTGTGAGGCAAGCGCAATAAAGCACAGATAAAGTATCTGAAAGATTTCAAATACTATTTGAATCCAGGTCTGGATTGACAATGGAGGCTTCAAATGGGGAGACAGGGTAAACTGAGCCTTCACTTGTCCAGATGGTGGAGATAAACTGAAAAGATAAGGCAGAGGAGATTAGTTACCAGATCTTCATACTAAATTTAACCTCTATGATCTTCCATAAAACCATATATTTGATTGTTTCTTGGAGATACTGTGGCAGCAGATGTTTGTTTGTCTAGTCATCCATCTTGATTTGTTTTCTAAAGTGTGCCGCTCCTCCATTTTCATACTATGCAAATAAATGCTTAATGGTCATCCTCCTCATGAGTAGAAATGTAAGGCACCAGACAGCAGCATTATCCTAGACGTAGCCCTTGGGAAAATACTTAACATGCATTCCTCCTTCCTCCCTTCATTGAGGGGATAAGTGTAAAGCAATATTGTCACCTCATTGCTTTAAACCAATCCATCCCTCTTAGATATATGATGACTGACTTAAAGTAAAGATAAGAAGAAAGGATGCATTGAGGTATTTAAACAGAGCCTGGAGTGTGACGACAAATGGGTGTGGAAGAGCAGCTGGTGAGCTGATAGGGGGAGGAAGAGAGAAAGCAGCAGTCCTGGAAAGGAAATGGAATGGTTCCTCTGGGAGGGCCATGTTGGTCACAGCACTATGGGGGAAAACAGTGGAAAGTGCCTGCCCTCTGACCGACCCTTCCACAAGTGACATTCCTCCCTCAGATCCACATTGCCTACGCTACAAAAATAAACCTGCTCCAAGTTGCAGCGCCAAAGCAGGGGTTTACTTCTAGGAATTGCAGTCTCTCTATAGTGTGTGTGTCCATCTGTCTCTGTACATGTATAATGTTTTGTTATGCTAAGTATTAATGGGCGACAAAGCAACATTTTGGAGCCATTACTGGGGAGAGTCCTGCAGCGTGATTACTGGTGTACTTTAAGAGCACCTGGTAAAATTACAATTATATTCCTCCCATCTCTTATAGGCCTCAAATGTTTTTTGATTGTCCCACAAAATATTCTAACTCTCCTCATGGCCTTGCTTTAATTGAAGCGGAGGTAAAGTAGGGTTAGCCCAGCTGCTGTTCCAGAGCCTAGTGATTCCATTCCCCTTTAAAGTGAGATGCTTTAACGTGGGATGACAAAACTAAAAACATCTGCAAAACAGGGAGACAAAAAGAACTAGACTGATTAGATATGATACTTTATTCATGTTTTTCGTCTGCCTTTAATGCATTCCCAGAAGGGTTCGCATTTAAATGATCACAGATTATTATTTCCCACCTGTACGTCTACTTCGTCTCAACATGAAGTCACTGAAGGGTCAAGCATCTCTAATTAAATACGGTATATGAAATATGTTTTTGAACACCCTACTGTTCAACACTCCTTTTTCGCCCGACCACCAACGGTTTCCCTCCTACATTCATGGTACTTCCTGCGTTTACAATGCTTTGTAAACCTATCCACACAGTCCAATAGAACTTGCCTGGACTGCACTGGAGTAGCACAAAGTGTGATGTCAACATCAATCATTGCAGGGGTGGATATCTGATGGAACAGTGGGTCTATAGAGCTCATATCTTCAGTCATTCACTGCCGCTCCAATTCAAATTGTACACTGGTGATTGGCTCGAGCAGCATGCGGTGGCCCCAGAGGTCACAGAGCTTAGTTACAGCTCTGACCCAGACTTTCTGGGAACATTCCTATAGCGAATAACCCAACCATAAACAGTGCCAATAATAAGTATTCCTTGGATTTTGGACATGATTGATTTTGTTGTTACAACCAGGGCTGTTGCGATGACCGCATTACCTCCCGGTGGTCACAAGTCATGAAGGCAGTCAAATTCCACGTGACCGTTTAGTAATTAGGCTACTCCAAGCTCTAATGCTGCTTATGGCCATTAGTAGTCTACCAAAGTTGCTAACTGCCTGGCACTCAGCACTCTATTGTCCATCTAATCACTCTAACATCGATGGTAATGTCATTGAAAATCTAAATCAAACACTTCATGAGAGCCCAAGAGCTCATGTTTGCACAACATTTCTATAGTAGGCTAGGCCTACTATATTTATTCATCAACTTTTCTAATATTAAGCACATTACTTATCTTTACAACAGGGGTATAGCCTACCTGGCAGGCATGAAAATTACCCACTGGAAAAGCGTCCTCCATTCGTTTTTTAGGTGCATAGATGACATGTATTTTTTCCCCTGCCGCTGTTTGAGACCGGTGCATTCTAAATCAAAGCACATTTCACACATACAGTGCCTTCGGAAAGTACTCAGACCCCTTGTCACGTTCCTGACCTGTTTTCTGTTGGTTTTGTATGTGTTAGTTGGTCAGGACGTGAGTTTGGGTGGGCAGTCTATGTTTTCTGTTTCTATGTTGGTTTAAAGGGTGACCTGATATGGCTCTCAATTAGAGGCAGGTGGTTTTCATTTCCTCTGATTGAGAGCCATATTAAGGTAGGTGTTTTCACACTGTTTGTTTGTGGGTGGTTGTCTTCTGTGTCTGTGTATGTTGCACCACACGGGACTGTTTCGGTTTGTTTGTTCGTTTGATGTAGTCCGTTCCTGTTCGTGAGTTCTTCGTGTATTTATGTAAGTTCCATGTTCAGGTCTGTCTACGTCGTTTTCTTATTTTGTAGTTTGTTGAAGTGTTTTCGGTTTTCGTCAGTACTTTAATAAACTTCATTATGTCCAAATATCACGCTGCACTTTGGTCCAATCCCTACTCCTCCTCTTCGTCTGAAGAGGAGGAGGACACCCGTTACACCCCTTGACTTTTTCTACATTTTGTTACATTACAGCCTTATTCTAAAATTGATGACATATTTTTTTCCCACCTCAATCTACGCACAATACCGCATAATGACAAAGCAAAAACAGTTTTTTACAAATGTTTGCGAATTTATTTAAAAAAAATCAAGAACTGAAATATTTACATACAGTAGGTATTCAGACCCTTTACTCAGTACTTTGTTGAATCAAATCAAATCAAATGTATTTATATAGCCCTTCTTACATCAGCTGATATATCAAAGTGCTGAACAGAAACCCAGCCTAAAACCCCAAATAGCAAGCAATGCAGGTGTAGAAGCACGGTGGCTATGAAAAACTCCCTAGAAAGGCCAAAACCTAGGAAGAAACCTAGAGAGGAACCAGGCTATGAGGGTGGCCAGTCCTCTTCTGGCTGTGCCGGGTTGAGATTATAACATAACATGGCCAAGATGTTCAAATGTTCAGAAATGACCAGCATGGTCAAATAATAATAATCACAGTACTTGTCGAGGGTGCAACAAGTCAGCACCTCAGGAGTAAGTGTCAGTTGGCTTTTCATATTCGATCATTGAGAGTACTCTACCGCTCCTGGTGTTTTTAGAGAGTTGAAAACAGCAGGTCTGGGACAGGTAGCACATCCGGTGAACAGGTCAGGGTTCCATAGCCGCAGGCAGAACAGTTGAAACTGGAGCAGCAGCACAGCCAGGTGGACTGGGCAGCAAGGAGTCATCATGCCAGGTAGTCCTGAGGCATGGTCCTAGGGCTCAGGTCCTCCGAGAGAGAGAAAGAAAGAAAGAGAGAAAGAGAAAATTAGAGAGAGGAGGAGGACACCCTTTACAGAATCACCCACAATCCAGAACCAAGCAGCGGAAATCCGAGCAGCGGCCAAGAGATCAGGACTCATGGACTTGGGAGGAAGTATTAGAGGGAAAAGGACACTGGGCGCACATTGGGGAATATCGCCGCGCTCGTGAGGAGATGGAGGCAGCGAGAGCCCAACAGCGGTGGTATGAGGAGGCAGCAAGGAGACGTGGCTGGAAGCCCGAGAAGAAACCCCAAAAATGTCTTGGGGGGGGGGCTAAGAGGTAGTGGGCCAAGGGCAGGTAGGAGACCTGCGCCCACTTCCAAGGCTTACCGTGGAGAGCGGGAGTACGGGCAGACACCGTGTTACGCAGTAGAGCGCACGGTGTCTCCTGTACGTGTGCATAGCCCGGTGCGGGTTATTCCACCTCCCCGCACTGGTAGGGCTAGATTGGGCATTGAGCCAGGTGTCATGAGGCCGGCTCAACGCGTCTGGTCTCCAGTGCGTCTCCTCGGGCCGGCTTACATGGCACCAGCCTTACACATGGTGTCCCCGGTTCGCCTACATAGCCCGGTGCGGGTTATTCCACCTCCCCGCACTGGKCGGGCGACGGGGAGYATTCAACCAGGTAAGGTTGGGCAGGCTCRRTGCTCAAGGGAGCCAGTACGCCTGCACGGTCCGGTATTTCCGGCGCTACCTCCCCGCCCCAGCCCAGTACCACCAGTGCCTACACCACGCACCAGGCTTCCAGTGCGTCTTCAGAGCCCTGTTCCTCCTCCACGCACTCTCCCTATGGTGCGTGTCTCCAGCCCAGTGCCTCCAGTTCCGGCACCACGCACTAAGCCTCCTGTACGTCTCCAGAGCCCTGTACGCATTGTTCCTTCTCCCCGTACTCGTCCTGATGTGCGTGCACTCAGCCCGGTGCCACCAGTGCCGGTACCACGCACCAGGCCTATAGTGCGCTTTGATAGGTCAGTGTGCCCTGTCCCTGCTCCCCGCACTAGCCTGAAGGTGCGTGTCTCCAGTCCGGTGCCTCCAGTTCCGGCACCACGTACCAGGCCTACAGTGCGTCTCAGCCGGCCAGAGTCTGCCGTCTGCCCAACGGCGCCTGAACTGTCCGTCTGCCAAGCGCCGCATGAACTGCCCGTCTGTATTGAGCCTTCAAAGCCGCCCGTCTGCCATGAGCCTGCAAAGCCGCCCGTCTGCCATGAGCCGCCAGAGCCTTCCGCCAGACAGGAGCCGCCAGAGCCTTCCGCCAGACAGGAGCCGCCAGAGCCTTCCGCCAGACAGGAGCAGCCAAAGCCTTCCGCCAGACAGGATCAGCCAGAGCCATCCGTCTCCGCAGCGCCATCTGAGCCATCCGTCTCCTCAGCGCCGTCTGAGCCATCCGTCTCCCCAGCGCCGTCTGAGCCATCCGTCTCCCCAGCGCCGTCTGAGCCATCCGTCTCCCCAGCGCCGTCTGAGCCATTCGTCTCCCCAGCGCCGTCTGAGCCATCCGTCTGTCCCGAGCCATTAGAGCCGCCCGTCTGTCCCGAGCTGTCAGAGCCGTTAGTCAGTCAGGAGCCGCTAGAGCCATTCGTCAGTCAGGATCTGCCAGAGCCGCCAACCAGACAGGATCTGCCAGAGCCGCCAACCAGACAGGATCTGCCAGAGCCGCCAACCAGACAGGATCTGCCAGAGCCGCCAACCAGACAGGATCTGCCAGAGCGCCAGCCAGACAGGATCTGCCAGAGCCGCCAGTGAGCCATGAGCGTCCAGAGCCGCCAGTGAGCCATGAGCAGCCAGAGCCGTCAGCCTGCCATGAGCGTCCAGAGCCGTCAGCCTGCCATGTACTCCCGCTCTCCACGGTAAGCCCAACTTGTAAGTCGCTCTGGATAAGAGCGTCTGCTAAATGACTTAAATGTAAAATGTAAATGAGCGTCCAGAGCCGTCCGCCAGTCATGAGCGTCCGGAGTTGCCAGTAATCCGGAACTGCCTCTTAAAGCATACTTAAATTCACAGAAGGCACAGGATAAAACAGGAGAAATACTCCAGATATAACAGACTGACCCTAGCCCCCCGACACATAAACAACTGCAGCATAAATATGTAAGGACAGCATACTGGGATAGGGGAAGACTGAATATATCCATAAACACTCCAGTCAGCTGGTCTGCGCATGCTCTGAGGACACGGCTAGGGATGCTGTCTGGGCCGGCAGCCTTGCGAGGGTTAACATGACAAGACAGCCTACAGTGAGTAGGTGAGGGCCCTGGGAGTATGGTGCCAGGAAAATAACCTCTCACTCAACGTTAACAAAATTAAGGAGCTGATTGTGGACCTTAGGAAACAGCAGAGGGAGCACACCCCTATCCACATCGACGGGACTGCAGTGGAGAAGGTGGAAAGCTTCAAGTTCCTCGGCATAGACATCACTGACAAACTGAAATGGTCCAACAACACAGACAGTGTGGTGAAGAAGGCGCAACAGAGCTTCTTCAACCTCAGGAGGCTGAAGAAATTTGTCTTGGCACTTATATCCCTCAAAATTTTACAGATGCACAATTGAGAGCATTCTGTTGGGCTGTATCACCGCCTGGTAAGGCAACTGCACTGCCCGCAACAGCAAGGCTCTCCAGAGGGTGATGCGGTCTGCCCAACGCATTAGCGGGGGCAAACTACCTGCCCTCCAGGACACCTACAGCACCCAATGTCACAGGAAGACCAAAAAGATCATCAAGGACAACAACAACCCAAGCCACTGGCTGTTCATCAAGGCAAATGGTGGCTATTTGAAAAAATATAAAATATATTTTGATTTGTTTAACACTTTTTTGGTTACTACATGATTCCCTATGTGTTATTTCATAGTTTGATGTCTTCACTATTATATTACAATGTAGAAAAAAGTAAAATAAAGAAAACCCTTGAGTGAATAGGTGTTCTAAAACTTTTGACCAGTAGTGTATATCATTCTTAATTCCATTCCTTTACTTAAGATTTGTGTGTATTGTTGTGAAATTGTTAGATATTACTGCAATGTTGGAGCTAGAAACACAAGCATTTCGCTACACCCGCAATAACATCTGCTAAACACATGTATGTGAGCAATAACATTTGATTTGCTTGTGAAAGTGTTTACAGCCTACGCAAAAAACGAAGCTCATGCCTTTCAAGCAACTTTTTTCAAATCACCATTAGCCGCATCATGCAACCTTACAATGTATTAAAAATCAAAACATATAGCCCAACGTTTATAGAACTAAAGTTACATTAATAATTATAAATGAGGCATATAGGAGTACCTGTTTCTTTGTTAACCGCTCAACACAGAATATCCGCATGTGCGCACTCCCTCAAATCCTTTGGAGAAAATATCCTTTCTATTTCATTCAGCTTTGTTCAATTGTATTTTTCAAACTATACTGTTCATACTGTATGTTCATACTGCCTGCTAAATGAACTAGTTTAGCCCACAGCCATTTGGCATAACCAGATCAGGACAACTCAAGAGTACGCTATTCTGTTCTTTTGAAATAGACTTCATTTTCTTCATATCATGTTTCTTTAGACCGGTCTAAAACAATGGATTTATTGTGAAGGTGTAGGCTACATTACATTAATTGATTAGATTTTTTAAATGTAGATGTTCCAAAAGTTGGGAGCCAGGAGATGCTAAATGTGTTTATGTTAATTAACAGTCAATTACTGTGAGACCCCCAGTTATTTGCTTGACAATCACCTGCACCCACGACTGCATGGCCAGGCACGAGTCCAACACAATCATTAAGTTTGCAGACAACACAACAGAGACAGCCTATAGGGAGGAGGTCAGAGACCCGGCCGGGTGGTGCCAGAATAACAACCTATCCCTCAACGTAACCAAGACTAAGGAGATGATTGTGGACTACAGGAAAAGGAGCACCGAGCATGTCCCCATTCTCATCAACGGGGCTGTAGTGGAGCAGGTTGAGAGCTTCAAATTCCTTGTTGTCCACATCAACAACAAACTAGAATGGTCCAAACACACCAAGACAGTCGTGAAGAGGGCACGACAAAGCCTATTCCCCTCAGGTAACTAAAAATATTTGGCATGGGTCCTGAGATCCTCAAAAGGTTCTACAGCTGCAACATCGAGAGCATCCTGCTGGTTGCATCACTGCCAGGTACGGCAATTGCTCGGCCTCCGACCGCAAGGCACTTCAGAGGGTAGTGCGTACGGCCCAGTACATCACTGGGGCAAAGCTGCCTGCCATCCAGGACCTCTACACCAGGCGGTGTCAGAGGAAGGCCCTAAAAATTGTCAAAGACTCCAGCCCCCCCGTCATAGACTGTTCTCTCTACTACCGCAAGTCGGAAGTCGGAGTGCCAAGTCCAAAAGGCTTCTCAACAGTTTTTACCCCCAAGCCATAAGACTTCTGAACAGGTAACCAATGGTTACCCGGACTATTTACATTGTGTGCCCCCCCCAACCCCTCTTTTACACAGCTGCTACTCTCTGTTAATCTTATATGCAGTCACTTTAACCATACATCCATGTACATACTACCTCAATTGGCCCGATCAACCAGGGCTAACTGGGCTATCTGCATTGTGTCCCACCTCCCGCCAACCCCTCCTTTTATGTTACTGCTACTCTCTGTTCATCATATATGCATAGTCACTTTAACCATACCTACATGTACATACTACCTCAATAAGCCTGACTAACCGGTGTCTGTATATAGCCTTGCTACTCTTATTTTCAAATGTATTTTTACTGTTGTTTTATTTCTTTACTTACCTACACACACACACACACACACACACACACACACACACANCACACACACACACACACACACACACACACACACACACACACACACACACACACACACACACACACACACACACACACACCTTTTTTCCCCCGCACTATTGGTTAGAGCCTGTAAGTAAGCACGTGACAAATCAACTTTGATTTGCTGACAAAATTGTGACCGCCACAGCCCTAGTTACAACATGGAATTAAAATGTCATTTTAAAATAAATCGATTACGTTTATGGATTTTCTCTCTCATAATATTGAGTATTGCGTCGATCCGTATTGAAAAATCCCAGTTAAATTGATTTAAATTCCAGATTGTAACACAAAATGTAAAAAGAAAAAAGAAATCCCTATAGACTCAGTATTTGAAGAATCAGGCACTGTTTGTGTAGCCACCCTGAGAGATACAGGCTCTCGCTACTCTTTTACCGTCCTTGGGTGATTCCACATAGAGTTGGTTGTGAGAAGAGAATTTAACATTGATTCCCGTCTCTCATTTGTAAAATCTTGTATTGGGCAGAAGAGAGAGAAACGACTTTCCAGAGAGACCCTACAGGCTAGGAACTTTTATGAGAAATATTTTATGACAATGTGATTCTCTGATAAATGTTCTTTGAGTATAATCCTTATTAAACTGGTTGTTAAATGTTGGTTTTTGTTTAGGTTGTCCTCTTACAGAGAGTGATACACATGACTCCACAAGTGAATTATTGGAACGTTATTGTCGTTTGACTAAGTTGGTAGTCAAAGCTGTCTGCCCAGTGTTTGTATATTTTGTCAGTTAGCAATAATTGAATTCCCCTACTTTATATTTTATTTTACAATAAAAAACAAAGAAAGATGAATATGATGTTTGCCACAATGATTAGCACCATCTGCTGTTGTAAGGGTCTGGTTACCCATACAAAACAAATACAAACATGATGCTAGATTCATCACAGAAGCTGTCTTACACTGACACCTAGAGGATCGAGACCAAACTAACTACAGAAACCAAAGACGCGTCACCCACTCACACTGACATGTAAGTGTTTTCTAAATATTTATGAATGCCCAACTTGATCATGAACACAACTTCATGTGCATGTGTTTAAAATGATTCCGTTCCAATGAACCCATCCTCCCCATTTCTCCCTCCACCAGACTCAACTGTTCAAAGTTCAACAGTCAATGCATTCCAGACGGAACCATTTGAAAACCTGATAGTGAACACAGCATGATCAACTTCCATCACTTTAACGGCTACTCCTACAATGTACCATTGTTTTCTGAAGCACAGGTGTGGTTGTAAACCTTCCAGGCAGTATACTGTGGGGGAACATCATATCATCAATGGAACATAGGGCTATTGGAGCCACATTACGGCTGCAGCCTGGAGCCCATCCACAGCCCATCCACTTAGTCATGCTCTACTGCAATGTTGGCGATCAGCAACGGCGGCAAGGAATACGTTGGAATAATGCCCCAGATGGCTTCATGAGGCATGGCCGGCCAAATGACAGTCATCCTCTGCCAAATGGCCTTGCTTAACTCTCGGCAAGGTCAGCGGTGGTTACATATGGGTGGGTTTGCGAGGGAAACATTTGATGCTCCGTTCAGACAATAGCAGACGTAATATTGTGACAAAATGGCAGAGAGAGTAAGTTCACCTACAATCTACGGAGTACAGAAAGAAACAAATTGTATGCACAGTACGTGCGGCGGCACAACGTTCAACATTCTAGGGGTAGGGTTAGAAATATGTTTCTTGGTTTCATTATCACAAAAAACTCCTAAAGCTTTGAGATCTTTGTCTGAGACTTTTGTCACCCTTAACTTACACTGCTTTTCCAAAATATGGGGAGTTATACACTTTTCTCTTCTTGCATCAAGCACTTTAATCAACAATAGCTTTTTATTTATTTATTTCCTCCAATATCCAGATATAACAGGGTAGCAGGTGAGCTCTTTTCCATTTGGGCTGAGCTCTGGCGAGACAAGAATGTCATCAGAGCTCTGCCCCTAGTCAGCAGTGCCAGAGGGTCGAG
Source organism: Salvelinus sp. IW2-2015 (assembly GCF_002910315.2). Taxonomy (NCBI): domain Eukaryota; kingdom Metazoa; phylum Chordata; class Actinopteri; order Salmoniformes; family Salmonidae; genus Salvelinus; species Salvelinus sp. IW2-2015. Next base: position 25,400,295 of record NC_036848.1, read on the forward strand.
TTGTGTGGTGGCCTGTTACAGGTTTACTCATCTCATCCATAAAGGGGGCACACGGTGCCCATGGCCGCCCATTTGGCTTAGACTTCCCATCACACCTGTCAAAAGTTTCTACCAGCCCTTAGCTAATCGCTGCCCCTGGAGGATGGAGTATGTGTGTGTGTGGAAAGAGGGGGCTCTAAGTGCATTCGATGACTCCCAACAACATACAACCTACCCTCAGCAGCATCCTCTCCATACAATCCTCAACAACACACAATCACCACCACCACCACACCATCGCTCCCATATAGAGCCCACCATCTAGCATTTAGTGCTATGGGGAGGAGATTCAAGCAAGGCAAGGGTTCTCCGTGTAAACTGGATGCGCAATTACAGACTCTTTCTGAAGGCTATTACCCATACTCCCTTGGTGCTTTTTTCACAGCCCCTCTGAAACCGACGGGGGGAAATGACTATGGTCAGGTTTGCCGAGTCAGACAGAGCATTAATGAGAGGAGCTGGGAAGAAATGGCTTTGACACTACAGGCACTTCCAACCCGGCACGCAAAGGAACACTAAACTCCAGGGCAATAAGGGAAAGAGACAGCTACGTATATCATCGCAGAAGGGTAGCTCGTATCTCAGAGGTGGACCACCATATCGCCACTGCTTGGGCAGGGCATTACAAAACACGGGAATGGGAAGTATAGCAAAGTATCCTCGAGTAAGGGCCCACAATGGCAGAGAGAGAGAGCTTTCATTAAGGCTTAACACAGAGTAAATCGCCACGGCGCAGCGTGACGAGGGAGCCATTCGGCCCAGATAATGGGCGAAAACAAAAAGAGCCAATTGAAAGCTCATTACAGTGCCAAAATATATGAGGCCACTTAAAGGAAATAACGATGAAACAAGGCCTAAATTGTAGTTGAGTAACAACCAAATCTAACAACCAACAGCTCATTCCCATGTCGCACTCACATCAGACAAGGAAAATGAATTAATCCAGGGTCTAAGCTAGTTAATCGAATTTTTGTTTTTACTAGAGGGCTGCGTCTACAGAACAATTATGCCTTGTTGATTGTCTCAGATACAGTAGCTAGAGAGGGGAAAGCTAGGCAATTGAGCATGAAGAGGGCCTAAGGCGCTGATCAGAGCAGCTAGGCAATGTTTCAGGATACATTTACATAGCCCCATAGATCCTGATGATTTCTACCAAGAGCTCAATACCCCTCCCCGTACATGAATTACATTTATTCCACAGTTAATTCTGTCACAAAAGCCAAGGTAAGAGAGTGTTTGTCGCAGTTCCATGAAGTCAAAAGCAAAATGGTGGTCATTACCATGGTTGGGTAGGTTAATTTCTAAATGTAATCTGTTACAGTTTCTAGTTACCTGTCCACAATTGTAATACGTAATGTAACTTTTGGATGACCCAAACTCAGTAACGTCATCTGGTTACATTTAGTTACTTTTAGATGACTTTCCCCTTAAGAGGCATTAGAAGAACACAAAAGTGTATGTTACCAATTGAACGAAGGGCATGGAAGGATAAATCAATGTTAAAGTTTACATAGCTGTCCATCTATGGATGTTAAATTTTACTTTATGGGTTGGTAATGTAGGCTTCTTCTAACCCATCACTTTCTACTACATATAATAATATGATTAAATTATATATTTACATTTAAAACCAAAGTCTATCAGAATTCCAGTCATTACAATAAATGTTATACCCCTTGATCTTCAAGAATAATACTTGGAAATATGGAAGTATTTGTTTTACCAGAGCATAACCCCAAAACTAAGGACTTATTAGCCAGCCCTACTCTGTTGTTTATGATTTTGTCCTCCAATCAGTCATGGATTGGGCTCATTGATTCAAGTTGAAAAATAAATACTGTGCTCATAGAATGGCATGTTTTGAGCACTACTGAAAAGTTCTATTTACATGTGAAAAATTAATGCCATATGCTGCATTTGCTATAGGCCTCCCCGCCTCCGTTTTGGCAAAAAGCTGAGTGATGGGCCTGGAGAAATGTAACCACTCTCAGATTAATAGACAGACCTATGGATGCAAGGACCGACCATCCATGACATCACAATTATTGTTTGAACCATGTTATGAGGATATACAGTGTTTGTTTACATTGTTTACAAACATTGGAGAAAAACAAGCCTACATTTTGGGTTCTCATGGAGTGTGACAGTTGAATGTAGCTCATGAGGCATTTCTAAATTATATTCTTCAAGAATCAATGGATATATAATTTATAAGTCCAAAAATGTAACAACTACAGATTGCCCCTTTAAGTCTATCAAAAGTGCATGAGTTTGAGCATGAGTTTGAGCATGAGTCCATTAGTCCATGAGTCCATTTTTTTTATAAGCATGAATTATATTGAGCAATAGAAGCCTCACTTTTATTCCATAGGTTGGGATCGCACTATGCATCTGTTGCAAGAGCGTATTTTTCACTGGCTGTCCACTGGTTTCAAAAACAATGATTGATAGGCAGCTTAAACTTCTTGAATTCAACCATTATTGGATTCAAATACACATTTAGATTTGTGAGCAGCCATCCACAACAACCACAATCCGTAAGGCGCAAATAGCTAAATGAGAGAGCAGCAGTGTGATTCACAGACATTAATAATAAGTGATGTCTGTATCGCCGTCGACTACGCAACTGCTGTCATCCTTACCTCCAAGCGTTTATTCAAGTTGGATAATCTTTGGATGCCAATAGCAGTCACACCATTGGAAGACCTAGCTTGGACTGTAGCCTACAAAAGCCTATTCCTGCTCTTTTCCCACGATCCATCAAACACATTTGGTGTGTCATCATAGTGGTCTCCGACTTATGGTCAGACTCGCTCACGTTGAACAAATGTAAATGTATGCCTTTTTTCAATTATGATTTTAGAGTCATTGAGAGAACTGAAGAGAACTGAACTATATATTTGTTTTCGCAAACACCCTTTCTGAATTAAAAAGTAATCCTCGAAGTTATCTAGTTTTTCAAAAGTATCTGTAATCTGATTACATGTAACGTTACTCCCCAACCCTGGTCGTTACTCATTGAAATGCTGAGAAAGTGCAACGTTGAGTCAGTTTTCTTTTACCACCAACATCAGTAAAGGCTGTAGTCAAACATCGAGAGAAGCAGAAACCTGAATGATGCATCGTCATTTCATTTTCCATTGAAGCATCAGTGTAACTGGTGGGTGGAACGCTCAGTATTTGATGATATCACCCAGACATGCCCATGTTTGTTTAAAGGGTTCTTCTATCAACACAAGGAGAACACCCACGTGTTTCTGAAATCTGTTGACTGAATCTGTTGAATAATTGATGATTGAGTGGGGGAACCGTAAACATGCATAGGCAAAAGTAAAAGTCAAAGTTTTTTGGATTAAGCAAACATGAGCATGCAGGCTTTTGCTCCTGCCCTACACAAACACACCCAATTCAGCCAAGCAAGGTCCTGAGCAGCAGGTGATGATAGATTGATGACGTTGTGATGAACAACTCTAAGTGAGATCTGCATTAGACAGATCGGTTTTCCCTCATTCAATTAGCTAAAACATTCTTGAAATATGGGAAGAAATATTCTACACGTGAAGAGGGATTGAGTGAACAAAGAGGTCCTTAGGGAAACAAATCGATTTGAGAGTGCTTCGGAGCGGTGACCGACAATATCCATTATTATAGTGCACCTGCCTGCCCAGCAATTCACTTGCGATGCTACCACCGCCTCAACTCAAACTCAATTTGGCGAAGAAATTAATTTGATCAAACATAATCCCAGCAAATGAATGAAAATGAATTCACAGTTATAATATTGCCCTTGTCATATCGTTGTGCCTGAAATATGTAATTACCCGGTGTCCACCGGTCACTTGACTGTGAAAGTGGCACTGACTGACTGCCGTCCTCAGGCGGATTATGTTTCACTGAGGCTGGCTGACGAAAGGTGACTAAGACCTTAGGCTGATTGCAAACCAATTACTCAAGTGGAGAATCTCAGTTACAGTATACTGTATGTAAAAATAGAGAGAATATTTGACACTGTGGCACCATAATGGCTCAACAGTCAGGCCAGACATGTTCTACGGCTCCTGCTACTCATTGATGTACACCGGCTACACCAAACATTAGGAACATCTTCCTAHCCCCMCMMMCCMCCCCCCCCCMMSGGCATGAACTCCACAAGGTGTCGAAAGCATTCCACAGGGATGCTGGCCCATGTTGATKCCAATGCTTCCCACAGTTGTCCCAAGTTGGCTGTATGTCCTTTGGGTGGTGGACCATTCTTGACCCAGCAGCGTTGCAGTTCTTGACACAAACTGGTGCACCTGGCACATACCGTACCCCGTTTAAAGGCACTTACATTTGTCTTGCTCATTTACCCTCTGAATGGCACACTTACACAAGCAATGTATCAATTGTCTCGAGGCTTAAAAATCATTCTTTAACCTGTCTCCTCTCCTTCATCTATACGGATTGAAGTAGATTTAACAAGTGACATCAATAAGGGATCATAGATTTCACCTGTATTCACCTGGTCAGTCTATGTCATGGAAAGACTGGTGTTCTTAATGTTGGTTATACATTACAAACATTTATTGACTGACTGCTACAGTAGGTGTAACAGGTAGAGGCTACAGTAAATCCTCACAAACACATATTCCCTTCGAGTGTAACTACAGCATGTCTCTGTGACCTGAGGTCTAACATCAAAGTTATCCTCTAAACGCTGCTACGCCTGTACTGAGATACCAACACTCAATGTGGATCAAATCCCTGTATCTTCCAAGCAAAATCTGTCAAATGTGTTCCACTCACTAAAATGTATCCTGTTCTACCTTGCAGATAAAAAAGACTGCAGCGAGTAGCCTTTCTGTTATTCAAAAACTACCAAGAGACAGTGGACTACCAGCCTAAGACCAACCTGACAACGTCAAGGGACTGTATCTCAGTCCCCAATGCCTTGAAAGGATAACACACAAATGGCTTTGAGTGCACAGAATCCAGCATCTTTTGTCCTACTGCAGCACATCATTGTCGCTTCCAAACTCCTCTACTAGGAGGGCTTAATGATTTTAATCTATAAATTGACTGGTTTATCCTTTAAAATGTTCTCAGTTGAGCCTTGGTTAGTAATTGTTATAGTCTGGTATTAGCAAGAGCCACATTCCTGTGGATGATTTGCTCTCAAGTCAAGTGGACAACAGTTTGTCTCTATGGGGATACGGTCATGCAAGTGTCCTACTGTATCATTCTCCTTTTAAAACTAGAATATGGTGTCAGTACGAGGACAGCCTGTCTACCTTGGTGCACAAAGCTGCTTCCTTCCTTGTGTTGCAGTGCCACCTAGTGGCCACTGCCTACATGGCATCATGCATTGTATCACAGGAAATTTAGTCCAATGGAGCCTATAGAATACTTAAAAACTAAATGACTTTAGAGGACAGTTCGAAATGTACTAGGGTGGGGGGGCTGGTCCAAAATAGAGGAGGGTTTACCAACTTTTTTTGCTGTGGGGAGAGTTGTGTGTGTATATTACACTTTTTTTATTGGGCAAGAGTTAGTGCGTTTTTTCCATGGTTTACATTTGCCGTTTTACCAATAGCCAAATTTCCACATCTGCTTGCATGTGCCTCCCCTATCAAGTTGTTTTGGTAAATCCCTTATGTGCTACGCTTTTCCGTGTGCTTACTCTACCACATATCAATAATCTACCAGTCACCTGTTTATCCTGCCCTCTATCCATAGTGACAATCGTGGTAGTTGGATCGTTTGTCCAGATCTGCAATAGATTGCGAGTTAATCGTACATTTTTTAAATGATGCCCGGTGTTATAGCAGAGCTGTGCTTAATATGACAAGCTGATAAACAAAATATAAGAACACATTTCCCTCCACATATCAACAACTGTTAGAGGAGCATGCTCTCGCTGCGCGACAGGTGATATTCCGCCCAAACTCTGTATGCCATGGGCTCTTCAACCCTGTTCCTGCAGCTTCCCAGTGCTTCATTTGGGAAACCAAGTGAAATCAATTTGGGACCATCTATAGTGACATGCTTTCGCAACAAGCCTATGCATATGCATAAGCTCCAATAGGCGTATGTTTTCTTTTCATTAATCGTCACCTTAGAGAGCGCTGTCCATTTCGTTGTGTTAGGCTTCGAAACATCCGCAAAGATCATGTTTTACACTCAGTTTCAACCTGCTGTCGAACTTCTCAAATTGATCATCACAGTGAGGTGAGTTTTAAAAGCAGGATCCTGATTTGATAAGTGTTTGATGTGATTTTGATTGCATTGATGTCAAAATGGTTAGAGGGACAATAGAGCTCTGAATACCAGGCCATTAGGACCTGATGGTCATCAGCAAGTTGGGTACTACCACAGCATGTCTAGAGTGCATAAGACGAGATAACTGACTCAACGGTCACATGGAATTTTACTGTGGCCATACCACTCATAAAATAATTCAAATCTTCACACATTTTTGATATACACGACCGTTCAAAAGTTTGGGGTCACTTAGACATTACCTTATTTTTTAAAGAAAAGCAAATTTTTTGTCCATTAAAATAACATAAAAATGATCAGAAATACAGTGTAGACACTGTTAATGTTGTAAATGACTATTGAAGAGGCGACTCCGGGATGTTGGCCTTCTAGGCAGAGTTGCAAAGAAAAAGCCATATTTCAGACTGGCCAATAAAAATAAAAGATTAAGATGGGCAAAAGAACACAGACACTGGACAGAGAAACTCTGCTTAGAAGGCCAGCATCCCGGAGTCGTCTCTTCACTGTTGACGTTGAGAATGGTGTTTTGAGGGTACTGAAGCTGCCAGTTGAGGACTTGTGAGGCGTCTTTTTCTCAAACTAGACACTCTCATGTACTTGTCCTCTTGCTCAGTTGCGCACCGGGGCCTCCCACTCGTCTTTCTATTCTGGTTAGAGCCAGTTTACGCTGTTCTGTGAAGGGAGTCAGACACAGCGTTTTACGAGATCTTCAGTTTCTTGGCAATATCTCGCATGGAATAGCCTTCATTTCTCAGAACAAGAATAAACTGACGAGTTTCAGAAGAAAGTTCTTTGTTTCTGGCCATTTTGAGCCTGTAATCAAACCCACAAATGCTGATGCTCCAGATACTCAACTAGTCTAAAGAAAGCCAGTTTTATTGCTTCTTTAATCAGGACAACAGTTTTCAGCTGTGCTAACATATTTGCAAAAGAGATTTCTAATGATCAATTAGCCTTTTAAAATGATAAACTTGGATTAGCTGACACAACGTGCCATTGGAACAAAGGAGTGTTGGTTGCTGATAATGGGCCCCTGTGTAGATATTCCATTAAAAATCAGCCGTTTCCAGCTACAATAGTCATTTACAACATTAACAATGTCTATGCTGTATTTCTGATAAATTTGATGTTATTTTATTGGACATTTGTTTTTGCTTTTCTTTCAAAAACAAGGACATTTCTAAGTGACCCCAAACTTTTGAACAGTAGTGTAAATCCACAAGATAGAGGAATAGCTGATGGGCAGCGCAGAGGCCAGGTGCGTCATTGCGCATGAAAGAACAGTAAATCAAATG
>NC_036848.1:25412886-25429692 GCF_002910315.2 Salvelinus sp. IW2-2015
GTCTAGTTTTTTTCCTCTGGTTGCACATGTAACATGCTGGTAGAAATTAGGTATTAGGATTTAAGTTTCCCTGTAATAAAGTCCCCAGCCACTAGGAGTGCTGCCTCTGGATGAGCATTTTCTTGTTTGCTTATGACTTTATACAGTTTGTTGAGTGCGGTTTTAGTGCCAGCATCGGTTTGTGGTGGTAAATAGACAGCTACAAGAAATATAGATAAAAGCTCTACCTATTGGTAAATAATGTGGTCTACAGCTTATCATGAAATACTCTACCTCAGGCGAGCAAAACCTTGAGACTTCCTCAGCCAGCTGAATGTTTTCCATGTTGTCGTTCAGCCATGACTCTGTGAAACATAAGATATTACAGTTAATGTCCCGTTGGTAGGATAGTCTTGATCGGAGCTCATCCAGTTTTTTATCCAATGATTGCAGGTTGGCTAATAGGATGGGTGGTAGAGGCGGATTACCCACTCGCTGTCGGATCCTTACAAGGCACCCCAACCTACGTCCCCTATATCTCTATCTCTTCTTCATGCGAATGACGGGGATTTGGGCCTTGTCCGGCGTCTGAAGTAAATCCTTCATGTTCGACTCGTTAAAGAAATAATCTTTGTCCAGTACGAGGTGAGTAATCGCTGTTCTGATATCCAGAAGCTCTTTTTGGTCACAAGAGACAATGGCAGAAACATTATGTACAAAATAAGTCACAAATAACGTGAAGAAATACGCACAATTTGTTAGGAGCCTGTAAAAAGGCAGCTATCTCCTTCAGAGCCATTCTTATACAGGAAGTACCGGTACCGAGTCAATGTGCGGGGGTGCAGAGTAGTCGAGGTAATTTGTACATGTACTGTAGGTAGGGGTAAAGTGACTATGCATAGATAAGCAGCGAGTAGCAGCAGTGCAGGGGGGGTGTCAATACAATAGTCCGGGTGGCCATTTGATTAATTATTCAGCAGTCTTATGGCTTGGGGGTAGCTTTTAAGGAGCCTTTTAGACCTAGATTTGGCGCGTTGGTACCGCTTGCCGTGCTGTAGCAGGGTGAACAGTCTATGACTTGGGTGATTGGAGTCTTTGACAATTTTTTGGGCCTTCCTCTGACTCTGTCTAGTATATACACAGTGCCTTCGCAAAGTATTCAGACCCCTTGACTTCGTCCACATTTTGTTACATTAGCCTTATTCTAAAATGGATTAAAAAAAAAAAAATCCTCAGCAATCTACACACAATACCCCATAATGATAAAGCGAAAACAGATTTCTATAAATTTTTGCAACTGTATTATGATTAAAAAACAGAAATACCTTATTTACGTGTTCAGACCCTTTGCTATGAGACAAGAAATTGAGCTCAGGTGCATCCTGTTTCCATTGATCATCCTTGATATGTTTCTACAACTTGATTGGATTCCACCTGTGGTAAATTCAATTGTTTTGACATGATTTGGAAAGGCACACTCTTGTCTATATATAAGGTCCCACAGTTGACAGTGCATGTCAGAGCAAAAACCAAGCCATGACGTCCAAGGAATTGTCTGTGGCGCTCTGAGACAGGATTATGTCAAGATCTGGGGAAGAGAACCATTTTTTTCCCCAAGAACACAGTTGCCTCCATCATTCTTACCTGGAAGAAGTTTGCAACCACCGAGACTCTTCCTGGAGCTGACCACTCAGCCAAACTGAGCAATCGGGGTGAAGGAGGTGACCAAGAATCTGATTGTCACTCTGATAGAGCTCTAGAGTTCCTCTGTGGAGATGGGAGAATCTTCCAGAAGGACAAGCATCTCTGCAGCACTCCACCAATCATGCCTTTATGGTAGAGTGGCCAGACGGAAGGCACATGACAGCCCGCTTGGAGTTTGCCAAAAAGCACCTAAAGACTCTCAGAGTCTGGCTAACATTGGCTGGAAAACCTTCTCCAGAGCGCTCAGGGCCTCAGACTGGGGCGAAGGTTCACCTTCCAACAGGACAACGACCCTAAGCACACCACCAAGACAACGCAGGAGTGGCTTAGGGACAAGTCTCTGAACGTCCTTGAGTGGCCCAGCCAAAGCCCGGACTTGAACCCAATCGAACATCTCTGGAGAGACCTGAAAATAGCTGTGCGCTCCCCATCCAACCTGATAGAGCTTGAGAGAATCTGCAGAGAAGAATGTGAGAAAATCCCCAAATACAGATGTGCCAAGCTTGTAGTGTCATACCCAAGAATACTCGATGCTGTAATTATTACCAACATATTACTGAGTAAAGGGTCTATTGCTCACATCTGCTACGGAGAGTGTGATCACACAGTTGTCTGGAACAGCTGGTGCACTCATCCTTGTTTCAGTGTTGCTTGCCTCGAAGCGAGCTTTAAAAAATTGTCAGACTCCAGTCACCCAAGTCATAGACTGTTCTCTTTGCTACCACATGGTACTTGAGTGCCAAGTCTAGGTCAAAAAGTCTCCTTAATCGCTTATACCCCCAAGCCATAAGACCCCACTTTGTTTTTACACTGCTGTTACTCACTGTTTTATCTATGCATAATCACTTTACCCATACCTAAATGTACAAATTACCTCAACTAACCTGTACCCCCACACATCGCCTCAGTACTGGTACCCCTGTATATAGCCTCATTATTGTTATTTATGGTGTAATATTTTTTTTTTTACTCAAGTTTATTTAGTAAATCTTATCTTAACTCTATTTTCTTAAAACTGCATTGTTGGTTAAGGGCTTGTAAGTAAGCATTTCACGGTAAGGTCTACACCTGTTGCATTTGGCACATGTAAGAACTACAATTTCATTTGATTAGATTTGACCATTCTTGATAAACACAGGATACTGTTGAGCGTGAAAAACCCAGCAGTGTTGCAGTTATTGACACAAACGGTCCAACAGGGACGTACTACCATACCCCATTCAAAGACACTTAAATATTTTGTCTTGCCCATTCACCCTCTGAATGGCACACATACACAAGCAGCTTATATAATTGTATTTATTTATTTTTATGGGTGCTGCTATGGTGACCAGTGAGCTGAGATAAGGTGGAGCTTTACCTAGCAGAGACTTGTAGATGACCTGGAGCCAGTGGGTTTGGCGACGAGTATGAAGCGAGGGTCAGCCAACGAGAGAGTACAGGTCGCAGTGGTGGGTAGTATATGGAGCTTTGGTGACAAAATGGATGGCACTGTGATAGACTGCATCCAATGTGTTGAGTAGAGTGTTGGAGGCTATTTTGTAAATGACATCGCCGAAGTCGAGGATCGGAAGGATGGTCAGTTTTACGAGGGTATGTTTGGCAGCATGAGTGAAGGATGCTTTGTTGCAAAATAGGAAGCCAATTCTAGATTTAATTTTGGATTGGAGATGCTTAATGTGAGTCTGGAGGGAGAGTTTACAGTTTAACCAGACACCTAACTATTTGTAGTTGTCCACATATTCTAAGTCAGAACCGTCCAGAGTAGTGATGCTGGACGGGCGGGCAGGTGCGGGCAGCGATCGGTTGAAGAGCATGCATTTAGTTTTACTTGCATTTAAGAGCAGTTGGAGGCCACGGAAGGAGAGTTGTATGGCATTGAAGCTCGTCTGGAGGTTTGTAAACACAGTGTCCAAAATAGGGCCAGAGGTATACAGAATGGTGTCGTCTGTGTAGAGGACCTTGAGCGTGGCTGAGGTGCACCCATGACCAGCTCTGAAACCAGACTGCATAGCGGGGAAGGTACGGTGGGATTCTAAATGGTCGGTGATCTGTTTGTTAACTTGGCTTTTGAAGAATTTTGAAAGGCAGGCTAGGATAGATATAGGTCTGTAACAGTTTGGGTCTAGAGTGTCTCCCGCTTTGAAGAGGGGGATGACCGCGGCAGCGTTCCAATCTTTAGGAATCTCAGACGATACGAAAGAGAGTTTGAACAGGCTAGTAATAGGGGTTGCAACAATTTCGGCAGATAATTTTAGAAAGAGAGGGTCCAGATTGTCTAGCCCGGCTGATTTGTAGGGGTCCAGATTTTGCAGCTCTTTCAGAACATCAGCTATCTGGATTTGGGTGAAGGAGAAATGGGTGAGGCGAGTTGCTGTGGGGGGTGCTGGGCTGTTGACCGTGGTAGGGGTAGCCAGGTGGAAAGCATGGCCAGCCGTAGAAAAATGCTTATTGATATTCTCAATTATAGTGGATTTATCGGTGGTGACAGTGTTTCCTATCCTCAGTGCAGTGGGCAGCTGGGAGGAGGTGCTCTTATTCTCCATGGACTTTACAATGTCCCAGAACTTTTTTTAGTTTGTGCTACAGGATGCATAATAATAATATAATAGAGGTCTGCAAACAAACGTTAAAGGTGCATGCCGCCACCTACTGTGCTGGTGTATGTGGTCAATAACGGTTCACAACGTTTCTAAATCCTCCTACCCAACTCAGAAGAAAAAAAATATCTCACTACTACACACAGTCTCTCAATTCTCCACAACAGTAATACCTCCAATAGTAGGTCACTCCTATTAGATTTTACCATATGTTAAACTTTTCAATACAGACAGAAAATCTGAGCATACTATAATTCTAACAGGTTGTACCTCCTCCACCCACTGGAGGGCAACGGCTATCGCCAACAGTTCAACTGAGTATACTGACATTTCATCTGTTAGTCTTTTACATGTCTGCACATCAAATTAAGGAACATAAATGCATGCTCCTGTGTGCTCACTATCTGGATCCATCTGCGAAAAGCGGTAAAAAAGCAGAACAACTTCTACCAATATAGTTGTCAACCAATTTCCCTAGATCACTGACTTCTGACCAATCTTTAATTTTCTCTACCAAGGTTAGATCAACAACAGGATCTGGGAGTAACCATTGAGGAACATCCCCTAGCATCACAGAACGGCCAACCTCCAACTCCCTCAAACCACTCATCAGCAAGCTTTCACAATGTCAAAGCCACTGCCTTGTCTACTAGTTATATTACCAACAGTCATCTAGAACAGTAGCAGTGGGATGCTCAGCCTCAATGCCTTTCAACCTAACCCAATAAGCTAATTCTTAAAAAAAAACATATATCCATAGGCATCTCACCTACCTCCACGAGTATGGCACGTGTTAATTGAAATGCACCAATACATATCCTTGAAGCTATATGCTGGAGTATATCATGCCTCTGAAGTCTTCACAGCTGTTCCATAAACTATACACCCGTAATCAGTTGTGACCCGATTCAGGAAACTAGGCGTGTGTCGCAAGTCACGACTTCACAATCCAAATGCGTTTTTTGGCAGAAATTCCTTCTCGAACATGTGAGCTTTTATGTGCGTTAATATCAAACTTGTGTGCCATCTGTAAATACGAATAAAATTGTTCAATTATGAGCCTAGTTGGTTTAGCCACAGAAAAAGTTAGTAACCTTCCTGCTAGCCATGATTGGCTGAGATAATGAGTGGGCTGGACATGCCGAGATATGAGTTTGCATTGGTCTACCATATAGCACACGTCTATTGGAGCTGGTCAGTATATCTAGGTAATCGTGTCAAACGCGGCTTTTTTAAAATGTATCACGCAGTAAAACTGCATAACCCTAATGTCAAGTTAAAGTGTACTGCTAGCTAACATTAGCTGGCTGGCTCGCTAGCTAACATTATGTGTATGCTCTACACTTTCTGGAGGACCGAATTTTGAAATCAGTAGAATTCGAGTATGATAGCTAAAGTGATGGAGAAAACACCAGTCTGGATTACATCATCAAACTTCGGGCAACCATGCGTGGCATCAGACAGGAGACGCGTCCAACCATGATGTATACTGGTAAGATAGTCTAACTAGTTACATTTTCAGATATTACATGTTTCTAATTTTGACAAAGTGGTTTATTTCAAGTGTACTGTTAGCTAGCTAACGTTAGCTGGCTGGGTCGCTAGCTAATGTTGTGTATGATCTTATTCTTTGTATCTCAGACACATTTGCTTGACTAGTTATAGCTATAGAACCTGGTTGGTTAACTACCTGCAGATGCATGCAGGGCATTAATGTCATGAGTTGTGATTATGGTCCATTGTTTAGCTAGCTAGCTAGCTATATGTCTCTAATTTTGACAAAGTATTTTCATTTCAAGTTAGTGTACTGTTAGCTAGCTAGCTAACGTTATCTTGCTGGCTCGCTAACTAATGTTACGTCATACGTTGGGATTCATTGTTTACCCAGCTAGCTATCTAGCTAAATTTCTTAACAAAAGACTCTCATCTTAGTGTGCCAGAGCGCAGAATAACTGATACATTTTTGAAAGCTCAACAACAGTTGAATATGCCCGGTGTCAGTAAATGGTAACATATCGTAATTCAATTGTTGCCAGCAGCACTGTTACAGTCACCAATGCTCTGGATAACATGAAAACTGCCTAACCAGCTCTGCTAGGGCAAGTAAAATGGTCAGAGTGGGGTGTTCTCTCATTATGTGTCTGGAAGTAGCTAGCCAATGTTAGCCAGTTAGCGTGAGTGCTTGACTCTCGTTGTGAGGTCAGAGATTTTGGAACAACACTACTTATTGGCCAGAGAGTCCAGTGTGCACTCTGAACATGAAACGCTCTGAATTTACAACTGGACAATCTGACAGCACAGTTGCAGTCACCAACGCTCTGGATAACATAACAACCAGCTCTGCTAGGGCGAGTAATGTTCTGTGAGCTGCATCTCTTCTCTCTCTCTCTCTCTCTCTCTCTCTCTCTCCTCTCTCTCTCTCTCTCTCACATCTCTGCCTCGGTCTTGTGGCCCTATGCTGCGGACAGATTTCTTTATCCAAGCACCACCTCAGCGACGGCTGCAGTCTGCGTCAAGCGCGCAAAGTGCATTGTCAGAACCACACGCGAATGTTGTTTTTACTTGTTTCCTTTCTCACTTCTCATGCGGCTTCGTCTATGTTATAGTAATATTTCATGATATATTCATATGACTGAGTCTTAGCTTGTTATTAGCTGTATCACATTGATTCTCTAATCTAATCCTCCCAATTATGCACGTCATATAGCGGTGGTGGGGTACTTCTCGCTTTAGAGCGTGCTCTCCTTAGAATCTTAGTTTTTATCGCGTAGGCGCACAAGACCACAGCGGCACGGGCTGCGTCTTCCAAATCCACTCGCGGCCAAGTTGCTCGCATGTGGTTGCAAAACAACCTTTAATTAAGAAGGAACTGATAGTAAAGATAGTCCAGCACATCGGTCCCGCGGCGTGTTCAGCTAGAGAGACTCTCGCCTGGCTGCTATGGGTGCGTATCGAGCTGTGTGGACAGTTTATGGCGACTACGCGACAAAATCCGCCATCCAAGGTATGAGAATAGCGCTAGCTCACCTCTCTTACTCTAGTATTACTACTGAGATAAGGTGTCTAACTCTAAGTCGAGGCCGGGGCCTGTTCTGGTTCGCGTAGCCAGCAACAACACGCAGTAATCTTCCGCTTATGACTCGCCGAGGCGAAACCACAAAGTAGAATACTTTCCTCTACACCCTTCCAACAAGCCCACAAGTACCAACCTTGCCTAGTTAGGAGACTAGAAAGTGTTGGTGAAGCGAGAATTAATGCCTCTCTCAAATAGGTGGCACGATTCGATACATATACAACTAATGAAGTCTAATAATTTCTTGCATGACTAACTCGTTGCATTATAACATGTTGAGATGTCTCACCTAGGAAACCCGCCCATAGATAAACAGTTCTGGATCTATCTATAACAAGTTAAGCCTTGACGTTAGTATATGAACTGAGATTCATACGTGCACATGTTGGTCGCCTTTAATGAATTTAGCAGATTCCAATTTACGATTGATGATTGATATGTATTTTACGCTTCGACTGAATCAATGAAATGCTTTGGATGTGGAAAAGAGGGGCATTTGGTGCGCAGTTGTCCCGAGAATGAGCGCGCTGAGACCGGTAGTGGGTATAGTGCTGGTGCAAATAACGCACCACCGCGAAGGGATGAAAATGCTAAGGGTGCAGGGGAGGGAGAAGGTGGGCAGATGTGGTTGGAAAGTAGGAGAAGAAGGCATTGTGGATAAGGTGGAAATTGTGGTAGATCAGAACAAAGAGGGAGGGGAAACAGGTGGTGAGATTGCGACTGCCGTCGCTGAGGTGGTGCTGGAAAATGAAATTGGAGGGCAAGAGGAGATTGAAATAACGGAAAAAGAAGCAGATGTTTTCAAAATACCTAGGAGTAAAAGGAAGAACGTAAGGGGGGTGAGGGTCTAGTCTAAGAGAAAGGTAGAGAGTGATAAATCAGTTGAAGATGAACAAGTGGTAGAGATGGTGGAGTTTTCTTCTGGGGAGGATAGCGAGAGTGAGTCTTCTGACGCGTCACAACAATGTAGCGAGACAAATGAGATAGAAGGGAGATATGGAATTGAGAAGATACGTCAATTTCTGAAGTTGACAAAAGGGAAGAAATATAATGCAGGATTACAATGTAACTGATTTTTTCCCTGAAAGTGAATTGTTTATTGAATCAGCAAAGTTTCTGATGTAAAAATTACAGGAGGAGGGTTAAAAGCCTGAAATTGCTAGACTCAAGAAAGTGTCACGAGAGTGATAAGTGATGTAAATTCGAAAGAAAATGAAAGAGTTCAGTTGCAGATTTAACTCTGAAAGAGATGTGGTGGCTGTATCATCATCTGTATATTTTTTTCATCCATGAGCAGTTTTAAGATTTCTTCTTTAAACGTAAATGGGGCAAGAGATGGTAAAAAAGAGCCATGGTGTATGAGTTAATTAGGGGAAAGGGAAGTGACATAATTTTTCTACAAGAAACGCATAGTAATTTGGAAAATGAAGTCATGTGCAACAGGAGTGGGGTGGGACAGTGGTGTGTAGTCATAAAAACTCAAAAGTGGGGGGTGGCTATTTTGTTCTCAAAAGGGTTTTTGCCTTTGTCTTATGAGATTGAGGAGATAGTTGAGGGGAGGTTATTAAAAGTCAGAGCAAGGTATGAAAACATCACTATGTGTCTGATAAATGTATATGCCCCAGTGGTGACAGTTGAGAGGGTATGTTTTTTAGAGACATTATCAAATACCATTGAGAAATGTAATAAAGAGGATTATTTATTTATTGCTGGGGATTTCAACTGCACAGTCAGCGATTTAGATAGAAATCACCAAGAACCTCATATAGCCTCAAGGACTTTTTTAAAACGCCTTATTGTAACACATGAATTGTGTGATATTTGGCGGAGTCAAAATGGAGGAACAAGGCAGTACACTGGGCGCATGTGGAGAGAGACATCATTTCTATGCTAGGTAGACAGGTTTATTGTGTTTGAGCATCAATCTCAGGTTTGTAAATACAAGTGTGATAACCAGTGGGATTTTCTGATCATTGTTTAATAACAGAGGTGGTGTTCATTAATGATGTAAAACCCAAAAGTGCATACGGGCATTTTAATACAACTTTATGAGTGATGCTCATTTCAGGAAATGTTTCAGTTTTTGTGGGAGAGGTGGAGTCTCAAAAGGCCAGTTTTATATCACTTCAACAGTGTGGGATATAGGGAAAATCAGATTCAACAATTCCTGTAATCAATACACGAGGAATGTACCAAGGATATCACCAGATAATGAAGCCTTAGAGGTTGAAATAGTGGAATCATGACGTTGGTTGAGACCACAGGAGATCGAGGCCATACTCAGGCCTCAAGAGGAGAAAAAGCTGCATTGGCAGACCTGCTGGGTATCAGAGCACAGGGGGCATTGGTGAGAAGTAAGTTTCAGGGAATATCTGAAATGGATGCCTCACCAAGTTTTTCTTTGGTTTAGAGAAAAAGAATGGACAAAGAAAATTATTCATTGTCTCAAATCAGCTGTGGACAAGAGCTCACTAGCCCGAGTAAATTAGAAAGAGGGCCAGTAGAGTTCTATGCTGAGCCTATAAGTGTGAGTACAAAGAGGATAAAACAGTGACACAACAGTTCTTTGATGGGCTCCCAAAGGTGGCTGCAGAAGCTCAGGTTGAGCTGGAGCAACATTGTCTTTGCAGGAGTTTATACACTGCATTAAAAGGCATGGGAAAATGGAAGGGCACCAGGCATTGATGGGCTTCCCGTTGACTTTTTTAAGTCTTTTTGGGCTATGTTGGGAGAGGATTGGCTAGCAGTATGTTAATGATAGTTTAACCGGAGGGTTACACCAATAGCTGCAGAAGGGCTGTCTCACCCTATTGCCCAAAAAGGGTGACTAGGGAGGTGAAGAACTGGAGGCCGGTGGCTTTAATTGTGCACTGATTTATAAGATATTGGTCACAGGTTTGTCAACAGGCTGAGGGAGGTGATGGGGCAAATCATACATACGGACCAGTCCTACTGTGTTCCTGGCAGGCAGATAGGGGATAACATTTCTCTGATTTCGTGATTTTTTGGACGTCTCTAACGGTATTGGGTTGGATGCTGGTCTAATTTCAATGATCAGGAAAAGGCATTTTGACCGCAGTTGAACTATAATATTTATGGCACCCTGAGGCGTTTGGGTTCAGCCTCGGGTTTTATTGCCATGATAAAGGTGATATATGGTGATATATATTCTTTTCTCTCTTCTTCTCTCTCTCTCTCTTCTCCTCTCTCTCTCTCTCTCTCTCTCTCTCGCCTCTCTCTCTCTCTCTCTCTCTCTCTCTCTCTCTCTCTCTCTCTCTCTCTCTCTCTCTCTCTCTCTCTCTCTCTCTCTCTCCTCTCTCTCTCTCTCTCTCTCTCTCTCTCTCTCTCTCTCTCTCTCTCTCTCTCTCTCTCTCTCTCTCTCTCTCTTCTCTCTCTCTCTCTCTCTCTCTCTCTCTCCTCTCTCTCTCTCTTCTCTCTCTCTCTCTCTCTCTCTCTCTCTCCTCTCTCTCTCTCCTCTCTCTCTCTCTCTCTCTCTCCTCATCCTTCTCTCCTGGCTCCTCTCTCTCTTCCTCTCTCTCTCTCTCTGCTCTCTTCTCTCTCTCTCTCTCTCTCTCTCTCTCTGATGTCTAGAAGTAGCTGGCAAATTAGTACAGAACAGTTGGATCAACCCTTGGGGCT
Organism: Salvelinus sp. IW2-2015; assembly: GCF_002910315.2. NCBI lineage: Eukaryota > Metazoa > Chordata > Actinopteri > Salmoniformes > Salmonidae > Salvelinus > Salvelinus sp. IW2-2015. Next base: position 25,423,882 of record NC_036848.1, read on the forward strand.
AAGGCTGAAGGGGTGTGAACAATGCTGAATGGGTGTAGACAAAGAAGGGCTCTCCAATGGTCGTTCCAAAACATTGAAAGACAGTTCTCAAAAGTGAGTTTACAAGTTGTTTCATTGTTTCCTCAAATGCAGTGTATCTATATACCATTTTGTAGCTCTGAGTCTCTACTTTTAGCCAAAGTGAAAAACAGAAATTCAAATGTTGCTACATAAGACCGAATGCAGGTGGTGAGCCACAATTTCTATCCTGATCAGAGCTGGGGTGTATGTTTCATGATTAACGACTCATGGTGTACTGTAATTGTAACAACATACAGGAACTCAAGTCCTTTTGTTCACCTGAACTGGAATTCCTCACAATCAAATGCAGACCATATTATCTCCCAAGATAATTCTTGTTGGTTATTGTCACAGCCGTGTATATCCCCCTCCAGCCGATACCCCGACGGCCCTCAAGGAACTTCACTGGACTTTATGCGAACTGGAAACCATATATCCTGAGGCTGCATTTATTGTAGCTGAGGATTTTAACAGAGCAAATTTGAGAACAAGGCTACCTAAATTCTATCAGCATATTGATTGTAAGCACTCGCCCTGACAAAACACTGGATCACTGCTACTCTAATTTCCGCAATGCATACAAGGCCCTCCCCTGCCCTCTCGGCAAATCTGACCAGAACTCCATTTTGCTCCATCCTTCCTATAGGCAGAAACTCAACCAGGATGTACCCGAGATAAGGACTATTCAACCCTGGTCTGACCAATTGGAATCCAGGCTTCAAGATTGTTTTGATCACACGGACTGGGACATGTTCTGGGTAGCCTTTGCAAATGAGAACTTGTTCTCAACTAGCCTACCTGGTTAAATAAAGGTGAAATAAAATAAAAAAAGCCTCAGAGGATAATATTGATTTATACGCTGACTCAGTGAGTGAGTTTATCAGGAAGTGCATAGGAGATGTACCCACTGTGACTATTAAAACCTACCCTAACCAGAAACCGTGGATAGATGGTGGGCATTCGCGCAAACTGAAAGCGCAAACAACTGCATTCAATCATGGAAAGGTGACTGGGTATATGGCCGAATACAAACAGTGTAGTTATTCCCTCTGCAAGGCATTCAAACAAGCAAAATGTCAGTACCATATGTGGTAGGGTCTACAGACAATCACGGACTACAAAATGAAAACCAGCCATGCCACGGACACCGACGTCCTGCTTCCAGACAAACTAAACACCTTCTTTGCCAGCTTTGAGAATAATACAGTGCCACCGACGCGGCCCGCTACCAAGGACTATGGGCTCTCCTTCTCCGTGGCAGACGTAAGTAAGGCATTTAAGCGTGTTAACCCTCGCAAGGCTACCAGCCCAGACGGCATCCCTAGCCCCGTCCTCAGACCATGTGCAGACCAGCTGGCTGGTGTGTTTACGGACATATTCAACCTCTCCCTATAACAGTCTGCTGCCGCTACATGCTTCAAGATTGCCACCATTGTTCCTGTACCCAAGAAGGTAAAGGTAACTGAACAAAATGACTATCGCCCCGTAGCACTCACTTCTGTCATCATGAAGTACTTTGAGAGACTAGTCAAGGATCATATCACCTCCACCCTACCGGACACCCTAGACCCACTCCAATTTGCTTACCGACCCAATAGGTCCACAGACGACGCAATCGCCATCACACTGCACACTGCCCTACCCCATCTGGACAAGAGGAATACCTATGTAAGAATGCTGTTCGTTGACTACAGCTCAGCATTCAACACCCCAGTACCCTCCAAGCTCATCATTAAGCTTGAGGCCCTGGGTCTCAACCTCACCCTGTGCAATTGGGTCCTGGACTTCCTGATGGGTTGCTCCTAGGGGGTGAAGGTAGGAAACAACACCTCCACTTTGCTGATCCTCAACATTGGGGCCCCACAAGGGTGCAAGCTCAGCCCCTTCCTGTACTCCCTGTTCACCCATGACTGTGTTGCCATGCACACCTCCAACTCAATTAAGTTTGCAGACGACACAACTGTAGTAGGCTTGATTACCAACAACGACGAGACAGCCTATAGGGAGGAGGTGATGGCTCTTGGAGTCTGGTGTCATGAAAACAACCTCTCACTCAATGTCAACAAAACAAAGGAGTTGATTGTGAACTCCAGGAAACAGCAGAGGGAGCACCCCCCTATCCACATCGATGGGACAGCAGTGGAGAAGGTGTAAAGTTTAAAGTTCCTCGGTGTACATATCACAGACTAACTAAGATGGTCCACCCACACAGACGGTGTGGTGAAGAAGGCGCAACAGCACCTTTTCAAACTCAGGAGGCAGAGCAAATTTGGCTTGTCACCTAAAACCCACAAACTTTTACAGATGTACAATTCAGAGCATCCAATCTGGCTGTATCACCGCCCAGTATGGCAACTGCACCGCCCACAACCGCAGGGTTCTCCAGAGCGTGGTGTGGCCTGCACTACGTATCATCGGAGGCAAACTACCTGCCCTCCAGGACACCTACAGCACCCGATGTCACAGGAAGGCCAAAAAGATCATCAAGGACAACAAACACCCGAGCCACTGCCTGTTCACCCCGCTACCATCCAGATGGCGAGGTCAGTACATGTGCATCAAAGCTGGGACCGAGAGACAAAATACATATTTTTTTAAATCTCAAGGCCATCAGACTGTTTAACAGCCATCACTACCACAGAGAGGCTGCTGCCTATATACAGACTTGAAATCATTGGCCACTTTAATAAATGGATCACTAGTCACTTTAATAACGTTTACATATCTTGCATTGCATACAGTGGGGAGAACCTCCAAAGATGTTCTATTGGGTTCAGGTCTGGAGACTGGCTAGGCCACTACAGGACCTTGAGATGCTTCTTACGGAGCCACTCCTTAGTTGCCCTGGCTGTGTGTTTCGGGTCGTTGTCATGCTGGAAGACCCAGCCACGACCCATCTTCAATGCTCTTACTGAGGGAAGGAGGTTGTTGGCCAAGATCTTGCGATACATGGCCCCATCCATCTTCCCCTCAATACGGTGCAGTCGTCCTGTCCCCTTTGCAGAAAAGCATCCCCAAAGAATGATGTTTCCACCTCATCTCACCGGTTGGGAGTGTCTTGGGTTGTACGATCCTTTCTTCCTCCAAACACGCGAGTGGAGTTTAGACCAAAAACTCAATTTTTGTCTCATCAGACACATGACTTCTCCCATTCCTCCTCTGGATATCCAGATGGGCATGGCAAACTTCAATGGGCTGGCATGCGCTGGCTTGAGCAGGGGACCTTGCGGTGCGCTGCAGGATTTAATCCATGACGGCGTATGTGTTACTACATGGGTTTCTTTGAGACTGTGGTCCCAGCTCTCTTCAGGTCATTGACAGGTCCTGCCGTTAGTTTCTGGCTGATCCCTCACCTTCTATATCATTGATCCCCGATGAGGTGATACTTGCATGGAGCCCCAGACCGAGGGTGATTGACCGTCATCTTGAACTTCTTCCATTTTCTGAATAATGCCGCCAACAGTGTTTACCTTCTCACCAACTGCTTGCCTATTGTCCTGTAGCCCATCCAGCCTGTTGCAGGTCTACAATTTTATCCTGATGTCCTACACAGCTCTCTGGTCTTGGCCATTGTGGAGAGGTTGAGGCTGTTTGATAGAGTGTGTGTACAGTGTCTTTTATACAGGTAAGAGCAAACAGCATTAATACAGTATAGGTGGACAGAAGGAGACGTCTTGAAAAACTAACAGGTCTGTGAGAGCCGGAATTCTTACTGGTTGGTAGGGTTTCAAATACTTATGTCATGCAATAAAATGCTAATTAATTACTTAAAAATCATACAACGTGATGTTCTGGATTTTTGGTTTAGATTCCGTCTCTCACAGTTGAAGTGTACCTATGATAAAAATGACAGACCTCTACATGCTTTGTAAGTAGGAAAACCTGCAAAATCGGCAGTGTATCAAATACTTGTTCTCCCCACTGTATGTATATACTGTATTTTATACCATCTATTGAATCTTGCCTATGCCGCTTGGTCATTGCTCATCCGTATATTTATATGTATATATTCTTATTCCATTCCTTTACTTACATTTGTGTGTATTAGGTAGTTGTGGAATTGTTAGATATTGCTGCACTGTCGGAACTAGAAGCACAAGCATTTCGCAACACTCTCAATAACATCTGCTAACAATGTGTATGTGACCAGTAAAACCTGATTTGATTTCAACTTTTTTCGAGAAGAACATAGAAGACGTCGCCACTGACAATTTAAAACACCAGTCAATCAACCATCTTTCAACATCCACTATAACTTGTTGAATAAACTCCATCATCAGCCCCAATACCCCTATCTATATTGTTAATAATAATGTTAAACAAAATAGAACTGCCTTGATGAATACAATTGTCTACTCCGTAGGCATCAGATACCTTTGACATTCCTTCTCCTATTACAAATAGCTCCATCATCAGCATATAGGGAAGCCCCAATACCCCTACCTACATTTGAAAGCGCATCGTTAATCATGTTGAACAGAATAGGACTGATAGCACTGCCTTGAGGAACACAATTGTCTACTTCATAGGCATCAGGTACATGAGACATTTCTTTCCCTCTTCCAAATAGCTCCATCATAAGCATAGGAAAGCCCCAATACCCCACCTACACTACCGTTCAAAAGGTTGGGGTCACTTAGAAATGTCCTTGTTTTTGAAAGAAAATGTCATTTTCTGTCCATTAAAATAACATCAACTTGTTCAGAAATACAGTGTAGACATTGTTAATGCTGTAAATTACTATTGTAGCTGGAAACAGATTTTTTATGGAATATCTACATAGGCCCATTATCAGCAGCCATCACTCCTGTGTTCCAATGGCGCGTTGTGTTAGCTAATCCAAGTTTATCATTTTAAAGGGATAATTGATCATTAGAAAACCCTTTTGCAATTATGTTATCAGAGCTGAAAACTGTTCTGAATAAAGAAGCAATAACACTGGCCTTCTTTAGACTAGAGTATCTGGAGCATCAGCATTTGCGGGTTTGATTACAGGCTCAAAATGGCAAGAAACAAAGGACCTTCTTCTGAAACTCGTCAGTCTATTCTTGTTCTGAGAAATTAAGGCTAATCAATGCAAGAAATTGCCAAGAAACTGAAGATCTCGTACAACGCTGTGTCCTACTCCCTTCACAGAACAGTGCAAGCTGGCTCTAACCAGAATAGAAAGGTAAGTGGGAGGCCCCGGTGCACAACTGAGCAAGAAGATAATGTAACGGCTGTCTGAAGAAGAAGTGGACCAAAGCGCAGTGTGGTAAGTGTTCATGATTTATTCATAAAACTGAAAACTGAATAACAAAAAAACAACAAAGAGAACGAACGAAACCGAAACAGTTCTGTCTGGTGCAGACACAAAACAGAAAACAACTACCCACAAAACACAGGTGGGAAAAGGCTACCTAAGTATGGTTCTCAACATGTCACGGAGCTGCCAGAGGTCGCCACTCCTGTCCGCGAGCTGCCAGAGTCGCCCTCACTGTTCCGGGGCCCGCTGCAAGGGTCCACGTCCGCCACAGAGCCACCACCCGGATAGATGCCCACCCAGACCCTCCCCTGTCGGTTTAGGTTTTGCGCCGGAGTCCGCACCTTTGGGGGGGGGTACTGTCCGCCCTGACCTTAGAGATCCTTTTTATGTCTCTTTTTTGTTTGGTCAGGGCGTGAGTTTGGGTGGGCATTCATGTTTTTATTTCTGTGTGTTTGGCCGGGTGTGGTTCTCAATCAGAGGCAGCTGTCTAATCGCTTGTCCTCTGA
>NC_036848.1:25430130-25505850 GCF_002910315.2 Salvelinus sp. IW2-2015
CTCTGACGCAAGACCAAGTGCATCCTGTGCCTGCGCCCCGAATGTGCCGGGCCAAAGTCACCATCCAGCCAGGACGGGTTGTGCAGGCTCTTAGCTTGAGACCTCCAGTGCGCCTCCACGGCCCAGTGTATCCGGTGCCTCGGTCAAGGAAAGCCTCCTGTAGGTCTCCCCAGCCTGGTGAGTCCTGTGCCTGCTCCCAGAGCCAGGCCTCCTGTGTGTCTCTCCACTCCAGTGATGATCCATGGCACGAAGCCTCCAGTAAGATCCATGGCAAAAGCCTCCAGTGATGATCCATGGCACGAAGCCTCCAGTGATGATCCATGGCAAGAAGCCTCCAGGGATGATTCCATGGCACGAAGCCTCCAGTGATGATCCATGGCAGAAGCCTCCAGTGATGATCCATGGGACGAAGCCTCCAGTGATGATCCATGGCACGAAGCCTCCAGTGATGATCCATGGCACGAAGCCTCCAGTGATGATCCATGGTACGAAGCCAGTGATGATCCATGGCACGAAGCCTCCAGTGATCATCCATGGCATGAAGCCCATTGATGATCCATGGCACGAAGCCTCCAGTGATGATCCATGGCAAGAAGCCTCCAGTGATGATCCATGGCAAGAAGCCTCCAGTGATGATCCATGGCACGAAGCCTCCAGTGATGATCCATGGTACGAAGCAGTGATGATCCATGGCACGAAGCCTCCAGTGATCATCCATGGCATGAAGCCCCAATTGATGATCCATGGCACGAAGCCTCCAGTGATGATCCATGCAAGAAGCCTCCAGTGATGATCCATGGCAAGAAGCCTACGTGATGATCCATGGCACGAAGCCTCCAGTGATGATCCATGGCACGAAGCCTCCTGTGTGTCTCTCCACTCCAGCGTCGCCCTCCAGTCCGGAGCCTCCAGCGTCGCCCTCCAGTCCGGAGCCTCCAGCGTCGATCTCCAGTCCGGAAGCCTCCAGCGACGATCCCCAGTCCGCGGAGCTGCCAGAGTCTGCCTCCTGTCCCGGAGCTTGCACAGAGTCTGCCTCCTGTCCGGAGCTGCCAGAGTCTTGCCTCCTGTCCGGAGCTGCCAGAGTCTGCCTCCTGTCCGGGAGCTGCCAGAGTCTGCCTCCTGTCCGGAGCTGCAGAGTCTGCCTCCTGCCTCCTGTCCGGAGCTGCCAGAGTCTGCCTCCTGTCCGGAGCTGCCAGAGTGCTCCTGTTGCAGACGCACTGGAGACACAGTGTGCAGAGCCGGCGCAGGATACCCTGGGCTGCAGAGACATCCTGGAGGTCTGGAGAGCAGGGCTGGCACACTCCGTCCTGGCTCGATGCCCACTCTAGCCCGGCCGATGCGAGGAGCTGGGATATAGCGCACCGGGCTAAGAACGCGTACTGGAGACACCGTGCGCTCCACCGTATAACACGGTGCCTGACCAGTACGACGCCCGCCACGGTAAGCACGGGGAGTTGGCTCAGGTCTCCAACCTGGCTCAGCCAATCTCCCCGTGTGCCCCCCACAATTTTTTGGGGAGTGGCCTCCCGGTCTTTAGTGCCAGCCTTGTCCCCGTGTAATCCTTGGCCCTTTTCCTAGCTGCCTCCGCCTTCCTTGCTGCTTCGACCTGCTCCCATGGCAGGCAATCTTTTCCGGCCAGGATCTCTTCCCACGTGTAGGATCCTTTGCCTTCCAGGATGTCCTCCCATGTCCATTCCTCCTTACCCCGCTGCTTGGTCCTTTGGTGGTGGGTAGTTCTGTAACGGCCGTCTGAAGAAGAAGTGGACCAAAGCACAGCGTGGTAAGTGTTCATGATTTATTCATAAAACTGAACGCTGAATAACAAAAAAAACAACAAAGAGAACGAACGAAACCGAAACAGTTCTGTCTGGTGCAGACACAAAACAGAAAACAACTACCCACAAAACACAGGTGGGAAAAGGCTACCTAAGTATGGTTCTCAATCAGAGACAACAATAGACAGCTGCCTCTGATTGAGAACCACACCCGGCCAAACACACAGAAATAGAAAACATAGAATGCCCACCCAAACTCACGCCCTGACCAAACCAAAATAGAGACATAAAAAGGATCTCTAAGGTCAGGGCGTGACAGATAAGTACATTAAAGTGTCTAGTTTGAGAAACAGACACCTCACAAGTCCTCAACTGGCAGCTTCATTAAATAGTACCCTCAAAACACCATTCTCAACGTCAACAGTAAAGAGACGACTCCGGGATGCTGGCCTTTTAAGCAGAGTTGCAAAGGAAAAGTAATATCTCTCAGACTGGCCAATAAAAAGAAAAGACTACGATGGGCAAAAGAACAGACACTGGACAGAGGAACTCTGCCAGGCGGTGATACAGCCGGACAGGATGCTCTCAATTGTGCATCTTTCTTAGGTAAAACCTTCTCAAACATTAATAGTACTGACAGGCGTTCACTTCTCTGCCACTCTATCTTTGTGAGTAGCCTTATGGCTTCAATCATTATGCCCCCCTCTATATTTTATTTTATATCATCTACGGACATAGAAAATTCCAGAAATTCATTTTCAGAATCTTCCCCTTGCCTAACATGGTCAGCACAGAATATTACCAGTCTACCATTATCAATGAACTGGGCTAATGTGACTTTACCCATCTCTTTCTTAATGGCATTGGTTAATCAAATAGGGTGTAGATGAGACTCGGTGGTCACAACAAACATGATTACAATTTTCCAATTTGACACATCATTCCTTCTGTTTTTCACTACCTTCACCCTCTTGACGTTCTCGTCACTAGAAGTGCCTCTGCTGTCAGCAGTGCTTATTGCATGGCCATTCTTTTTCACCACAGACCATCCAGGTCCTTGACTTTCATCCTCCCCACCCATACCATCAGAACTATCATTCATGTCGACCACAGTCCAGCACAGCTGTTGCTAAAACCGCCTACCACAATACAAAACTATGAATTCTATTTCGCTTCCTAGTTTGACGTCGAAACCCTCGAATGCCTGTAACCAGAACTGTCAATACAACATCACCTGCGTCCGGCCGTTTCCTCACTGGGCTTCTGACAGCCACAATCCAAGTCTCAATTGTCTCAAGGCTTAGAAATCCTTCTTTGCTCCCCTTCATCTAGACGGAATGAAGTGGATTTAACAGGTGACATCAATAAGGGATCATAGCCTTTACCGTTGTATCTCAAGGCTGCAGTTCAAGTGTTAGCAGTTGATGTTACTCTTCAATAACATAAACCCCAAAGCAAATCAGGAGGAGGAAAATAGGTATATTCAGAGGATAAATAGGATAAATCATAGATGTTATGCTGAGAGGTAGATTGTAGATGTTCATGCTCCCCTGTCCTCAGTGATTCTCCCCTGAACAAAGGGACAGGATGTAGTTAATAACCCAGCCCTAGCTTGTGGTTGACCAATTAGAATTCCTTGCAATAAAACTGGGCCAATGGCCAAATAACAAGTATCCTATTTCAGACTCAATATATAGGCAAATTCCTCCCATGTCTCTGCATTAATTTCCTATTACAGAAAAAACACTATTTCCCTTGATCGCTAGTACTGTTTTGACCTCTAGTCCTCTGTCTCTGTATTTATTTATCTTTGAAATATTCTTATACAGTGGAGTGTAGGAGAGAGACTTAGCTGTATTTATAGTAGTATTCATAGTAGTGTTCACTACTGTTCCTGACCTATTTCTGTTAGTTTGTTGTATGTGTTAGTTGGTCAGGACGTGAGTTTGGGTGGGCATTCTATGTTGCCTGTTTCTATGTTGGTTTAAGGGTTGCCTGGTATGGCTCTCAATTAGAGGCAGGTGTTTGGCGTTCCTCTAATTGAGAGTCATATTTAGGTAGGTTGTTTCACAGTGTTAGTTGTGGGTGGTTGTCTCCTGTGTCAGTGTTTGTCGCACCATACGGGACTGTTCGGTTTGTGTTGTACATCGTCATTTTATGTGTAGGCTATTTTCCCTGTTCGTGCGTTCTCGTGTTTAATGTAAGTTCGTCGTTCAGGTCTGTCTACTCCGTTTGTTGTTTTGTTAGTTTATAGTGAAGTTCGTGTTTTCGTCTTGTCTTTAATAAATATTATGTGTTCACAACTCGCTGCGCCTTGGTTCCCTCAATACTCCTCCTTTTCGGTTGAAGAGGAGGAGGACCACCGTTACAACTACCCTCATGAAGTCTTATTGAGTCAATTGGATGGAGCTATTATGGAGAATATGATATTACCTATTGAAGGGAAATTCCAAATAGTAAAATGTCCACTTAGTCATGCAAGTGAAAATTGGACTAAAGTGGAAGTTAGGATTGTCCCCTGTGAGTTACATATTTGACATATTTTTTTACCTAATAGGAGGGTATGAAAGACCTGGCCGATACCACATTTTTACCTGCAAACAGCAGTCTCCTGGCTCATCCTCAGGTGAGGTCCCTTCATCATTAGTTGTTTCGGCGCTGATCGAGTTGATCAGGCCCCATCTGAGCCAGGTGGCATATCCACTGCTTCTCCCTCTGCAGCCACAGCCATTGCAATGGCTCACATCCTGAAAGACTGTAAAACATCCTAAAAAAATGGTGCAAAAATGCTTCATTTTAAGTGACGGCTTACGTCACTTCCTCTTGAATTTGCAGACGTGTTGCTGTGCGTTTTGTTGCCAACTTTACTTAGCTAGATTTGCTTTGCTAGCTGACAACTTTACGTTTATATTTTTAGTTTTTCCATCACAACTTTTTTCCCTCATTCACCTTTTTCACTCCGGACGCTTTATCTGGACATGGTTCGTCAGCACCTTCAACAGCCGAAGCTAAGTAGTAACTTTAACATGATGTCTTCTAACTGCATTCACTGTACTCATAATATACAGGAGAATGATCGCCTGACGGCGAGGATAGCTATGCTGCAAGCCCAGCTTCAGACGCAATCGTTAGGCAAGGGTAATTTCAGTGTAGGAAAGGGTGAAACAGCGTCTGTGCCACCAGTAAGTACAGATAGTAACGTTAGTATAAATCCCCCCGCACTGTCCCCGCAGCCGGACAATTTTCTCATGGCTTCTGGAGGGAAATGCTGTTGGAATGCTCAACCGGTGTCGCTCATTCAGCCGACAGAAACTTTCAACCGGTTTTCCCCATTGAGTAGCGAGTCGGAGTCTGAGGCCGAGTCTTCCTTGTCTCTACTCCTCCGTTACGGGGTCTGAGACGCCGAAGGCTCCCACCATTAGCTCTGACAAATTGAAAACCCTAGTCATTGGCGACTCCATTACCCGCAGTATTAGACTTAAAACGAATCACCCAGCGATCATACACTGTTTACCAGGGGGCAGGGCTACCGACGTTAAGGCTAATCTGAAGATGGTGCTGGCTAAAGCTAAAACTGGCGAGGGTAGAGAGTATAGAGATATTGTTATCCACGTCGGCACCAACGATGTTGGATGAAACAGTCAGAGGTCACCAAGCGCAACATAGCTTCAGCGTGTAAATCAGCTAGAAAGATGTGTCGGCATCGAGTAATTGTCTCTGGCCCTCTCCAGTTAGGGGGAGTGACGAGCTCTACAGCAGAGTCTCACAACTCAATCGCTGGTTGAAAACTGTTTTCTGCCCCTCCCAAAGATAGAATTTGTAGATTAATTGGCCCTCTTTCTGGGACTCACCCACAAACAGGACCAAGCCTGACCTGCTGAGGAGTGACGGACTCCATCCTAGCTGGAGGGGTGCTCTCATCTTATCTACAAACATAGATAGGGCTCTAACTCCACTAGCTCCACAATGAAATAGGGTACAGGCCAGGCAGCAGGCTGTTAGCCAACCTGCCAGCTTAGTGGAGTCTGCCAATAGCACAGTCAGTGTAGTCAGTCGCCATCCCCATTGAGACTGTGGTCTGTGCTCGACCTAGTTGGGCAAAACTAAACATGGCGGTGTTCGCCTTAGCAATCTCATTAGGATAAAGACCTCCATTCCTGCCATTATTGAAAGAGATCGTGATACCTCACATCTCAAAATTAGGGTTACTTAATGTTTAGATCCCTCATTCAAAGGCAGTTATAGTCAATGAACTAATCACTGATCATAATCTTGATGTGATTGGCCTGACTGAAACATGGCTTAAGCCTGATGAATTTACTGTGTTAAATGAGGCCTCACCTCCTGGTTACACTAGTGACCATATCCCCGTACATCCGCAAAGGCGGAGGTGTTGCTAACATTTACGATACGCAAATTTCAATTTACAAAAAAAAAAATTATGACGTTTTCGTCTTTTGGCTTCAGTCATGAAATCTATGCAGCCTACTCAATCACTTTATAGCCACTGTTTATAGGCCTCCTGGGCCATATACAGCGTTCCTCTCTGAGTTCCCTGAATTCCTATCAGACCTTGTAGTCATAGCAGATCATATTTTAATTTTTGGTGATTTTAATATTCATATGGAGAAGTCCACAGACCACTCCAAAAGTCTTTCGAGCCATCATCGACTCAGTGGGTTTTGTCCAACATGTCTCTGGACCTACTCACTGCCACAGTCATACTCTGGACTTAGTTTGTCCCATGGAAAAAATGTTGTAGATCTTAATGTTTTTCCTCATAATCCTGGACTGTCGGACCACCATTTTATTAGGTTTGCAATCGCAACAAATAATCTGCTCAGACCCCAACCAAGGAGCATCAAAAGTCGTGCTATAAATTCTCAGACAACCACAAAAATCCTTGATGCCCTTCAGACTCCTTCTGCTACCCAAGGACGTCAGAGGACAAAATCAGTTAACCACCTAACTGAGGAACTCAATTTAACCTTGCGCAATACCCTAGATGCAGTTGCACCCCTAAAACGAAAAACCATTTGTCATAAGAAACTAGCTCCCTGGTATACAGAAAATACCGAGCTTTGAAGCAAGCTTCCAGAAAATTGAAGAACGAAAATGGCGCCACACCAAACTGGAAGTCTTCCGACTAGCTTGGAAAGACAGTACCGTGCAGTACCGAAGAGCCCTCAATGCTGCTCGATCATCCTACTTTTCCAACTTAATTGAGGAAAATAAGAACAATCCAAAATTAATTTTTGATACTGTTGCAAAGCTAACTTAAAGCAGCATTCCCCAAGAGAGGATGGCTTTCACTTCAGCAGTAATAAATTCATGAACTTCTTTGAGGAAAGATCATGATCATTAGAAAGCAAATTATGGACTCCTCTTTAAATCTGCGTATTCCTCCAAAGCTCAATTGTCCTGAGTCTGCACAACTCTGCCAGGACCTAGGATCAAGGGAGACACTCAAGTGTTTTAGTACTATATCTCTTGACACAATGATGAAAATAATCATGGCCTCTAAACCTTCTAGCTGCATACTGGATCCTATTCCTACTAAACTACTGAAAGAGCTGCTTCCTGTGCTTGGCCCTCATATGTTGAACATAATAAACGGCTCTCTATCCACCGGATGTGTACCAAACTCACTAAAAGTGGCAGTATAATAAAGCCTCTCTTGAAAAAGCCAAACCTTGCCCGGAAAATATAAAAAACTATCGGCCTATATCGAATCTTCCATTCCTCTCAAAATTTTAGAAAAAGCTGTTGCGCAGCAACTCACTGCCTTCCTGAAGACAAAACAATGTATACGAAATGCTTCAGTCTGGTTTTAGACCCCATCATAGCACTGAGACGCACTTGTGAAGGTGGTAAATGACCTTTTAATGGCGTCAGACCGAGGCTCTGCATCTGTCCTCGTGCTGCTAGACCTTAGTGCTGCCTTTGACACCATCGATCACCACATTCTTTTGGAGAGACTGGAAACCCAAATTGGTTTACACGGACAAGTTCTGGCCTGGTTTAGATCTTACCTGTCGGAAAGATATCAGTTTGTCTCTGTGAATGTTTTGCCTCTGACAAATCAACTGTACATTTCGGTGTTCCTCAAGGTTCCGTTTTGGACCACTATTGTTTTCACTATATATTTTACCTCTTGGGGATGTTATTCGAAAACATAATGTTAACTTTCACTGCTATGCGGATGACACACAGCTGTACATTTCAATGAAACATGGTGAAGCCTCAAAATTGCCCTCGCTAGAAGCCTGTGTTTCAGACATAAGGAAGTGGATGGCTGCAAACTTTCTACTTTTAAACTCGGACAAAACAGAGATGCTTGTTCTAGGTCCCAAGAAACAAAGAGATCTTCTGTTAAATCTGACAATTAATCTTGATGGTTTAAAGTCGTCTCAAATAAAACTGTGAAGGACCTCGGCGTTACTCTTGACCCTGATCTCTCTTTGACGAACATATCAAGACTGTTTCAAGGACAGCTTTTTTCCATCTACGTAACATTGCAAAAATCAGAAATGTTCTGTCCAAAAATGATGCAGAAAAATTAATCCATGCATTTGTACTTCTAGGTTAGACTACTGCAATGCTCTACTTTCCGGCTACCCGGATAAAGCACTAAATAAACTTCAGTTAGTGCTAAATACGGCTGCTAGAATCCTGACTAGAACCAAGAAATTTGATCATATTACTCCAGTGCTAGCCTCCCTACACTGGCTTCCTGTTAGGGCAAGGGCTGATTTCAAGGTTTTACTGTTAACCTATAAAGCGTTACATGGGCTTTCTCCTACTATCTTTCCGAGTTGGTCCTGCCGTACATACCTACACGTACGCTACGGTCACAAGACGCAGGCCTCCTAATTGTCCCTAGAATTTCTAAGCAAACAGCGGGAGGCAGGCTTTCTCCTATAGATCTCCATTTTTATGGAATGGTCTGCCTACCCATGTGAGAGACGCAGACTCCGTCTCAACCTTTAAGTCTTTACTGAAGACTTACAGTGGGGAGAACAAGTATTTGATCACTGACAATTTTGCAGGTTTTCCTACTTACAAAGCATGTAGAGGTCTGTATTTTATCATAGGTACACTTCAACTGTGAGAGAAGGAATCTAAAACAAAAATCCAGAAATCACATTGTATGATTTTTAAGTAATTAATTTGCATTTTATTGCATGACATAAGTATTTGATACATCAGAAAAGCAGAACTGAATATTGTACAGAAACCTTAGTTTGCAATTACAGAGATCATACGTTTCCTGTAGTTCTTGACCAGGTTTGCCACCACTGCAGCAGGGATTTTGGCCCACTCCTCCATACAGACCTTCCTCCAGATCCTTCAGGTTTCGGGGCTGTCGCTGGGCAATACGGACTTTCAGCTCCCTCCAAAGATTTTCTATTGGGTCAGGTCTGGAGACTGGCTAGGCACTCCAGGACCTTGAGATACTTCTTACGGAGCCACTCCTTAGTTGCCCTGGCTGTGTGTTTCGGGTCGTTGTCATGCTGGAAGACCCAGCCACGACCCATCATCAATGCTCTTACTGAGGGAAGGAGGTTGTTGGCTAAGATCTCGCAATACATGGCCCCATCCATCCTCCCCTTAATACGGTGCAGTCGTCCTGTCCCCTTTGCAGAAAAGCATCCCCAAAGAATGATGTTTCCACCTCCATGCTTCACGGTTGGGTGGTGTTCTTGGGTTGTACTCATCCTTCTTCTTCCTCCAAACACGGCGAGTGGAGTTTAGACCAAAAAAGCTCTATTTTTTAATCATCAGACCACATGACCTTCTCCCATTCCTCCTCTGGATCATCCAGATGGTCATTGGCAAACTTCAGACGGGCTGACATGCGCCTGTTTGAGCAGGGGACCTTGTGTGCGCTGCAGGATTTTAATCCATGACGGCGTAGTGTGTTACTAATGGTTTTCTTTGAGACTGTGGTCCCAGCTCTCTTCAGGTCATTGACCAGGTCCTGCCGTGTAGTTCTGGGCTGATCCCTCACCTTCCTCATGATCATTGATGCCCCACGAGGTGAGATCTTGCATGGAGCCCCAGACCGAGGGTGATTGACCGTCATCTTGAACTTCTTCCATTTTCTAATAATTGTGCCAACAGTTGTTGCCTTCTCACCAAGCTGCTTGGCTATTGTCCTGTACCCATCCCAGCCTTGTACAGGTCTACAATTTATCCCTGATGTCCTTACACAGCTCTCTGGTCTTGGCCATTGTGGAGAGGTTGGAGTCTGTTTGATTGAGTGTGTGGACAGGTGTCTTTTATCAGGTAACGAGTTCAAACAGGTGCAGTTATACAGGTAATGAGTGGAGAACAGGAGGGCTTCTTAAAGAAAAACTAACAGGTCTGTGAGAGCCGGAATTCTTACTGGTTGGTAGGTGATCAAATACTTATGTCATGCAATAAAATGCAAATTAATTACTTAAAAATCATACAATGTGATTTTCTGGATTTTTGTTTTAGATTCCGTCTCTCACAGTTGAAGTGTACCTATGATAGAAATGACAGACCTCTACATGCTTTGTAAGTAGGAAAACCTGCAAAATCGGCAGTGTATCAAATACTTGTTCTCCCCACTGTATCTCTTCAGTAGGTCATATGATTGAGTGTAGTCTGGCCCAGGAGTGTGAAGGTGAACGGAAAGGCTCTGGAGCAACGAACCGCCCTTGCTGTCTCTGCCTGGCCGGTTCCCCTCTCTCCACTGGGATTCTCTGCCCCTAACCCTATTACAGGGCTGAGTCACTGGCTTACTGGTGCTCTTTCATGCCGTCCCTAGGAGGGGTGCGTCACTTGAGTGGGTTGAGTTACTGACGTGATCTTCCTGTCTGGGTTGGCGCCCCCCCTTGGTTTGTGCTGTGGTGGAGCTCTTGTGGGCTATACTCGGCCTTGTCTCAGGATTGTAAGTTGGTGGTTGAAGATATCCCTCTAGTGGTGTGGGGGCTGTGCTTTGGCAGAGTGGGTGGGTTATATCCTTCCTGTTTGGCCCTGTCCGGGGGTATCATCGGATGGGCCACAGTGTCTCCTGGCCCCTCCTGTCTCAGCCTCCAGTATTTATGCTGCAGTAGTTTATGTGTCGGGGGCTAGGGTCAGTTGGTTATACCTGGAGTACTTCTCCTATCTTATCCGTGTCCTGTGTGAATTTAAGTATGCTCTCTACTAATTTCTCTCGTTCTCTCTTTCTTTTCTCTCTCGGAGAACCTGAGCCCTAGGACCATACGTCACGGCAAACCGGCATGATGACTCCTTGCTGCTGTTCCAGTTTCAACTGTTCTGCCTGCTGTTATGGAACCCCTACCTGTTCAACTTAATGATCGGCTATGAAAAGCCAACTGACTTTTATTCCTGATTATTATTTGACCATGCTTGTCATTTTATGAACATTTTGAAAATCTTGGCTCTCTCTAATTCTCTCCTTCTCTCTTTCTTTCTCTCTCTCGGAGGACCGGAGCCTAGGACCATACGTCAGGACTACCGGGCATGATGACTCCTTGCTGTCCCCAGTCCGCCTGGCCCTGCTGCTATTCCAGTTTCAACTGTTCTGCCTGCGGTTATGGAACCCCTACCTGTCCCAGACCTGCTGTTTTCAATTCTTAATGATCGGCTATGAAAAGCCAACTGACATTTATTCCTGATTATTATTTGACCATGCTTGTCACTTATGAACATTTTGAACATCTTGGCATAGTTCTGTTATAATCTCCACCCAGCACAGCCAGAAGAGGACTGGCCACCCCTCATAGCCTGGTTCCTCTCTAGGTTTCTTCCTAGGTTTTGGCCTTTCTAGGGAGTTTTTCCTAGCCACCGTGCTTCTACACCTGCATTGCTTGCTGTTTGGGGTTTTAGGCTGGGTGTCTGTACAGCTCTTCGAGATATTAGCTGATGTACGAAGGGCTATATAAAATAAACTTGATTTGATTTGATTCATTTATTTTAAAGTTAATGCAGGATAAAACAAGTAAAAACATACAAGACTGATGGCTACAAACTGTGGCTCACCTAAGACACTCTAAAACAATGGCACAACACCTCCTGAGTGCATTACCTTCAGCCTTGCAAAAGTATTCATCCCCCTTTTTCCTATTTTGTTGCATTACAACCTGTAATTTAAATATATTTTTATTTGAAATTCATGTAATGGAAATACACAAAATAGTCCAAATTGGTTAAGTGAAATGAAAAAGAGAACTTGTTTCATAAAATTCTAAACAAATATTTAATAAAAGTGGTGCGTGCATATGTATTCTCCCCCTTTGCTATGAAGCCCCTAAATAAGATCTGGTGCAGCTAATTACATTCAGAAGTCACAAAATTTGTTAAATAAAGTCCACCCATGTGAAATCTAAGTGTCACATGATCTGTCACATGATCTCAGTATATATACACACCTGTTCTGAAAGGCCCCAGAGTCTGCAACACCACAAATCAAGGGGCACCACCAAGCAAGTGGCACCAGGACGACCATGGAGCTCTTCAAACAGGTCAGGGACAACACTGTGGAGAAGTACAGATTTACATTTACATTTTAGTCATTTAGCAGACGCTCTTATCCAGAGCGACTTACAGTAGAGTGCATACATTTTTTATAACATTTTTTTTTTTACATACTGAGACAAGGATATCCCTACCGGCCAAACCCTCCCTACCGGCCAAACCGTCCCTAACCCGGACGACGCTATGCCAATTGTGCGTCGCCCCACGGATCTCCCGGTTGCGGCCGGCTGCGACAGAGCCTGGGCGCGAACCCAGAGACTCTGGTGGAGCAGCTAGCACTGCGATGCAGTGCCCTAGACCACTGCGCCACCCGATCAGTGTTGGGTTATAAAAAAATATCCGATATTTTGAACATCCCACAGAGCACCATTAAATCCATTATAAAAAAATGGAAAGAATATGGCACCACAACAAACCTGCCAAGAGAGTGTCGCCAACCAAAACTCACGGACCAGGCAAGGAGGGCATTAATCAGAGAGGCAACAAAGAGACCAAAGATAACCCTGAAGGAGCTGCAAAGCTCCACAGCGGAGATTGGAGTATCTGTCCATAGGATCTGTCCAACTCCACAGAGCTGGTCTTTACGGAAGTGTGGCCAGAAAAAAGCCATTGCTTAAAGAAAAAAATAAGCAAACACGTTTGGTGTTGGCCAAAAGGAATGTGGGAGACTCCCCAAACATATGAAAGAAGATGAGACTAAAATGTAGCTTTTTGGTCATCAAGGAAAGCGCTATGTCTGGTGCAGCTGTAATTGCTGCAAAAGGTGGCTCTACAAAGTATTGACTTTGGGGGGGATGAATAGTTATGCATGCTCAAGTTCTGTTTTTTTGTCTTATTTCTTGTTTGTTTCACAAGAAAAAATATTTTGCATCTTGAAAGTGGTAGGCATGTTGTTTAAATCAAATGATACAAACCCCCCCCCCAAAAAATCTATTTTAATTCCAGGTTGTAAGGCAACAAAATAGGAAAAATGCCAAGGGGGTGAATACTTTCGCAAGCCACTGTATTAGGTCAAAATGTCCACACCTGTGGTACTGAATTACACAGCCAATCAGCATACATTGGCAATTAGCAGTCAAGTGATGCAATTGATAAGGTAGCATTACTATTGCATGTAATGAGCAATGGTTATAATGAAAGGCATTATATACACTTGGATTATCTGATAGTTAATAAATACAATGTGGTGAAGGATTACTACTTTGCAGAGGGATAGAGAAAGGCAGAGGGATTTTCTTATTTTCGCCACTTGGTGGCAGAACATGCATATAAAATGCTCAGTAGATGAACTGTGCAACCTAGGAATTACAAGGAGTGGCAGCCTCAGGTCTTGTGATCAATAATACATTAGCTTGTTTTCTAGGTAACCTTGAGAAGAACAACCATACAAGAGTCCGCTTTGTACATTGTCAAATAGAGAAATCTCCATATTTGACTGAAGGCTTATTGAGGTCACACATACACCATTGAGCATGCCCATCAAATCAAATCAAATTGTATTTGTCACATACACGTGTTTAGCAGATGTTATTGCGGGTGTAGCGAATTTCTTGTGTTTCTAGCTCTACAGTGCAGTAATATCTTACAATTTCACAACAATACACACAAATCAAAAGTAAAGGAATGAAGAAAATATAAATATTTGGGCGAGCATTGTCAGAGCAGCATAGACTAAGATACAGTATATACATATGAGATGAGTAAATGCAAAATATGTAAGCATTATTAAAGTGACTAGTGTTTGATTATTAAAGTGGCCAGGGATTCCAATTCTATGTATATAGGGCAGCAGCCTCTAATGTGCTAGTGATGGCTATTTAACAGTATTTAACAGTCTGATGGCCTTGAGATAGAAGCTGTTTTTCAGTCTCTCGGTTCCAGCTTTGATGCACCTGTACTGACCTCGCCTTCTGGATGATAGCGGGGTGAACAGGCAGTTGTTGTCCTTGATTCTCTTTTTTTGGCCTTCCTGTGACATTGGGTGCTGTAGGTGTCCTGGAGGGCAGGTCATTTGTCCCTGGTGATGAATTGGGCAGACCGCACCACCCCCTGGAGAGCACTGCGGATGAGGGTGGTGCAGTTGCCTTACCAGGCGGTAATACAGCCCGACAGGATGTTCTCAATTGTGCATCTGTAAAAGTTGGTGAGGGTTTTAGGTGCCAAGCCGAAATTCTTCAGCCTCCTGAGGTTGAAGAGGCGCTGTTGCGCCTTCTTCACCACATTGTCTGTGTGGGTGGACCATTCCAGTTTGTGATGTGTATGCGGCGGAACTTGAAGCTTTCCACCTTCTCCACTGCGGTCCCTTCGATGTGGATAGGGGGGTGCTCCCTCTGCTGTTTACTAAAGTCCACGATCAGCTCCTTTGTTTTGCTGATGTTGGGGGAGAGGTTGTTTTCCTGGCACCACACTCCCAGGGCCCTCACCTCCTCCCTGTAGGCTGTCTCATCATTGTTGGTAAACAGGCCTACTACTGTTGTGTTGTCTGCAAACTTGATGATTGAGTTGGAGGCATGCATGGCCACGCAGTCATAGGTGAACAGGGAGTACAGTAGGGGGCTGAGCACGCATCCTTGTGGGGCTCCATTGTTGAGAATCAGCGAAGTGGAGGTGTTTTTTCCTACCTTCAAAACCTGGCTGGCAGCCCGTCACGAAGTCCAGGACCCACTTGCACAGGGCGGGGTTCAGACCCAGGGCCTCAAGCTTATTATGACCTTGAAGGGTACTATGGTGTTGAATGCTGAGCTATAGTCACTGATCAAATCAAATCAAATTTTATTTGTCACCTGCGCCGAATACAACAGGTGTAGACCTTACAGTGAAATGCTTACTTACAAGCCCTTAACCAAAGATGCAGTTTTAAGAAAGTAGGCCAAAAATGTAAATTTTGAAAAAAGTAAGAGATAAGAAAAACAAATAATTAAAGAGCAGCAGTGAATAACAATAGCGGGGCTATATAGAGGGGGTACCGGTACAGAGTCAATGTGTCAATGTGCGGGGGCACCGGTGTCGAGGTAATCAAGATAATTATGTACATGCAGTTAGGGTTGTTAAAGTGTCAATGAAAAAAATAAAAAATAACTTTTTGGGGGGCGTATCCTCAACGGTACCCCAGTTTGGGAATACCTGCACTAGGGGATATGGTGTCATTTGGGACTCAGGCACAGTTCCAAATAGCACCATGCTTAGTTGCCAACAAATCACTGGTGATTAAGTCACAGTAACACAGCATTGATTCAAAAGCACTGCATTAACATTTGATGTCATGGACAGCTCGATAAGAGCATCTGCTAAATGATAAATGTCAAATGTATTGGACTCCTGAGTATCACAAGAAATACATATTATTTATTTACTTGAAATTTGTGCATAATGAAACCTCTTGGGATGAGCCATCTTGTTTCAATAGTGTACAAGTAGAGCCACGGTCTGTTCACCCTGATACCATCTTGCAGACAGAGACAATACAGGTGCATCAAAGCTGGGACCGAGAGAATGAAAAACAGCATCTATCACCATGGCCATCAGACTGTTAAACAGCTATCACTAACAAGTCTCTGCCCGGCACCCTGCCCTGCACCTTAGACACTATCACTAGCCGGCTACCACCTGGTACTCTACCCTGCACCTTAGAGACTGCTGCCCTAAGTACATAGTCATTGAGCACTAGTCACTTTCATAATGTTTTCTACATACTGTTTATTGTTCTGAAGTCATTTCTGTAGCTAGATACAGATAAGATTAGCATTCCTGCTAAATTATTCTGCTGAAATGTAATTTGATCTCTGAGAAACACCTGCTCTTTCCATGATATAGACTGACCAGGTGAATCCAGTTGAAAGCCATGATCCCTTATTGATGTCACCTGTTAAATCCACATCAGTCAGTGTAGATGAAGGGGAAGAGACAGGTTAAAGAAAGATTTTTAAGCCTTGAGACAATTGAGACATAGATTGTGTATGTGTGCCATATCCTGTTCAAAAGCACTTCAATATTTTGTCTTGCCTATTCACCCTCTGAATGGCACACATACTAAAATCCCTTTCTCAGTTGTTTTAAGGGCCAAGTGTCTGCAGGTTTTTGCTCCACCCTTGTACTTGATTGATGAATTTAGGTCACAAATTAGTCAGCAACTCCCTTCACCTGGTTGTCTATTTTATTTAACAAGGCAAGTCAGTTAAGAACAAATTGTTATTTACAATGACAACCATGGAACAGTGGGTTAACTGCCTTGTTCAGACCAACAGATGTTTACCATGTCAGCTCAGGGATTTGATCTAGCAACCTTTCAGTTATTGGCCCAACGCACTAACCACTAGGCTACCTGCCGCCCAGGTCATAAAATAAAAACCYGCAGACACTCGTCCCTCTGTGGAATGACTGTGACACCCCTGGCCGAGGGCATGCTTTTCCAGTATTTCGGATGTACGATGATGGTGGTTGCCATCGAGCGCTGTGTAGTGTTGTATCGTCCATCTGTCCCTGTTGTTAATTCATTTGCAGCCAAACGTGTGGCCTCCCTCCCGTGACAACATTTACTCACACAGAAAATTCATAGCCTGCTATTTCCCTTGCTCCATCCACCAGTATGGCATTATACAGCAAACCTGGTGACCTTAATTAGCACCTGGAGGATGACTGACCGTCAGAGACACATGCACGCATGCACTCACACACGCACACAAGTGGAGCTTGGGGGAAGAATGACCATGAGAGGGACACACTCTCCTCATCTTGTAGCTGACTTGGCCGCGGCTGTGCAGTGAGTGGGAGAGAAAGCAGTGTGTGACCTACGCAGGAGGCTCGACTGCTCCCGGCTGCCTGTGTGTGTAAGTTAGTGCAGAAATGGGTAACAGAGCGCTCCAGTGGAGGCTGTCACATTCGAATTAGGAGTGGCCTACTTATTCAGAGGGAACCTCCAGTGCCCTGCCTCTGGTACACAACACTCTGTGGCCTGCCCGCTTCCTTTAACTTCATGGCACACTTTGCCTTATCACTGTGGGATACCTTCAAGGGAGCATCCAAGCTGTTGATGTACTGCAGCCACAGATGGGAAACAAAAAGGAATACACAGATATCTCACCGTACATATTGTAGTGAGGCTGTGTAACAGAGTTGGATTGGTAACCTCACCCCTCAAATGCTATGAAATTGCTAGCTTTCAGTGGTGCAGCTGGCTAAGGCGTTGTCGATAGGGCTGTCATGTGTGTTTGTGGGACAGAGGACGCAAGATCCAAGGACTAGTAAGGCAGATATACTGTAAAGCAAGCAGCACGACGTCCGTTACACCTGCATCACATGTGAACCTCACAGGGCAATCATGACAGTGAGGGTGGGTTTAGGAACAGGAATGACAGTGAGAGAGGGGACAGACTGGAAATGGACTGGAGGAGAGGGAACACATATGGCCAAGTTACATAGTGACCTACCGTCTTCTTGTTCTTCTGGTTAGCTAGTTAGGACATAGAGTGGAGCCGCAAATGCAACAATATCTTGTGAGTGAAGGTGGAACAAAGTTAATCAATCTTCCATGATTATCATAAAGTTCCACTGCAAACCGTTATAATATTCTGGAAGTAATTTGTGTAGCCTCCGCTCACCATTGAACAATTTTTCTGATTTGTAGTTCAATGCATAATGATGTATAATTAAATGTACATCTAGCCTACACTGGCAAAAAGCAATACACTATAATGTAATATGTTGTATATGTTTAATATGTTAAATTGACCCTGTATAGCTCCTGTATAGCTGTGAATCCATTGACTGTAAATGTTCCTATTGTATTGATGGTGGAGGCAGTAAATGTTCTCAAACTGCATCAACAGTCTGGTCATTTCAGTCCACTAGATTATTTGTATATGGATAGCTCTGCATGGTGTTACATCGATTTCTGTGCCAGTACATCCAGTCAAAGACAAAGCCTTCTGGGTAGAAACAAGCCTAGAAGAAAAAAAAACACAATTATAAAATTTTACAACTCTTAACAATCTGTGAGCTGAAAATGCACTTTGAATAACTGAGGCAAAGTTATGGATGGCAGAGAGTTATGCTACTATTAGCAGCAAACAGGCTAGACTAGATAATCTTTTCCACAAATAGGCCTATTACATTTTTTAAACCAA
This sequence comes from Salvelinus sp. IW2-2015, assembly GCF_002910315.2. Taxonomy (NCBI): domain Eukaryota; kingdom Metazoa; phylum Chordata; class Actinopteri; order Salmoniformes; family Salmonidae; genus Salvelinus; species Salvelinus sp. IW2-2015. Next base: position 25,448,540 of record NC_036848.1, read on the forward strand.
CATTGTACAACATTAATATTGAACAATATGTGAACTGAGAATGCCCTTTAAAAAAAGGAGAAAAAGTTTTATTCTCCATTTTAATGGGGATGGGCAGTGTCGTGGCTAGTTATTCTACTATTAGCCACATGGAGGCTAGCAGCTAGCGAATCCTTTACACAGCTGATAAATGGCTCTAAGGCAGCTTACTCTGCACAATTCCATTTTCCTGCTCACCCTTCCACAGCTTTCGACTCAGCATTTCACAGTGACACCCACCAGTCCCCCAGACGAAGGCGGGGTGTGACACAATCCATCAGTATTCAACACAATTGCATTGGGTTCCATACAAAATAAGATACTGGAGTGAAAAAAAACGACGTTTTCAGACCCCTTGACTTTTTCCGAAAACATTCAAGTCACAGCCTTATTCTAAAACACAATACCACATAATGACAAAGCAAAAGCAAATTTTTGATAATTTACAATACAGAAAAACTGAAATATCACATGTACATAAGTATTCAGACTGTTTACTCAGTACTTTGTTGAAGCACCTTTGGCAGCGATTAAAGCCTAGAGACTTCTTGGGTATGACGCTACAAGCTTGTCACATCTGTATTTGGGGAGTTTCTCCCATTCAGATCTTAAGCTCTGTCAGGTTGGATGGGGACAGTTGTTGCACAGCTATTTTCAGGTCTATCCAGAGAACGCAGCAGTGGCTTCAGGACTTGTCCTGCTGCGTTGTCCTGGCTGTGTGCTTAGGGTCGTGTTGCTCCGTTCATCTTTCCCTCGATCCTGACTAGTCTCCCAGTCCCTGCCGCTGAAAAATTATCCCCACAGCATAATGCTACCGCCACCATGTTCCACCGTAGGGATGGTGCCAAGTTTCCTCCAGGCGTGACGCTTGGCATTCAGGCCAAGGTTTTCAATCTTGGTTTCATCAGACCAGATAAATCTTGTTTCTCATGGCAAACTCCAAGAGGGCTGTCATGTGCCTTTTACTGATGAGTGGCTTCTGTCTGGCCACTCTACCATAAAGGCCTCGTTGGTGGAGTGCTGCAGAGATGCTTGTCCTTCTGGAAGATTCTCCCATCTCCACAGAGGAACTCTAGAGCTCTGTTAGAGTGACCATCAGGTTCTTGGTCACATCCCTGACCAAGGCCCTTCTCCCCCGATTGCTCAGTTTGGCCGGGCGGCCAGCTCTAGGAAGAGTCTCGGTGGTTCCAAACATCTTCCATTTAAGAATGATGGAGGCCACTGTGTTCTTGGGGACCTTCAATGCTGCATAAATGTGTTGGTACCGTTCCCCAGATCTGTGCCTCGACACAATCCTGCGTTGGAGCTCTGCGGACAATTTCTTCGACCTCATGGCTTGGTTTTTGAACTGTCAACTGTAGGACCTTATATAGACAGGTGTGTGCCTTTCCAAATCATGTCCAATCAATTGAATTTACCACAGGTGGACTCCAATCAAGTTGTAGAAAAACACCACAAAGATGGTCAATGGAAACAGGATGCACCTGAGCTCAATTTCGAATCTCATAGCAAAGGGTCTGAATGTAAGTAAGGTATTTCTGTTTTCTCTTTGTACTAAATTTGCAAAAATGTCCAAAAACCTCTTTTCACATTTGTCATTATGTAGTAACGCTGAGGATTTTTTTTTATTGAATCAATTTTAGAATAAGGCTGTAATGTAACAAAATGTGGAAAAAGTCAAGGGGTCTGAATACTTTCCGTAGGCACTGTAAAATGCCGTTTTTCTAAATGTTCTTACTCACATTTACATGTACATAATAGGGCACAATTGTGATGCTCGCAATTGCATATTTAGTGAGGGTTGTCAAATTGACAACAGGAGGCGAAGGCATCTGCAGTTGCCTGGCTCAACCTGATCCGTTCCTTGGCAGGGACCATCAAAGTAAAGCGAGGCAGCCAAATATGTTTACTCTACAAGTGTTTCTTACAGTATCCTTGGCCATAGTTTGAGACCTGGCTTGGAAAGTAATTATGCTGCTCAATAATTAGACAAATATGTTGCCAATTCGATTCGTGGAACCCATGGGGAAGGCAGAAGTTGCAAAAAGACATTCATAAATGGAATTGAGTCCCATGATTTTGAAACTTAGAGGTGATACAAATTCCCAATCTCCCTCTCTACTCCAAGCTGCTCATGGGCATAACGTGAACTTGTGTGTGTGTGTGTGTGTGACAGAGGGATAGAGAGAAAGAGAGAGAGAGATATCTTAGAAAAAAATTATCCCCATCCTCTTATCGCCAAACCCTGTGTTTTAATACCCTAGTGATTCCCTGACCTAGCAACGTTTAAGCAAAGCTCTTGCTTTATTGCAGTCTGGCTGAAGAAACGGGAGATGGACAGAAAAACATGGGTATGATGGCTGGTGGAAAGAGGGGGAGAGAGAGAGAGTGAGATGGGGGGGGGGGCATCGGGAGTAAAATCTGCATTGTTGGAAAATGGACCCGTAAGCATTTCACTGTTAGTCTACACCGGTTGTTAGAGAAGCATGTGACAAATATCATTTCATTTAAAAAACCAGTGGGTCCGGCCAGTGGTTGACCTCAACACCAGAAAGGATGGTCTTCATAGAAGTTACAATCATCTTCCTTTCTTCCCCTTAAAAGCCCCATGGCTAACTTTGATGGCACAATTGTATGGGTCTGGAAAGGGGATTTGAAACGGTACACTATTATTTTAGGATGGCTAAGGCCTTGGGCTCAATTCCCCTCGGTACCAATGAGGTTAAGCCATGGCTAATAATATGCCACATAAAATATTTTTCACATAATCAGAAGTTTCAAGGCTGAACATAAGGAAACTCCATTTTGGGGTTTGATAACATATTTTTTTTTTTGCTGACTGTCAGGCATATTATTGAATACGTTTACAGTTAACCAGGTGCAAGCTTGGATTGGACAAAGACTAAAGTCAAAATGTTGTTTTTAAGATGGTGCAGCATGAATAAAAGCTGTCTATTTCTAGTACAGACATTTCTTAATCTATAATACATTTTTGCCCAGGACCTGTTTTCTTGAGTTTGGGCTGGATGTGCATATCATCAACGTATGCTTCACGGACTGGAAATATGACACATTTTTAGAAGTCACATAGACAAACAGTTACGGAGGAAATAGTCAAATGTATATTCCTGTGGTACATTTTTATGTGAGGCGCACACTTATGTGCTCAGGATCTTCTCTTCTCCTCTGTTCTCCAGTGGAAATAGATCAATAGGTTCCTGGATCCATGCTTCAATCCATGCCTCCCTCCTGTATCCCCCTTACCCCCCTGAGGCTGCTGTAAAATTCCCCATCTCCCGCTCGACGGTACCTTCCCTATTATGGAAGTTGTTTAATGAGAATATGTTTGCCACGAGGGGACGGTCAAGGGAAATAGCTGAGCGGATGGTTTTAAGCCCCAGCTGACGTTGATGAGTCTCTAATGCATTCCAAGGGGATTGTTGACATGGCTGTTTTCTGTACACACACACACACACACACACACCACCCTTACCTTGAGAGTATTGCTTCCTTCTGCAGGGAGTGAGGCCAAGACAGAAAAGTCAGAGAGTGAAAGTGTTTTGAAGGCTTTCCATATTGAAATCATTGTCTGGTTTGATATGTAGCGCATGTTGAAGCATTGTTGAATAGCCTATGTCAACAACAACATACGGTTTGGTTTGACTCAGTGGTGGGTGCAATTTTCAGCACATCTGCCCCTGTGTTTTGTGCTTTGTGTGGATAAATACTGTATGTGTGTATGCGTGTATACTCTAATGTATACATGCATGTAGATCTAATGTTGTATCTGAGGGAGTACATTAAACACAATTATTATGTTCTCCGTCCTTGTCCTTCATGTCATCTTTGTATCGGAAGTCAGCAATCTAATAAGGCAAAAGGAATAAATATAATTGCAAAAAAATGAGTCCAAAGTAAACAAGAATAGCACCCCCCCAGGCGTGTGTGTGTGAATAACAGCGGGGGTAAATTCCTCATTCTCTTCTTCATGAAAACAAGTCTGAATGTGGCTCCTCGTGCCTAGGGGCCTGTCATGGGGAGGCAGCAAACCTGACAGTGCACTGGGTTTCCTGTTTCCCTCAGTCAAACAGCTGCAACACAAAGTGTTCCCCTCTCTCTCTCTCTCGCTCTCCCTCTCAATTCAATTCAATTCAATTCAAGGGGCTTTATTGGCATGGGAAACATGTGTTAACATTGCCAAAGCAAATGAGGTAGACAATACACAAAAGTGAAACAAACAAAACGAATTTTCTCTCTCTCTCTCTCTCCATTTCTACCGCTCGTGCTCGAAATGAATGAATCATGTGTTCATTAAGCATGCCACTTGGAAATAGGTTTGCTCACTTTCAAATGATTGGAGTAGAGTGTCGTAATGAGGGAAAGGAAAGACCGAGCACAAGCAAGCAAAGAAACATAACCATCAACGCAAACATCGTAAAATGGACAATAATGACTCGAAATGTTATTGTGGCAATCCTGTCTTTTGTCATTCACCACTAGGCAGAAACCTTTGCATTATGGGGGCTTATATAGTCCGTGTTATCAGAACACCATAAATAAACGAAATGACAAATTTCAGACGCACAGTAGAGGAGAGCATTATACATTAGACCCAGTAACTGCCGTCTGCTAGAGACCATTCATTCCGGATACATGAATGCAACATCAACCACTATGGATCAACCAATGAGGCCGAAAGCAGATAAGATGAAAGAAAGATGGGGGGGAAAGTCAGTGTGTGCAGTGTTGGAACATAGACGGGTTGGTTGACAATGTCAGGAAAATCATGCACAGCATCGATGTGGCCGGAAGGCGTGCTTTGCTATGATTCTGAACAGTCAGATAGCTAAAACAATGACTAGAATCTGGCATGTGGGGAGTTGTAGGTGGCTTGTTTAGGCTTGTTATTGTTACCGTGTCTTGTTTTCAGGTGTTTTGACTGAAGTCATGTCTATTCTAATATGGCAAACATTCGCGAGCTAGCTAACCAACAACTGTAACAATGTATTTGAGAGACAACAAGTGCCCATTGTGCAAATGTATTTATGTTTTCAATAAACATTTGGAGACAAAATATAGTGTACATGTTGTCAGTCTAAGCGAACCCTGTCTGTTTTGCCCCATAGTTGCGCACACTTCAGTTTTGTTTCTAAACTACCAACCCGTCTACATGGGGGTTGGGAGGAAGGAAATCCCTTTCCGATAGTGTAGAGGGAGGCACACCATTTGCCAACTCCTGGAGGAAAGGGACTTGATGCAGAAGCTGGGGGAGCACAAAGAACATGAGCTATTAGCCCAACATGGGGTATATGCCAAGCATGCACAAGTGATCTTTAAGTTACTGCTGACATATTTAAACAATAAGTTGACAGTGAGCCTCAACATCCATTTGACCCTAGGGAACCCAGTGGGGAGTTCCGACCCTAACGACTACCATAGAGCCTATATCTTGCTGACTACCATTGAGCCTGTATCCTTTCGACTAATATAGAGACTATATCCTGCTCACTACCATATATCTTATATCCTGCTGACTACCATATAGCCTATATCCTTTCTGGCTACCATAGAGCCTGCTGCAGCTCTAATTCACTTCGTTCCATGGCCCATATAGGAAACATATAGATTTCCTGACATCACAGACATCATACGGACTAGCATTGACTAACTCCTGCGACAGTGAGTGATCCGGCTAATACTAGTCCTATACCATTACTCCGCTGCTTGAGCTCGACTTCTTTAATGGATTTTCAAATAAAGGGGCCTCGGATTTAATTGGTTTCAAAGGCATAGTGAGACGTCCCATGCAGCCTGTGTGTCAGCTCAGATCAGTGAGTGGGGGGCTAACAGGCTGACAGCAGGAGGGAGCCGACTCCAGCTCCAACTTCATGCGTATAAGGGCCCCTGATTGCTTGGACACCCATGATGTTCCCCCGACCAGGGAAACGGTGACTGCAGGCTATTTAATTCATGTAGGAAGATGGAGTAGGATAAGGAAATAAGGAGGGGTTCTGATTGCTTCCCCTGGGAAATGCTGTAGCTGAGGCATATTTACTGTATCATTCCTTTCCAGCTTGATGGGTTCATTCATATGAAAGATCTATGTCAGATGATGGAAAGATAATGAGAACCAGTGGGAGGCCAACTCCACTGGAAAAGAAAAGCTCATCCCCAGTTAGAAACCCCTGTAGGCTCGACCCTAATTTATGTGCTCTCTGACACCTGGAGTTGCATGGCAAATGGTCCAGGAACAAAGGACAATGCCCAAGGACTAGTCAGCCCTTCCCCCTCTGAGGGGCCAAAGTGTATGTTTTTCTTAAGGCATCCGCATGCCTACAGTTTGGTAAAGTGTGTGCATATATTAAGATACATTTTGTCTCGTTTTGGACCTCGGTGAGTTTTGTTTCCGGTTGCTCGGGCACACAGCATGTTTTCTGGAGACAAGTCAAAGTTTGGAGCCGAAGTCTACGCCCTTTCGTGATTGGTCAATAGTAGGGATTCTTCAATAAAGTCTTCGTTGTCATTCAATGATAGACGACTCGTTTTCATGCACATTTTTTCATTGAAAAATACTGCACCAAACATCTTAATTAGATGCAAAATTGCCCAACTAAGATCTCTTGGTAAAAATTTATGACAGATTTCTTGAGTTATCTTAGATTAATTCCGACTATTTTGAGAAGTGTATACTGGTTACGGCGTCTCAGTACTGTTGCTGCTCATTTTTCAAGCAAAGGTCTTTTAAGGTAGTATGCAAGCACAATCGTTCGGTTTGGCAAGCCGAGTTTGGCTAGGAGCCAGCCGAACTGAAGCATGCTGATGCCTTTACAGTATCCAGAGGACTGACTATTGAATGTGATATATACCAGACATGGATATTATTATTTTTCTCCCCAATTTTGCAACTACGATCTTGTCTCATCGCTGCAACTCCCCAACTGGCTCGGGAGAGGCGAATCGAGTCATGCATCCTCAGAAACATGACCTGCCAAGCCGCGCTTCTTAACACTTGCTTGCTTAATTAATACCCATCCCGGATCCGGGAGCATCCTCATCAAAAAAGCTGACTAGCATAGCCTAGCCTAACGGGACAGGGATTTCATATAATATAATTTTCATGAAATCACAAGTCTAATACAGCAAATGAAAGATAAACATCTTGTGAATCCAGCCATCATTTCCGATTTTTAAAATGTTTTACAGCGAAAACACAATATGTATTTATATTAGCTAACCACAATAGCCAAACACACAACGGCATATTTTCACCATGTTTCCACCGCATAGGTAGCTTTCACAAAACCCACAAATAGAGATTATAATTAATCACTAACCTTGAACAACTTCATCAGATGACAGTCTTATAACATCATGTTATACAATACATTTATGTTTTGTTCGAAAATGTGCATATTTATAGCTACAAATACTGGTTTTACATTGCAGCCACCATCACAAATAGCACCAAAGCAGCCAGAATAATTACAGAGAGCAACGTGAAATAAATAAATACTCATCATAAAACATGGCCAGCAGCATACCACCCTGCATACCACTGCTGGCTTGCTTCTGAAGCTAAGCAGGGTTGGTCCTGGTCAGTCCCTGGATGGGAGACCAGGTGCTGCTGGAAGTGGTGTTGGAGGGCCAGTAGGAGGCACTCTTTCCTCTGGTCTAAACAAAGATCCCAATGCCCCAGGGCAGTGATTGGGGACACTGCTCTGTGTAGGGTGCCGTCTTTCGGATGGGACGTTAAACGGGTGTCCTGACTCTCTGAGGTCATTAAAGATCCCATGGCACTTATCGTAAGAGTAGGGGTGTTAACCCCGGTGTCCTGGCTAAATTCCCAATCTGGCCCTCAACCATCACGGTCACCTAATAATCCCCAGTTTACAATTGGCTCATTCATCCCCCTCCTCTCCCCTGTAACTATTCCCCAGGTCGTTGCTGCAAATGAGAACGTGTTCTCAGTCAACTTACCTAGTAAAATAACGGTAAAATAAATAAAATAAAATAAATTATGAAAAATACATGGTGTACAGCAAATGAAAGATAAACAACTTTTGAATCCAGCCAATATTTCCGATTTTTTAAGTGTTTTACAGCGAACACACAATATATATTTATATTAGCTCACCACAATAGCCAAACACACAATGCCATTTACTCCCAGCAAATGTTAGCGATCGTAACAATCCAGCAAAAGATATATAATTGCACTAACCTTGAACAACTTCATCAGATGACAGTCTTATAACATCATGTTATACAATACATTTATATTTTGTTCGAAAATGTGCATATTTAGAGCTGCAAATCGTGGTTATACACTGTGAATACGTAGCAACAATTCACCAAAATCTCCGGAGATATTTTGGACAGTCACCTAATCTAAACAAAGAACTCATCATAAACTTTACTAAAAAATACATGTTGTACAGCAAATGAAAGATACACTGGTTCTTAATGCAACCGCTGTGTTAGATTTTAAAAAATAACTTTACTACAACATACAAAATGCATTATTGTGAGACAGCGCTCACCTATTCTCCGCCGAGTTGGAGTCAACATATTACACAGAAATTACGAAATAACATCATAAATTGTGTCTTACTTTTGCTGAGCTTCCATCAGAATGTTGTACAAGGAGTCCTATTTCCAGAATAAATCGTTGTTTGGTTTTAGAATGTCCCTTTCTTCTGTCGAATTAGCAACCTTGGCTAGCCATGTGGCGCGAACATGCCCATCATCTCTTGGCGCAAAGAACGGAAAATTCCAAAAGTCCCAATAAACGTTGAATATACTGATCAAACGCGGTTGAAAAATCCTACTTTATGATGTTTTTCTCATATGTATCAAATAAAATCAGAGCCGGAGCAATTCGCCGTGTATACCGAACGCTTTTCAGAAGACAATGTCGAGGKCCCCCGCGCGCCGTCGAAAACAAACAAAATATCGGACCTGTCACTCCAAAAGCTCTTATTCGGCCTCACATCAAGCTAGACACCCCATTCAACCTTCTACTGCCTGTTGACATTTAGTGGAAGGCGTATGAAGTGCATACATATCGATAAATAAAAGCCAGTTGAATAGGCAGGCCCTGAAACAGAGCCTAGTTTTCAGATTTTTCACTTCCTGTATGTAAGTTTGCTGCCAAATGAGTTCTGTTTTACTCACAGATATAATTCAAACAGTTTTAGAAACTTCTGAGTGTTTTCTATCCAATAGTAATAATAATATGCATATTGTATGATCTAGAACAGAGTACGAGGCCGTTTAATTTGGGCACGATTTTTTCCAAAGTGAAAACAACCCGGAAGCCAGCTGCACCAATGTGTCGGAGGAAACACCGTTCCACTGAGGTCAGCTTGCAGGCGTCCGGTTGTGACACAACCTAGGATCAAACCCCAGGCTGTAGTGACGCCACAACACTGCAATGCAGTGGCTTAGACCACTGCGCCACTCAGGAGACCCACTATAGTATTATTCTATCTGACACTTGTTCACTGAGGATAACTCTGATGCTATCGATATGGATGTATGATCTCTGTGGTTACTTGTATCTGCACATGGTGAACTCTGAGAATTGGTCAGGAATTCTATTTTATTTATATTGATCTCATCCCCCACACAAACCTTTAAATGCTGTGACACTCTGTGGAGATTGCGCCTGGAAGTGTTTAGGTTACTGTAAACTTGGTATTGTTTCATTGGTCAATTGTGGTTGGGTTTGGGTTGAAAGCTTACAGCTTCATGCCTTTGTTCTGTCTCATCCTGTATCCAGTCCATGGAGGAAGGTTGTATGATCTATTCTCATTTCCTAGGCCTCTGGCTTGATAGACATCTGTTTCTTCATGCTTTGTCCTTTAAGTTAACCTTAGGATCTATATGCCTAGAAGTATGCTTTGTAATGCTTGTTAATGCTTTGTAACTTAAGCTCTATGCCTTGAATCTGAATCCATTCATTGTACAATGTTAATTAAATATCTGCATTTGATATGAACAACTCTCATACCATTTATTGCTAGTCAATGTCAACTTATTGCCTAATCCTTGCTTGTACATTTTAATTATCTTTATGGAGTCAGATAAACGTTTTAATAGGCTAACTGCTTAGTCTTATTACGAGTCACATGTGATGTGTATATTTACAGTACCAGTCAAAAGTTTGGACACACCTAATCATTCCAGGGTTTTACTGGAATGTTTTTACTGTTTTACGTTTATCTGACTCCATAAAGATAAAATATATTTTTATATTTGAGATTCTTCAAAGTAGGCACCTTTTGCATTGATGACAGCTTTGCACACTCTTGGCATTCTCTCAACCAGCTTAAAGAGGTAGTCACCTGGAAAGACTTTCCCTACATAAAAAACTCATAGACCTAACATCCTGTTTACTAGTACATTAAGCTGTTGTTATACAACAGTAATTATACTATAGAGATACCTCAGGGCTGTCTATTATCCCCTTCATTTCACACAAACTTAGCTGCAAAAAACTCCTGACTAACGTGTATGTAATCAATGGTAGAACAACTGGCACTCCCTGGCAAAGTGTAGGGTGCTGGACTCGGGCAGAGGGCACTGCTCGAGGGGAGAAAGAGAGAGTGCCAGCTGGTCTGACCCATTACACAGATGTAAAAAAGGTAATCAAACTGGTAATAATGGGTGCAAAAACATGTGACATACACTTAAAGCAAGGCTAGGCTTACATACACTTAGCAAGGCTTACATGCACTAGGTGGCTAACACTTTGACGTGCATTAAACATGCATAAAGATCTTCACTCTGACTTATAGTAAGTAAGCAGCCTTGTCCGAGTCAGAACGGCCCATAGGGCAGAAGGCCCTTAGTGTCACGTTCTGACCATAGTTCTTGTGTGTTTTGCTTGTTCTAGTGTTGGTCAGGACGTGAGCTGGGTGGGCATTCTATGTTGTGTGTCTAGTTTGTCTGTTTCTATGTTTGGCCTAATATGGTTCTCAATCAGAGGCAGATGTTTTGTGTTGTCTCTGATTGGGAATCATATATAGGTGGCTTGTTTTGTGTTGGGGTTTGTGGGTGGTTGTTTCCTGTCTCTCTGTTTTCGCTGCACCAGATAGGGCTGTATCGGTAAGCCACGTTTGTTATTTTGTATTTTGTAAGTGTTCACTGTTTATTGTCATTATTAAATCATGTTGAACACGAGCTACGTTCAGACGAAGAGGAGGAAGGCTGCCGTTACACATATCAGATATCATACTGATTTGTAGTTAACAATCATATAATTTCTAATCATGTTAATTAGAAATAATACTAAGTGCATTGTTGGTTTGGGTACATTCTTTCTGGGGGATCTGATGGAAGGTACTGTACAGTTATGGAAAGCTAGTTTCCTATCATGCATATTTTGCCTACAGGTGTTCTGTCCCACTGTGGGAGTAGAAAGTAGGTCTGTCATAACCCCTTTTCTGTGTTTTTATGTAATCCTTTTCTCTCCACTATCCCTGGCAACCTTCAGTACTTCATAAGTTATTGAAGGGATTTTCAGGGATTTCAATTCGCATTCTGGATAACACTGTGTAACTTCTAGCCTTTATTAATTTATTTTCAAGGATTTTCTGCTCATAGGATTTCTTGATCGACGTGAACAAGCCTTAGACATTCAAGCAGTAAACTGCAGTTTCGAATGTACTCAACCCAACAGAATGCATAACATGCGGGTATCCTTTACATGTACAGTTGAAGTCGGAAGTTTACATACACTTAGGTTGGAGTCATTAAAACTCGTTTTTCAACCAGTCCTCAAATTTCTTGTTAATTAACAAACTATAGTTTTGGCAAGTCGGTTAGGACATCTACTTTGTGTATGACACAAGTAATTTTTCCAACAATTGTTTACAGACAGATTATTTCACTTATGATTCACTGTATCACAATTCCAGTGGGTCCGAAGTTTACATGCACTAAGTTGACAGTGCCGTTAAACAGCTTGGAAAATTCCAGAAACTGATGTCATTGCCTTAGAGGCTTCTGATAGGGTAATTGACATAATTTCAGTCAATTGGAGGTGTACCTGTGGATATATTTCAAGGCCTACCTTCAAACTCGGTGCCTCTTTGCTTGACATCATGGGAAAATCAAAAGAAATCAGCCAAGACCTCAGAAAAAAATTGCAGACCTTGTTTCTTGGTTAGTGACTAATTTTATCTCTATTTTGTCGGTTTTGTGAAAGCTACCTATGCGGTGGAAACATGGTGAAAATATGCGGTTGTGTGTTTGGCTATTGTGGTTAGCTAATAGAAATACATATTGTGTTTTCGCTGTAAAACATTTTAAAAATCGGAAATGATGGCTGGATTCACAATATGTTTATCTTTCATTTGCTGTATTGGACTTGTGATTTCATGAAAATTATATTATATGATATCCCTGTCCCGTTAGGCTAGGCTATGCTAGTCAGCTTTTTTGATGAGGAGGATCCCGGATCCGGGAGGGTGATGAAGTAGAGGTTTTAAACCAAGGGAATGGGACTGTGATTGGGTAAGGGAAAAGGAGCAGGTGTCTTCCGATTAGCGACTGATTGTTGACTGATTGGGGGATGATGATGGTCACTGAGTAGGGGAGAAGGAGAGAAAAGAAATACACACAGGATACACACAGAATTCTGTATCCGTAACACCCCCCCCCCCCCAAAGGTGTGGACTCCGTCCGCAAAACCTGAACCTATAGGGGAGGGTCTGGGTGGGCGTCTGTCCGCAGTGGCGGCTCTGGCGCGGGACGTGGACCCCACTCCACCATAGTCTTTGCCCGCTTAAGTGGCGCTTTGAGCGGCGACCCTCGCCGCCGACCTCGGACTGGGAACCCTTGCAGCGGGCCCCGAATAGATGGGAGACTCCGGCACCGCCGGGCAGGCGCGAGACTCCAGCTGCGCCGTAGTGAAGGGCGACTCCGGCAGCGCCGTAGTGAAGTCCGACTCCGGCAGCTCCTGACTGACGGGCGGCTCTGGCAGCTCCTGACTGACGGGCGGCTCTGGCAGCTCAGGACAGACGGGCAGCTCAGGACAGACAGGCGGCTCTCGCTGCTCCGGACTAGAGGGCGTCGCTGGAGGCTCGGACTAGAGGCGTCGCTGGGGCTCCGGACTAGAGGGCGTCGCTGGAGGCTCCGGACTAGAGGGCGACGCTGGAGGCTCCGGACTAGAAGGCGTTGCTGGAGGCTCCGGACTGACGTCCCTCGTTGGAGGCCTCATGCCATGGATCCTCACCGGAGGCTTCGTGCCATGGTCCTCATTGGAGGTTTCGTGCCATGGATCATCACAGGAGGCTTCGTGCCATGGATCATCACTGGAGGCTTCTTGCATGGATCATCACTGGAGGCTTCTTGCCATGGATCATCACTGGAGGCTTCGTGCCCTGGACCATCACTGGAGGCTTCGTGCCATGGATCATCACTGGAGGCTTCGTGCCATGGATTATCACTGGAGGCTTCTTGCCATGGATCATCACTGGAGGCTTCGTGCCATGGATCATCATGGAGGCTTTGGTGCCATGGATTATTACTGGAAGCTTCTTGCCATGGATCTCACTGGAGGCTTGGCTCTGGGAGAAGGCACAGGACTCACCAGGCTGGGGAGACATGCAGGAGGGTTAGACTTTAGCCAGCACAGGACTCACCAGGCTGGGAGACATGCAGGAGGCCTGTCCTTGCCGAGGCCACCGGATGCACTGGACCGTGGAGCGCACTGGCGGTCTCGAGCGCAGAGCTAGCACCACTTGTCCTGGCCGATCCCCCCTGTAGCCCGGCAAGTGCGGGGAGTTGAACAGGCCGCACTGGGCTGTGCTGGAGAACTGGAGACACCGTGCGTAGGGCTGGTGCAGTATACCCCGGGCCGAGGAGCGCACTGGAGACCAGATGCGCTGAGCCGGCATCATCCCTCCTGGCTCGATGCCCATCTTAGCCCGGCCGATTCGAGGAGCTGCAATGTAGTGCACCGGGCTATGCGTGCGCTCTGGGGACACCGTGTGCTTCACCGCATAACACGGTGCCTGCCCAGTCACTCTCTCGCCACGGTAAGCACGGGGAGATGGCTCAGGTATCCTACATGAGGGCGCCAAAAACCCAAAAAATTCTGGGCTGCCTCTCGTGCCCGTTACCTCGCTCCAATTCCTCGTAGTGGCGCCGCTCCGCTCTAGCTGCCTCCAGCTCCTCTTTCGGATGGCGATACTCCACCGGCTGTGCCCAGGGTCCTTTGCCGTCCAATTTTTTTTTCCATGTCCAGGAGTCCATGTTCCCACGCTGCTTGGTCCTTTGTTGGTGGTGTGTAACGATTCTCGTCTGGTGAAGGAGAAGGGACCAAAATGCAGCGTGGTAAGTGTCATCATAATTTAACCTTTTCTCAATACAGGGGGTGCTGTTTCCACTTTGGAAAATATCGTCTCCAAATTAAACTGCCTCATACTCAATTCTTGCTCGTACAATATGCATATTATTATTACTATTGGATAGAAAACAATCTCTAGTTTCTAAAACCGTTTGAATTATGTCTGTGGGTGAACCAGAACTCTTTCTAGAGCGAAAATCATGACAGGACATGCGAAGGTCAGAAAAATAGTCTCTGTTCTCAGATCAGTTTAAAGCTCTGTGTGTGCCCTATGGATCGAAATGAACTGCACCCGCCTTCCCCTGGATGTCAGTAACCAATGAGAAGTGGAATGGTGTTTCTACGTATTTCTCAGAGCTTATAAAAGGGCAAGGAATGAAGTGCGCTCTCTTTTCGACTTCCGCCATTACGCAACGCAAGACCTCAGGATAGCATTTTGAAACGCTCAGTTATCGGCCTTAGATATGTCCGTCTGTAATTTAATTCGATATAGGTGTTAGAAACATCATAACGAAGTTATTTGAAACGATTTATATCAGTTTATGCGAGTATATTGCTATTTTCGGAATTTTTCGTAGTATTGCGTTTGAGGATTTGGACATGTGTGTGCCACGTAGCTATTGTTAGCTGCTAGTTCCGAAGTTGAAGAGGACGTTTTACAAACAAAGCAACGATTTTTTGGACAAAGGACACTTTTGCCCAAGATACTGATGGAAGCTCGTCCAAAAGTAAGAGCTATTTATGATTTTATTCCGTATTTATGTGGAAAAATGTAAACGCATTTTTCGGCCATTATTGCGGCACTAGTCTGGCTGCAACGCACACGTTATGTCTAGTAACGTTAATTAAAAAAAATCTAACTCAGCGGTTGCATTAATAACTATGCATCTTTCATTAGCTGTCCAACCTGTATTTTTTTGTCAATCTAATCGATAAATAATCGTAAACTTAGGTGCCTTTCCAAGATGGCCGGGCAGAATGCATGCCATGTTTTGACAGATTCATTGCAATACCACGATTTGTGATGCTAAATATGCACATTTTCGAACAAACTCTATATGCATTGTGTAATATGATGTTACAGGACTGTCATCTGAAGAATTCTGAGAAGGTTAGTGAAAAAATTAATATATTTTGGTGGTGATAACGTTATCGCGCTTTTTGGCCTTGAATCAATGGGGGTGATGTTAGCTCATGTGGTATGCTAAATAACGTATATTTGTGTTTTCGCTGTAAAACACTAGAAAATCTGAAATATTGTCTGGATTCACAAGATCTGTGTATTTCAATTGCTGTACGCTGTGTATTTTTAAGAAATGTTTTATGATGAGTAATTAGGTAATACACGTTGCTCTCTGTAGTTATTCTAGTCACTTTGGTGAGTTTTGTGATAGTGGTGCAATGGTAACTATGATTTTACCTGAAAAATGCACATTTTTCTAAAAAACATATGCTATACCATAAATATGTTATCAGACTGTCATCTTATGAAGTTGTTTCTTGGTTAGTGGCTATATATATCTTTATTTAGTCGAATTAGTGATAGCTACTGATGGAGTAAAAAACTGGTGGAGTAAAAAAAGTGGTGTCTTTTGCTATCGTGGTTAGCTAATAGATTTACATATTGTGTCTTCCCTGTAAAACATTTTAAAAATCAGAAATGATGGCTGGATTCACAAGATCTGTATCTTTCATCTGGTGTCTTGGACTTGTGATTTAATGATATTTAGATGTTAGTATTTACTTGTGACGCTATGCTAGGCTATGCTAGTCAGCTTTTTTACTGTGGGGGGTGCTCCCGGATCCGGGATTGGGAGGAACTAGAAGTTAATTGAAAAACTGAACACTACACAAAATAACAACGAGGAGAAAACGAAACAGTTCTGCAAGGTGAACAGACACTAAAACAGAAAATAAACACCCACAACCAAAATGGGGAAACAGGCTACCTAAGTATGATTCTCAATCAGAAATATAACAACATAGAAAAAATAACATAGACTACCCACCCCAACTCACACCCTGACCAACCTAACACAAAGACATAAAAAAGGAACTAAGGTCAGAACGTGACACCTCCAAAAGTCTGGTTCATCCTTGGGAGCAATTTCCAAACGCCTGAAGGTACCACATTCATCTGTACAAACAATAGTACAGAAGTATAAACACCATCGGACCACACAGCCGTCATACCGCTCAGGAAGGAGACATGTTCTGTCTCCTAGAGATGAACGTACTTTGGTGCGAAAAGTGCAAATCAATCCCAAAACAACAGCAAAGGACCTTGTGAAGATGCTGGAGGAAACAGGTACAAAGTATCTATATCCACAGTAAAATGAGTCCTATATCGACATAACCTGAAAGGCCGCTCAGCAAGGAAAAAGCCACTGCTCCAAAACCACCATAAAAAAGCCAGACAACGGTTTGCAACTGCACATGGGGACAAAGATCGTTTTTGGAGAAATGTCCTCTGGTCTGATGAAACAAAAATACAACTGTTTGGCCATAATGACCATCATTATGTTTGGAGGAAAAAGGGGAGACTTGCAAGCCGAAAACCATCCCAACCGTGAAGCACAGGGGTGGCAGCATCATGTTGTGGGGTTGCTTTGCTGCAGGAGGGACTGGTGCACTTCACAAAATAGATGGTATCATGAGGCAGGAAAAACTATTTGGATATATTGAAGCAACATCTCAAGACATCAGTCAGGAAGTTAAAGCTTGGTCGCAAATGGGTCTTCCAAATGGACAATGACCCCAAGCATATTCCAAAGCTGTGGTAAAATGGCTTAAGGGCAACAAAGTCAAGGTATTGGAGTGGCCATCACAAACCCCTAACCTCAATCCTATAGAACATCTGTGGGCAGAACTGAAAAAGTGTGTGCGAGCAAGGAGGCCTACAAACCTGACTCAGTTACACCAGCTCTGTCAGGAGGAATGGGCCATAATTCATCCAATTGGACCCAAGTTAAACAATTTAAAGGCAATGCTACCAAATGCTAATTGAGTGTATGTAAACTTCTGACCCACTGGGAATGTGATGAAAGAAATACAAGCTGAAATAAATCATTCTCTCTACTATTATTTTGACATTTCACATTCTTAAAATAAAGTGCTGATCCTAACTGACCTAAGACAGGGAATTTTTACAAGGATTAAAAGTCAGGAATTGTGAAAAACTGAGTTTAAATGTATTTGGCTAAGGTGTATGTAAACTTCAGACTTCAACTGTAACTATGCTCACTTTTTTTTATTTTGTATTATTGGCTAATACCAATGTGAGTCAATACCAAAGCATTCAACTTTGCCAGTTGATGCAGCTAAATCTCCCCAAAAGCAAAACTAAGGCCAGTATAGCACTGATAAATTAGCCTTATTAATAAATGGTGTAAAAGCTATAGCTTCAAGATCACATATGTTGAACTGACTTAGAAGTTTATTTACCTTCCCAAGGCAATGTCTGGATGATCTTATTTACATCCATGGACCAACCAGGAATATTTTGAAATTCAAACAAAGAGTTCATGGAAGTCTGCTACAGCTATTCCAATGACTGACATATCACTAAGCTGGAAAACTGGATGTCCAAACCATCGATGACTCTTAACCAACACCTTAAACTATAGGATGCCCATGTAAATACTCACTCACATTTTCTAATTAGTAACTTGTCAAGTTCTTGTCAGGTCTTCCCAGGCTATGAAACCAGTCTATGAAATGCGCTTGAGATCTCAGGAAAAGCGTAGAAAGAACTCCAACCATGGGACAAATTCTGTAAAATAGTTCAAACTCTTAAAGCTGTTCGTTACCTAGCTGTGTGGCTGAGAATATGTAATTATTTGTCATCCTTTGTAGCTCAGTTGGTGCATGGTGCATGTAATGCCAGGGTAGTGGGTTTGATTCCAGGGACTACCCATATGTTAAATGTATGCATGCATGACTGTAATCCTGTCCATTTAATGCTATTCCCTATGGCATAAAAGTCCATTAACTGGTCTTACATTGCTAAACATAATCTATTCTCTTTTCGCTTTGAGGAGAAAAGGTGATGAGGAACCATTCATGAGTGAAAAAGACAGTTAATATGTGGCTAAAGGTAACAAAAGGTGACAGGGAATCTAATTTAAGAGCTTATTATGGTTGGTGGGTAGTTAGTGCACTGATACTGTATCAGTATGACAATCAGGTATTTATGACACTGTATCTGACTGCAGTATTAGATCCCCTTGGGGAATGCCCCTTCACTGTCAATTTTAATTGACTTCTTAGCAATTAATACGCACAATAGGAATTAGCTAATTTAAGCGCCTTACCCTTCCGTCATTTATTAAACAACTATCTGGCAAACAATTCACGCCTGCTATTATTATGGCATGCAGCATTATGACTTTATGTAGATTTAAGGCTGAAATAGCTCCTCTCATCTCTCATCATAAAGTCAGAGAGAAATGTTGAACTGAATTAAACGTTTGTAATATGCATTCAGTTTGGTAATGATTAAAATAATAATTTATAGTTTTTACAGACTATTGCTATATTATCGGTTCTTACAGTACAGTAGGCTTGTTTGAATGAAAACTGCCCACAGTGGATCAAAAAAGTGCACACCCAATATACGTCTTGTACACTGAGTGTACAAAACATTAGGAACACCTGCTCTTTCCATGACAAATTAAATGATAGATGAAGAGTGAAATTCTTACTTATAGGCCATTCCTAAAAGTGCAGAATGCAAAATAAAAAAATGCTAATAATAGAAAAAAACTTAACACTAGGAATAAACACACAATGAGCAATGATAGCTTGGCTATCAAGTATCGAGTCGATGGGCAGGGGTACAAGGAAATGTAGGTAGATATGTACATATCGGTAGGGGTAAAGTGACTAGGCAACAGGATAGCTAATAGACAGTAGCAGCAGCGTACTGTATGTGACAAGTGTGGATGTGTGTATGTGTTTTGTGTGTGTATGTGTTGGAGTGTCAGTGTAAGAATGTGTGAGTGTGTGGGTAGAGTTCAGTGAGTGTGCATAGAGTCAAAAGAGTTAGTGCAAAAAGAAGGGTCAATGCAGATAGTCCAGGTAGCTATTTGGTTATCTATTTAGCAGTCGTAGCAGTTGACATAGACTGACCAGGTGAATTCAGGTGAAACTTAAGATTGCTTATTGATGTCACCTGTTAAATCCGCTAAAAATGAAGGGGAGGATACAGGTTAACTTCTTGACGCTAGGGGTCAGATTATTATAATTTTTTTTAAATAACGTTCCCAAGGTAAACAGACTATTTCTCAGGTCCAGATCGTAGAATATGCATATAATTTACAGATTAGGATAGAAAACACTCCAAAGTTTCCAAAACTGTCAAAATAATGTCTGTGAGTATAACAAAACAGATTTTGCAGGCGAAAACCTGAGGAAATCAAAACCAGAAGTGATTTAAAAAAATAAATAATCTGTTTCATTTCCCGTCTTTCTTCTATTTAAAGGGGTATCAACCAGATTCCTTTTCCAATGGCTTCCTCAGGCTGTGACCTGCTTTAGACATAGTTTCAGGCTTTTATTTTGAAAAATGAGCGAGATTTTTTAAAACTAGTCAGGTGTCCTTTGATTAGTTCCTGCGCGCGAGACATGACATGTTTCTACGAACATTACAGATACTTTTTGGAATTTTCGTCGAACGGAACGAGGCTGTAGTTTTCTGAACATAACGTGCAACCCAAACAGCGTTTTTTTCTTATAAAAGTAATATTTATCGAACAAAAATAACATTTATTGTGTAACTGAGTCCTGTGAGTGCAAACATCTGAAGATTATCAAAGGTAAGCGATTAATTTGATTGCTTTTCTGACTTTCGTGACCATGCTAATTTGGGGCTAGCTGTTCTAGCATTGATTGATACACTCACAAAAGCTGGATTGCTTTCGCTGTAAAGCATATTTTCAAATCTGACACGATAGGTGGATTAACAACATTTACATTTACATTTAAGTCATTTAGCAGACGCTCTTATCCAGAGCGACTTACAAATTGGTGCATTCACCTTATGATATCCAGTGGAACAACCACTTTACAAATAGTGCATCTAACTCTTTTAAGGGGGGGGAGGGTTAGAAGGATTACTTTATCCTATCCTAGGTATTCCTTAAAGAGGTGGGTTTCAGGGTCTCCGGAAGGTGGTGATTGACTCCGCTGACCTGGCGTCGTGAGGGAGTTTGTTCCACCATTGGGGTGCCAGAGCAGCGAACAGTTTTGACTGGGCTGAGCGGGAACTGTACTTCCTCAGAGGTAGGGAGGCGAGCAGGCCAGAGGTGGATGAACGCAGTGCCCTTGTTTGGGTGTAGGGCCTGACTCAGAGCCTGAAGGTACGGAGGTGCCGTTCCCCTCACAAGCTCCGTAGGCAAGCACCATGGTCTTGTAGCGGATGCGAGCTTCAACTGGAAGCCAGTGGGAGAGAGCGGAGGAGCGGGGTGACGTGAGAGAACTTGGGAAAGTTGAACACCAGACGGGCTGCGGCGTTCTGGATGAGTTGTAGGGTTAATGGCACAGGCACGAGCGCCAGCCAACAGCGATTGCAGTAATCCAGACGGGAGATGACAAGTGCCTGGATTAGGACCATGCGCCGCTTCCTGCGTGAAGGCAGGGTTCGTACTCTGCGAATGTTGTAGAGCATGAACCTATCAGGAGAACGGCGGTCACCGCCTTTGATGTTAGTGAGTAGGAACGACAGGGGTGTTGTCCCAGGATCAGCCAAGAGTTCTTAGCACTCTGGGAGGAGGACACAAATGGAGTTTGTCAACCGTGATGGCGAGATCATGGAACGGGCAGTCCTTCCCCGGGAGGAAGAGGCAGCTCCGTCTTGCCGAGGTTCAGCTTGAGGTGGTGATCCGTCATCCACACTGATATGTCTGCCAGACATGCAAGAGATGCGAATTCACCACCTGGTTAGTCAGAGGGGGAAAGGAGAAGATTAATTGTGTGTCGTCTGCATAGCAATGATAGGAGAGACCATGTGAGGATATGACAGAGCCAAGTGACTTGGTGTATAGCGAGAATAGGAGAGGGCCTAAACAGAGCCCTGGGGGACACCAGTGGTGAGACGCACGTGGTGCGGAGACAAGATTCTTGCCACGCCACCTGGTAGGAGCGACCTGTCAGGTAGGACGCAATCCAATGCGTGGGCCGCGCCGGAGATGCCCAGCTCGGAGGGTGTGAGAGGAGGATCTGATGGTTCACAGTATCAAAAGGCAGCCGATAGGTCTACGAAGGATGAGAGCAGAGAACAACAAGCTAGCTGTGTTTTGTGTATATTTCACTTGTGATTGCAGATAGAGTATCTATATAAATATTTTTAGTAATATTTTGCGCCCTGCAATTCAGAAGCGGTTGTTTAGGAAAATGATCCCGCTAAAGGGATCCGTAGCGCAGAGAGGATTTTCAAGACTTAAAACAATTGAGACATAGATTGTGTATGTGTGCCATTCACGAGGGTGAATGGGAAGACAAAATATCGCAGGATGCTCTTTGATACGGGGGATTAGAGTGATGTTTTGGAGTACGGGGTAGTAGTGCCAGTTTAGTGTCAAGAACTGCAGTGCTGCTGGGTTTTTCAATGCTCAACAGTTTCCCTTGTGTATAAAAAAATGGGTCCATCAAATCAAATCAAATGATTTATTATAGCCCTTCTTACATCAGCTGATATATCAAAGTGCTATACAGAAACCCAGCCTAAAACCCCAAACAGCAAGCAATGAGGGTGTAGAAGCACGGTGGCTATGAAAAAACTCCCTAGAAAGGCCAAAACCTAGGGAGGAACCAGGCTATGAGGGGGCTCATCTCTTCTTCTGGCTGGTGGCTGGTGGAGATTATAACAGAAACATGGCCACAGACTGTTCAATGTTCATAAATGACCACAATGATCAACTAATAATAACCACAGTACTTGTCGAGGGTGCAAACAAGTCAGCACCTCAGGAGTAAATGTCAGTTGGCTTTTCATAGCCGATCATTAAGAGTATCTCTACCACTCCTGCTGTCTCTAGAGAGTTGAAAACAGCAGGTCTGGGACATGTAGCACGTCCGGTGAACAGGTCAGTGTTCCATAGCCGCAGGCAGAACAGTTGAAACTGGAGCAGCAGCACGGCCAGGTGGACTGGGGACAGCAAGGAGTCATCATGCCAGGTAGTCCTGAGGCATGTTCCTAGGGCTCAGGTCCTCCGAGAGAAAGAGAGAAAGAGAGAATTAGAGAGAGCATACTTATTAAGTTGGAAAAATAGGATGATAGAGCAGCAGTGAGGGCTCTTCGATACTGCACTGTACTGTCTTTCCAAGCTAGTCGGTATTTTCTGTATACCAAGGAGCTAGTTTCTTATGACAAATGTTTTTAGTTTTTAGGGGTGCAACTGCATCTAGGTTATTGCGCAGGGTTAAATTGAGTTCCTCAGTTAGGCGGATAACTGATTTTTGTCCTTTGACATCCTTGGATAGGCAGAGGGAGTCTGGAAGGGTGTCAAGGAATCTTTGGGTTGTCTGTGAATTTATAGCACGACTTTTGATGCTCTTTGGTTGGGGTCTGAGCAGATTATTTGTTGCGATTACAAACGTAATAAAATGGTGGTCCGATAGTCCAGGATTATGAGGAAAAACATTAAGATCYACAACATTTATTCCATGGGACAAAACTAGGTCCAGAGTGTGACAGTGAGTAGGTCCAGAGACATGTTGGACAAAACCCACTGAGTCGATGATGGCTCCGAAAGCCTTTTGGAGTGGGTCTGTGGACTTTTCCATGTGAATACTGTATTAAAATCACCAAAATTAGAATATTATCTGCTATGACTACAAGGTCCGATAGGAATTCATGGAACTCTGTATATGGCCCAGTGAGGAACGCTGTATATGGCCCAGGAGGCCTGTAAACAGTAGCTATAAAACGTGATTGAGTAGGCTGCATAGATTTCATGAGTAGAAGCTTTTTTTTTTGTAAATTGAAATTTGCTATTGTAAATGTTTGCAACACCACCGCCTTTGCGGGATGCACGGGGGACCACCCTAAGGACATCCAGCCAGCATCGATGTGGATGTCAAGATGAGCCAGCATCCCTATGGAATGCTTTGGACACCTTGTAGAGCCTATGCCCCAACAAATTGAGGCTGTTCTGAGGGGAAAATGGGGTGCAACTCATTATTGAGAAGGTGTTCCTAATGTTGTATACACTCAGTGTACAGTACAGTATATGAGAACTGTCATGACTGTCTTGTGAGGATTTGAATGGGTCAGATCAGCTTGGCAATGGATGACAATAACCAGACCTCCCTCACCCACAGAAGAAGGGAGGAGGGAACTGGGCCGCTTTGACACTTCACACCCAGCTGTAAATTACAGGAGAAGAGGACTCTCTTTTCCTCTCCAGTATTAACTAAAGAAATATCTTTCCCCCTGAAACTCTAACACATCCTAAAAGCGAATACTGGTGTCACGCCTTGGCCTTAGTTATCTTTGTTTTCTTTATTATTTTGGTTAGGTCAGGGTGTGACATGGGGGATTTATGTGTTTTGTCTAGTCTAGGTGTTTGTATGTCTATGGTTGCCTAGATTGGTTCTCAATTAGAGGCAGCTGTTTATCATTGTCTCTGATTGGGAACCATATTTAGGCAGCCATAATCTTTAGGGATTTCGTGGGTTATTGTCTATGTGTAAGTTGCCTGTGTCTGGACTTTTCGTATATAGCTTCACGTTCGTTTTGTCGTTTTGTTGTTTTTTGTATAGTTTGTCAAGTGTTCTTCGTTTCGGTAAATAAATAGAAGAATGTATTACTATCACGCTGCGCCTTGATCCTCCTCTCTTCATCCAAACGACGAACGTGACAGAATAACCCACCACAACCGGACCAAGCAGCGTGAAAGGAAGGAACAGCGCTTTGTGGAGCAATGGACTTGGGAGGAAAATTGAACGCAGACGGGGGACAATGGGAACAGCCGGAGTGAATATTCGCCGCGCCAAGCAGAAGCCTGAGCAGCGAAAGCGAGAGCGGCATTATAGGAGCTAGCTCGGCAGCGCGCTGGAAGCTCAGAGGCAGCCCCAAAATTTCGTTTGGGGGGGGGGGGAACGGGAGGTGTGGCAGTTCAGGTAGGAGACCTTGCGCCAACTTCCCTGCTTACCTGAGAGACAAGATTGGAACCAGAGCCAGTCGGGTGGAATTGGAGGTGAGCAAGGGGAGTCGAAACAGAGACTGTGAAGGAATTCATTAAATGGAGGAAAGTGAAATGAGGGGAGTTGCTGGGTTGGTGCATTGAGACACGACATCGGCCTGACGGAGGTGTCCGGATTTTGATGTTTACTGAGGTCAGCTCTCCATACTCGTCCTGAGCGTGCGTGCTACCGTTTGGTATGACAGTGCCAGTCCACGCACCGCTCCTGTGCGCTTCCCTAGTCCTGGCACCTCCTGTGGCAGCCCCACGTACTAGCTCTCCTGTGGCAGCCCCACGCATCAGGATCTCCTGACTTGCAGCCTCGCACCAGTTCCTCCGGTATGCCGGCGCCACGAACCAGGCCTTCCGTTCCAGCACCCCGCACTCGCCTTGAGCGTGCGTGGTCCTCAGCCCGATACAGCCAGCTGCGGTACCACGACACCAGGATCTCCAGTGCGTCTCCAGGTCCATTACTCCTGTCCTGCTCCTCGCACTCGCCTTGAGTCGTGCCCCGCCCGGTACCACCAGTTCCGGCACAACGCACCAGGTCTTTAGTGCGCGCTCGCAGTCCAGTTATGCCCCGTTTCCTTTCCCGCGCACTCGCTTGAGGTGCGATGTCCCCAGCCCTTACCACCAGTTCGGCACCACGCACCAGGCCTCTGTGCGCGCTCCAGGGGTCCAGTATGCCCTTTCCTGGCTCCCGTCTGTTAGAGCGTCCGCCTAGACCGTCTGTCAGTTGCCGCTGAGCTGGCCCGGTCTGTTCCGTTGCCGCCTGAGCTGCCCGTCTGGGCCAGTGCCGCCTGAGCTGTCCCGTCTGTCCAGCGCCGCCTGAGCTGCCCGTCAGCTCCATGATCCGCTAGAGCCGCCCGTCTGTCCTTGAGCCGCTAGAGCCGCCCGTCGTGCTCCGTGAGCCGCTAGAGACGTCATTCAGTCAGGAGGCCGCTAGAGCCGCCGCCAGTCAAGAGCGCCGCCCAGAGCCGCCCGTCTGTCCAGCGGCCGCCTCGAGCTGCCGTCTGTCCAGCGCCGACCTAGCTGCCCGTCTGTCCAGCGCCGCCTTGAGCTGCCCGTCTTCTGTCCAGCGCGCCTGAGCTGCCCGTCTTGTCGAGCGCCGCGCTGAGCTGCCGGTGTGTCCAGCGCCGCCTGGAGCTGCCCCGTCTGTCCACCGCGCGCTGAGCGATGCCCGTCTGTTCCAGCGCCGCCTGAGCTGCCGTCTGTTCCGCGGCCGGCCTGAGCTTGCCTCTGTCCTAGCGCCGCCTGATTCTGCCGTCTGTCCAGCGCCGCCTGAGCTGCCGTGGCTGTTCCAGCGCCGCCTGAGGCTGCCCGTCTGTCCAGCGCCGCCTGAGCTGCCCGTCTGTCCAGCGCCGCCTGAGCTGCGTCAGTCCTGAGCCGCTAGAGCCGCCCGTCTGTCCTGACCGCTAGAAGCCGCCCGTCATGTTCCTGAGCGCTAGCAGACACGTCCGTCAGTCAGGAGCCGCCAGAGCCGCCGCCATTGTCAGGAAGGCGCCAGAGCCGCCCGCCGTTGCAGGAGCCGCCAGAGCCGCCCGCCAGTCAGGAGCCGCCAGAGCCGCACCGCCAGTCAGGAGCCGCCAGAGCCGCCCCGCCATCAAGGAGCCGCCAGAGCCGCCCGCCAGTCTGGAGCGGCCAGAGCCGCCCGCCAGTCTGGAGCCGCCAGAGCCGCCCGCCAGTCAGGAGCCGCAAGAGCCGCAATGTCAGTCAGGAGCCGCAAGATGCGCCCGCCAGTCAGGAGCCGCCAGAGCCGCCCGCCAGTCAGAGCCGCCAGAAGCGCCCGTCAGTCAGGAAGCCGCCAGAGCGCCCGCCAGTCAGAGCGCAGAGCCGTCCGCCAGTCCGGAGCTGGGCCCGTCCAGTTCGAGCTGCCCCTCAGTCCTGAGCTACCCTCAGTCCTGAGCTACCCCTCAGTCCTGGAGCGTGTCCCTCAGTCCTGAGCTGTCCCTTCTCCTGGAGCTGTCCCTCTAGTCGTGAAGTGTCCCTCGTCCGAGCTGCCCCTCAGTCCGGAGCTGACCCTTTCAGTTCCGAGCCTTGCCCTTCAGGTCCGGAGCTGCCTTTCGGTCCGGAGACTGCCTTTTCAGTCCGGAGCTGCCTCTTCAGTCCGGAGCTAGCCCCTTCAGTCCTGAGCTGCCCCTCATCCTGCAGCTGTCCCTCATCCTGAGCTGTCCCTTCGAGGTCCGGGAGCTGCCCCAGTCCAGATGCCGGAAGCTTGCCTTCAGTTCCTGAGCTGCCCTTCAGTCCCGAGCTGCCTTTCAGTCCGGGAGCTGCCTTTCAGTCCGGAGCTGCCTTTAGTCCGGAGCTGCCTTTCGTCCTGATCGACACTCAGTCCTGAGTGCCCTCAGGTCCTGAGCTGCCCCTCAGTCCTGAGCTGCCCCAGTCAGAGCCCTTGCCTCAGTTCAGAGCGCCCCGTCCGTCCAGTGGCGCTCTCTACAAATGGTCTTCAGTCCGGCCCGCTGCGGGGGTCCCGCTCCAGAGGCGCCACCAAAGGGGGTAATGATATTGGTGAGTGGGGTCCACGCTCCCGCACACCGAGCCGCCGCCGTAAGAAAGCCCACCCGGACCCTCCCTTCTGTGAGGTTTTGCGGCCGGAGTCCGCACCTTTGGGGGGGGGGAGGGGTACTGTTCAACGCCTTGGCCTTAGTTATCTTTGTTTTCTTTTATATTTGGTAGGTTCAGGGTGTGACATGGGGGATTATGTGTTTTGTCTAGTCTAGGTTTGTATGTGTTGGCGGTGTTGTTAGTCTAGGTGTTTTATGTCTATGGTTTGCCTAGATTGGTTTTCAATTAGAGGCCGCTGTTTATCATTGTTTCTGATTGGGAACCAATATTTAGGCAGCATATTCTTTAGGATTTCGTGGGTTTATGTCTATGTGTAAGTGTGCCTGTTCTTGCATTTTTTTTTATAGGTCCGTCTAGTTTTTTGTTTTTTTGTATAGTTTGGTCAAGTGTTGCTTTCGTTTCGGGTAAATAAATAGAATGTATTACTTCACACTTGCGCTTGGTTCCTCCTTCTCTTATCCAAACGTACGAAAGCGTGACAAATGGAGAATATATCTTCATAACAATAGAACGTGAGGAATGGTCCGAGTAATCTATATGACCTTGATGTGAGGCAATGGGTCAGAGATGATGCTATAGACTGTGGAGTTAATGGTCAGATGAATCTAGGTGAGAACGTGAGACTTGATGGTCCCGAGTATGATCTATACGACAACTTATGTCATATTGGGTTTTTATTTTGTATGTCATTAAAACTTCGTCCACGAGTCACAACCCGGACCTGGGATCCCCCTCAAAAACGCTGACTAGCGATAGACTAGCCTAAGCGACAGGGATTAGTCATATAATATAATTTTGCATTGGCCTCACTAAGTCCAGACACAAAAATGAAAAATAAAATCTTGTGAATGCCAGCCATCATTTCGATTTTTTAACGTCTTTAACAGCGAAAAACAACAATATGTATTTTTCTTTAGCTAACCACGATATGAAAGATTCAACCGCAATTTCTTTAAAAAAATTACCGGACAGTAGGCTATCACAAATTCGACATAATGAAGATATAAATAGTCACTAACCAAATACTAACGTCACTCTCAGATGAAGTCTTATAAAGATTTATTGTATACTTAAGGCAAATGTTTGTTTCGGAAAAATTCTGCATATTTCAGGTATAATCATAGTTTTAAACATTGCACCACCAAGTCAAACTCACCAACAGCAGCTATAATAACACAGACCAAGCATGTGAATACCTTAAATACCTACTTCACTTATAAATACATTTATGAAAAATCATTGGTGTACAGCATGAAAGACAGAACAATTTGTGAAATCCAGCCAAATATTCAGCATTGTTTTTAAGTGTTTGACTAGGCGAAAACACAGAGATATTAGATTATATTAGCTTACAACAATAGCACCACCACAACAGCATTCATTCATACGCAACGGTAGCGATAGCTGAAAAATAAGCAGCAAAGATATAATTTATTCACTAACCTTCACAATCTTCATCAGGATGACCAGTCCTGATAAACATCATATTGACACATACATATATGGTTGTGTTCGAAAATGTAGAATATTTAGCTGGCACAAGAATCGTGTTATACAAGTGAATTACGTAGTCAAAAGATGCAAAAAAAAATGTCAGAGAATCTTGGAGAGGCACCTAATCTAATCAAATAACTAATCATAACTTGACTAAAAAATACATGTGGACAGCAAATGAAAGGATACACTAGTTCTTAATGCAACCGCTTGTTAGATTAGAGAAAAAAATTACTTTAGTACGACATTACAGCTTACGTAATAGCGAGACAGCGCCAAAATCAGGGCGAAAAAATACGACTACACATTTTCGACAGAAATACGAAATACATCATAAATGGTTCCTACTTTTGATGATCTTCCATCAGAATCTTGTACAAGGGGTCCTTTTGTCCAGAATAATCGTTGTTTGGGTTGTGAGAATGTCCTCTTCATCTGTCGAATTAGCAACCAAAGCTAGCCATTTGCGGCAGGAGTGTCCAAAGTCCACCATAACGCATAAGAAAAGAAAATGCCGAAAATCGCAATTAACTGATATAAACTGATAAACTCGGTTTTAATAAACACGATTTGAGGATGTGTTTTAACCACATATATCAAATCAAATTCGAAGCCGGATATATCTAACGTCTATAACGAAAGCTTTTCAGAACGCAAATCGAGGGTCCTTCTCGCGCCATGGCTGAACAATGAAAAGACTGGTCCCGTCATTTCCAAGAGTTCTTGTTCGGCCTCAGATAAGCTATACACCCCATTCCACCTCTCACTGCCTATTGACATCTAGTGGAAGGCGTATGCAGTGGCATGTAGATCCATAGATTTTAAGGAAAAATGAATAGGATGGCCCTGGAACAGAGCCCCCCATTTCAGACTTTTCACTTCCTGACAGGAAGTTTTGCTGCAAAATGAGTTCTGTTTTTACTCACAGATATAATCAAAGGTTTTAATAGAAACTAGAGAGGTGTGATTTGTTCTATCCAATAGTAATAATAATATGCATATTGTACGAGCAAGAATTGAGTACGAGGCAGTTTAATTTGGGAACAATGTTTTACAAAGTGGAAACAGCGCCCCCATATTGACAAACGGTTTTAATTAAGGGGAAACATTTAAATATCTTGGAATAGCCTAGTCAAAGCCCAGATCTCAATCCAATTGCGAATCTGTGGTATGAGAGTTTTGCMTTGAAGAATGGGCAAAAATCCCAGTGGCTAGATGTGCCACGCTTATAGAGACATACCCCAAGAGACTTGCAGCTGTAATTGCTGTAAAAGGTGGTTCTACAAAGTATTGACTTTGGGGGGGTAAATAGTTATGCACGTTCAAGTTTTCAGTTTTTTTGTCTTATTTCTTGTTTGTTCCACAATAAAAAATATTTTGCATCTTCAAAGTGATAGGCATGTTGTTTAAATCAAATGATACAAACCTCCCAAAAATAAATTTTCATTCCAGGTTGTATAGGAAAAATGCCAAGGTGGTGAATACTTTCCATCCTACTACTCTTCAAATCATCCTACTGTACTGCTCTTCTCAAATCACTGTAGTACGCTACTCTCATCACCCAATGGGAACCGTAAACACAGCTGGCTAGCCTTTCCTAGGAGCATCTTCCAGAGTGAACAACAGTAGAAGACGGGAAAGGGGAGACCCCTCTCGGACAATCAGAGCCATACAAGCTTGCAGCTGAAAGGCCAACAACCTTCCTACGGAGGGCTGTTTCTGACAGAGACGGGCTGCGGTTTGTGTGCAAAGTATATGATTACTGTGAGAATAGTGTCTCTTTTCCTCTCTCTCTCTCTCTCTCTCTCTCTCTCCCCCCTCTTCATTTTCTGTGAAACAAGCCTCCATATGTTGTGTTAGTCCACTAGGGAACTTTTTCTCATGTATTACGTGTGTATGTTGATTCTGTGTTATTATTTAGTTAGCTAGTAAATAAATAATTAAACCAATTTGTGTAGTACTGAATCATAAGTAAGGCTGGGGTTTTTGCAGATCCAAGAAGGTTACGACTGTTCAGAATTATGATGTGATAAGAGGTTATTATTTAACACGTTGACTGTTTTATGGATGTGATAGGTAAAGACCTTAAAACTTCTCTAGGATAGGGTTAGTATTTGGATAAAAAACACTCAGAAGTTTCTAAAACAGTTTAAATAATGTCTGTGAGTATAACAGAACTTATTTAGCAGGCGAAACCCCGACGACAAACCATTCAGATATTTCTTTTTTTGAGGTCACTCTCTTTTCAATGATTTTTCATTGGGAAACCAGATTTCTAATCGACCTGCTTGCAGTTCCTACCGCTTCCACTGGATGTCAACAGTCTTGAGAAATTGGTTGAGGTTATTCCTTTGTGTAATGAAGAAGTACGGCCATCTTGAATGAGAGTCACATTAAGTGTCCTGTTAGATAGAAGCGCGTGAGCAGAACGCTGGCTATAGTTGGTTTTAATCCTGTATTGAACACAGATCATCCCGTCTTCAATTTTATCGATTATTAACGTTTAAAAATACCTAAAGTTGTATTACAAAAGTACTTTGAAATTTTTTGGCAAAGTTTACAGGTAACCTTTGAGATATTTTATAGTCACGTTTGAGCAATATGGAAGCTGTGTTTTTTGGATCAAAAGCGCCAAATAAATTGACATTTTGGATATATATCGACGGAATTAACCGAAAAAAGGACCATTTGTGATGTTTATGGGACATATTAGAGTGCCAACAACAGAAGCTCGTCAAAGGTAAGGCATGAATTATATTTTTTATTTCTGCGTTTTGTTGTCGCGCCTGCATGGTTGAAATATGCTTTTCTCTAATTGTTTACTATTGTGCTATCCTCAGATAATAGCATTGTTTGCTTTCGCGGAAAAGCCTATTTCATGTGTGATTTAATGAAAGTTAGATTTTTATAGTAAATTTCTAAGTTATTAATTTGAATTTGGCGCGCTGCATTTTCTCTGGCTTTTTGCCAAGCATCCCGCCTAAACTCAGATTTTTGGATATAAATATGAACTTTACCGAACAAAAACATACATGTATTGTGTAACATGTCATCTGATGAAGATCATCAAAGGTTAGTGATAATTTAAACTCTATTTCTGCTTTTTGTTACTCCTCTCTTTGGCTGGAAAAATGGCTGTGTTTTCTGTGGCTATCTACTGACCTAACATACTCATTTGGTGTGCTTTCGCAGTAAATCCTTTTTGAAATCAGACACGTTGGCTGGATTCACAACAAGTGTAGCTTTAATTTTGTGTCTTTCATGTGTGATTTCATGAAAGTTAGATTTTTATAGTAATATATTTGAATTTGGCGCTCTGCATTTTTACTGGCTTTTGGTCAAGTGGGACGGTAGCGTCCCACATATCCGAGAGAAGTTAACTTCTCTGCGCACGGATCCCTTTTACGGGATCATTTTCCTAAACAACCGCTGAATTGAGGGCGCAAAATATTACAAAAAATATTTATAATCATGCAATCACAAGTGAAATTTACCAAAACACAGTTTATCTTGTTGTTAATCCACCTATTGTGTCAAATTTTGAAAATATGCTTTACAGAGAAAGAAATCCAATCTTTTGTGAGTGTATCAATCAATGCTAGAACAGCTAGCCCCAAATTAGCATGGTCACGAAAGTCAGAAAAGCAATAAAATTCATCGCTTACCTTTGATAATCTTCGGATGTTTGCACTCACGAGACTCCCAGTTACACAATAAATGTTATTTTTTGTTCGATAAATATTACTTTTATAACAAAAAAACGCCATTTGGGTTGTGCGTTATGTTCAGAAAACTACAGCCTCGTTCCGGTGCTGAAAGGCAGAAGAAAATTCCCAGACGTATCAGATTCAGAAATATTACAAAAAATATTTATAATCATGCAATCACAGGTGAAATATACCAAAACACAGCTTAGCTTGTTGTTAATCCACCTATCGTGTCAGATTTTGATAATATGCTTTGCAACGAAAAGCAATCTAAGCTTTTGTGAGTGTATCAATCAATGCTAGAACAGTTAGCGTCGGGGCTGCCGGGCGTGATGGCTCCTTGCTGTCGCCAGTCCACCTGGCCTTGCTGCTATTCCAGTTTCAGCTGTTCTGCCTGCGGTTATGGAACCGCCACCTGTCCCGGACCTGCTATTTTCAACTCTTGATGATCGGCTATGAAAAGCAAACTGAAAATTATTCATGATTATTATTTGACCATGCTTGTCACTTATGAACATTTTGAACATCTTGGCATAGTTCTGTTATAATCTCCACCCAGCACAGCCAGAAGAGGACTGGCCACCCCTCATAGCCTGGTTCCTCTCTAGATTTCTTCCTAGGTTTTGGCCTTTCTAGGGAGTTTTTCCTAGCCACCGTGCTTCTACACCTGCATTGCTTGCTGTTTGGGGTTTTAGGCTGGGTGTCTGTACAGCACTTCGAGATATTAGCTGATGTACGAAGGGCTATATAAAATAAACTTGATTTGATTTAGCCTTACATTAGCTTGGTTAGCTTGGTCACGAAAGTCAGAAAAGCATCAAAATGAATCGCTTACCTTTGATAATCTTCGGATGTTTGCACTCACGAGACTCCCAGTTACACAACAAATGTTATTTTTGTTCGATAAATCTTACTTTTATAAGAAAAAAACGCTGTTTGGGTTGCACGTTATGTTCAGAAAACTACAGCCTCGTTCCGTTCGACGAACATTCCAAAAAGTATCCGTAATGGTCGTAGAAAATAGTTTTTTATAATCAATCCTCAGGTTGTTTTTAACTAACATAATCGATAATATTTCAACCGGACCGTAACCTATTCAATAAGAGAGAAAAAGAAAATGGAGAACTCCCCTCTCGCGCGCGCAGGAACTATTCAGAGGACACCTGACTACTTTTGAAAAATCTAGCTAATTTTTCAAAATAAAAGCCTGAAACTATGTCTAAAGCCTGGTCACAGCCTGAGGAAGCCATTGGAAAAGGAATCTGGTTGATACCCCTTTAAATGGAAGAAAGACAGGCCAGGAAACACAGATAAAAAAGTTTTTTTTAAATCACTTCCGGGTTAGATTTTCTCAGGTTTTTGCCTGCAGAATCAGTTTTGTTATACTCACAGACAATATTTTGACAGTTTTGGAAACGTTGGAGTGTTTTCTATCCTAATCTGTAAATTATATGCATATTTTACGATCTGGACCTGAGAAATAGTCTGTTTACCTTGGGAACGTTATTTTAAAAAAAAGAAATCTGACCCCTAGCGTCAAGAGGTTAAGAGTTTAATTCGGGAGATGGTAACTCTTTAAACGAGTGCTCTCGTGGTGCCCCAAATACCTAATGAGTTAATTGTTGCATGATTTATTTAATCTCGTAACAATTAAACACAGTTAGTTGATTCGATAAATAACAGTCATCAGATTAATGAGAGTATAGTCATGACAGAACATTTGCATTTGCATAGCACAGCTGCACTTTGAAAGAAATTGCAACATACTCTTGCTGTCCTGTCTACTTCCTGTCTTCCACTACCCACAGTCCCTCAACCTGTTCCCAGTGTGCTGTCTCCTGTGCCAATTTGCTCTGCTCAAGCAAGCGGAAATGAAGAATGATCGGATTTAATAAAAGTCTGACCTCAAACCTGGCTCTTTTTAACTGGCGTCTTTACAAGTTGTGGCTAGTTTATTTATAGATGATGGGCAGGTGGGCATGGTGGATTAACAACTATCCTGAGACTCCGATTGGGAGAAATGACTTTGAAGCTTTTTTGGCAGGGTCCAGCAGTCTATTTCGCTTTCACAAAGCCCCAGCTGATCCTGTTGGCTGGGGTTAGAGACATGGCACTGATTACTTTTAGATGGCACTTGAGTGACCGTGGTTCTTGGAAAGGGAGTATAAACTGAGTGACTAGCACACAGACTGACAGGACAGTATTGCTTTTTCTGTCTGAGGGCAGTGAGGAGGGACATTCTATACAAACTAACAAAGTGATTGTTACAATATAAGGTGTGGAACCTGGCAAGTGAAGCTTATATTTGAATCCTACTTTGATGCCATGGAGCCCTCCTAATTTCTAAGATAGAAAGCCAAAAAGTGTTATGCCTTATTCAGGACTCTTAGAAAGAGTATAGCATTGTTCTTCCTCAGCAAAGCTGTAAACAAGCACTTTATAGGTGTCTCCATTTTCCTTTGTGGAATGGGGTGCCTTGGGAGTTGAAGCAATTTGTCTGTGTAGAAATGTGTGTGGCCCTAAGTTGGTCACAGAAAGTGCAGCCTGAATAGTGTGAATAGAGAGGAGACTGTGCATGCCTGTCTGTGTTAGTGGGTAACAACGTTCCCTGGCTGAGGCTTAGTGTTTGAACAGCAGAAGCGGAGCCTTGTTTGCTATAAGATGCATCCCAAATGGCACCCTATTCCCTTTGTAGTGCACTACTTTTGACCAGGGTTTTGGGCCTGGTCAAACGGTGTGTGTGTGTGCATGCATGCTTGCGTGCGTGTATGTTTGTGTGTGCGTGTAGGCCATGTTGCCCTTGTTCGTAGCAGACACAATTTGTCCTTTAGTGAGGAGAGATACCGAGTGCAGTCATGCAAAGCGGCCCGGTCTCATCCAGGGACTCAGGTGATATTTTGTATTTATCAGCTTTTCCACTGAAGGTGCTGGGCTTGCTATATACTTATGGCACTGTGAAAAATAAATACCTGGGGTCTTTACTGTGAGTCCCCACACACGTTTTTACTAGCAGCTAGTGAGTCTAAAGGTCAATCTGTATCTACATGAGGTATTTTCTGCATATGCCTTGTTCTTTTAAAAGGCCAAACTCACCTCTGGTGTGCATGGCCAAAGACCTCTATGTTCGTGTCATATGACCATAGCACTGGTTCCAATCCAAGTGCCAATGCCGTTTAGCAAACTCCAGGCGGTGCTATGGTCAGATTACATGAAAATAGAACTGTTTGGCCACGCACACCGATGGTGGGTTTGGCCTTTGAAAGAAGAATGCATACCAGAAAATATGGTGGTGGATCTTTGACATTATGGGGCTATTTTGCTTGCAATGGTCCTGGGGCCTTTGTTAAGGTCAACGGCATCATGTACCAGGACATTTTAGCTCAAACCTGTTTGCCTCTGTCAGGAGAATAAATCTTCCAGCAAGGCAATACACCCACCTCCCGAGTGGCTTAACGGTCTAAAGCACTGCCTCGCAGTGCAAGTGGAGTTACTACAGACCCGGGTTCATTCCTGGGTTGTGCCACAAACAGCCATGTCCGTGAGTCCCATAGGATGGCGTTGTCTAGGTTAGGGGAGGGTTTGGCCGGTGGGGCGGGCTGCGCCGCGCTCTAGTGACTCCTTGTGGCGGTCTGGGTACCTGCGGGTTGACCCGGTCGCCAGTTGAAGGGTGTTTCCTCCCACACATTGGTGCTTCTGGATTAAGCTGGTGGATGTTAAGGAGCGCAGTTAGGCGGGTCATGTGTCGGAAGATGCATGCCTCTACCGAGCCCGTTGGGGAGTTGCAGTGATGAGACAAGGGGGTAAAATACAATAAACCCAAGTACACATGAAAATCCACAATGTACCACAGAAAAAATGCAAAATTAAGTTTTGCAATGGCCATCTCAGTCTCCGGATTTGAACCCCATTGAAAATGGGTTTGAACTGTGGTTTGAATTGAAGCGGGCAGTCCATACGCGCACACGAAAGATATGAAACGAAACGATTCTGGGGGGCGTTCAGATTATTTCTTGGGGTTTGTTCTCCAGAAGTTGTCGGCTGTTTTTGTGCTTGTCAGTTAGCTAGCAGTTTTTTTTTTGCGATATAAAAAGATGATTGCTAGTCATTACTGAATTATTGAATGTAACTAATGAAACAGTAAACCTCGTAAAAACTCCTGGTAACCTTCATTTAGAGCGGGCATTTAGAGCCTGGCTATTTTTTTCATTTATTTAACTAGGCAAGTCAGCTAAAAAAAAAAATCTTATTTACAACGACGGCCTATTGGGGAACTGCCTTGTTCAGGTACAGAACAACAGATTTTTAACTTGTCAGCTTGGGGATTTTATCCAGCAACCTTTTGGTTACTGTCCCAATGCTCGATCCACTACTCTTCCTGCCGCCCCAACTATATTAAAGGGACAGGCGGCTATTTGAGACTGCGTTTAATTGAAGTTTTACGGTATCTTAGATTAATTTGGAATATTTTGAGGAAGTGTAGTGGCTATGATGTTGATACGGTATCTCAAGAGAGAGAAACACTAATATTGGCACTTTTTTTTCACGTTTTTCAAGTGAATGTATTTTAAGTGAGTATGCGAGCACAGACGTTCACTTCACCTAGCTGAGTTCTGGCTTTAATTCCAGTTTGTTTACATTTTAATAATTGATATGTTGGATTCACGTCTCCATCTCAACCAAAAATCTAAGTTAAAAGAATAGGACTTAATCAAATAAAATGTTATTTAAATGTACATTAAACATTTTATTTTATTTAATCCATTATCTTTAGTTAGATTGTTGGTTGAGATTTGGTCGTGAATCCAACACATCAATTATTAAAAACTAAATAGATTCATTGTTGCTATCGAAGTCATTCCAAAGTTTTAATAGATCAAATGAATTAAATGTGATATTTTATCACTCATATATCACCAATGATGCTATTCATATGTAAGTTAAAATAATAGGATTAAATCAAATCAAACTTTAAATGCACATTAAATAATTTTAAAAAATTTAGTTATATTCTTTTTACTAACATTTTTGTTTGAGATGGAGATGTGAAACCAACATATAAATGATACATTTGTAGTCAGTGGCACAGATGGAACTATCCAAGCAGAAGATACATCTCCTTCAAATGTTCATATTTTGTTGCGTTGACAACCAAACACTATTCATTATCACTAAATATCATAACATAAAAAATTTCACCCTCAAAACAAGTTGATGACTTCACCCTCAAAACAAGTTGATGACTTCACCCTCAAAACAAGTTGATGACTTCACCCTCAAAACAAGTTGATGACTTCACCCTCAAAACAAGTTGATTCTCTCTCTCTCTCTCTCGCGCTCTCGCTCTCTTCTTAAATATTGCCTTCTTGGTACAGGTCTCCCTCATAAAAGAGCATTGACCTCAAAGGGATATACCTATATGAATAAAGGTTACATCAAATGTTAAAAAAATGTCAAAAACACTATCTGAGGTACTGGGTTACTACTATTAAACAGGCCAAATGTAATACTTTCCTGAGACAAGTGAAATTAAGCTCCGACGCCCAATAACCTTAGTAGCTGAGCAAAATGTTTCCTAGATCCCACAGGAACTCTATCACTGGGACCAATTTACACCCTCCTTGGCATCTCTTTAAACTTGACCTCCTCACTCCTGGCATCATTTCAATTAATG
Source organism: Salvelinus sp. IW2-2015 (assembly GCF_002910315.2). Lineage (NCBI taxonomy): Eukaryota > Metazoa > Chordata > Actinopteri > Salmoniformes > Salmonidae > Salvelinus > Salvelinus sp. IW2-2015. The sequence continues at coordinate 25,486,535 of NC_036848.1, forward strand.
CAAGAAAGGGCATCCTGGTAAGGAACCAGCCAAGGAGCACCATTTCCCCCCCCTCTTAATTTTTTATGAGGGTGGCATGAGATGAGGTCAGGGGAAAAAGCCTGGAGAAAGTTCACAGGGCTATTGTCACAAATATTTACTGGTTAATTTTCTCTCTCCCCAATGCAATCTCCCGTCCACCCTATTTAAGAAGCATTCGCTCTCCATGTTATCAGCCAGATCGCTCCTCCCTCCTTTCCTCTCTCCTCTGCAGCAGTAAAATATAGACATTAATTATTCAGCATTGACAGATTTTGTGACACAATTCTTAAATACATGTTCCTAGCTACTTATTCGTGTCCTTCTGAGAGATGTGACTGTACTTGTGAAAATCCAAGACAGGTCGCAGAGCAGGTCGCAGAGCAGTGCAAAGCAGTGCGACAAAAACAACAACACAGAGTTACACATAAACAAACGTACAGTCAATAACACAATATAAAAATCTATGTACAGTGTGTGCAAATGTAGAAGATTAAGGAGGTAAGGCAATAAGTAGGCCATATGAGCGAAACAATTACAATTTAGCATTAACACTGGAGTGATAGATGTGCAGATGATGATGTAAAAATAGAGATACCGTGGTGAAAAAGAGCAAGAAGATAAATAAAATTATGGGAATGAGGTAGTTGGGTGTGCTATTTACAGATTGGCTGTGTACAGGTAGAGTGATCGGTAAACCGCTCTGACAGCTGATGCTTAAAGTTAGAGAGGGAGATATAAGAGATATTTTTGCAATTTGTTCCAGTCATTGGCAGCAGAGAACTGTAAGGAAAGGTGGCCAAAGGAAGTGTTGGCTTTGGGGATGACCAGTGAAATATACCTGCTGGAGCGTGTACTACGGGTGAGTGCTGCTATGGTGACCAGTGAGCTGAGATAAGGCGGGGCTTTACCTAGCAAACACTTATAGATGACCTGGAGCCAGTGGGTTTGGCGACGAATATGTAGTGAGGGCCAGCCAACGAGAGCATACAGGTCACAGTGGTGGGTAGTATATGTGGCTTTGATGACAAAATGGATGGCCCTGTGATAGACTACATCCAGTTTGCTGAGAAGAGTGTTGGAGGCTATTTTGTAAATGACATCGCCGAAGTCAAGGATCGGTAGGATAGTCAGTTTTACGAGGGTATGTTGGCAGCATGAGTGAAGGAGGCTTTGTTGCGAAATAGGAAACCCGATTCTAGATTTAATTTTGGATTGGAGATATGAGTGGAAGGAGAGTTTACAGTCTAACCAGACACCTAGGTATTTGTAGTTGTTCACATATTCTAAGTCAGAACCGTCCAGAGTAGTGATGCTAGTCGGTCGGGTGTGTTCGGGCAGCAATCGGTTGAAGAGCATGCATTTAGAAGAAGAAGTGCCAGAAGTGCCAGATGTATGCAGAATGGTGTCGTCTGCGTAGAGGTGGATCAGAGAATCACCAGCAGCAAGAGCGACATCATTGATATATACAGAGAGAATAGTCGGCCCGAGAATTGGACCCTGTGGCACCCCCATAAAGACTGCTAGAGGTCCGGACAACAGGCCCTCCGATTTGACACACTGAACTCTGTCTGAGAAGTAGTTGGTGAACCAGGTTTATGGAGACCTTATGGAGATAAGGTTATCAGTGCCCACCCTATTTTTACTGAACAAAAATCTAAATAGAACATGAAACAATTTCAAATAGTTTACTGAGTTACTGAGTTAGAATTAAAAAAGGAAATCAGTCAATTTAAATAAATAAATTTGGCCCTAATCTATGGATTTCACATGACTGGGAATACATATATGTATCTGTTGGTCACAGATACCTTAAAAAAAAGTAGAGCGTGGATCAGAAAACCAGTCAGTATCTGGTGTGACCACCACTTGCCTCATGCAGCGCGACACATCTACTTCGCATAGAGTTGATCAGGCTGTTGATTGTGGCCTGTGTAATTTTGTCCCACTCCTCTTCAATGGCTGTGCGAAGCTGCTGGATATTGGTGGGAACTGGAAAACGCTGTCATACACATTGATCAAGAGCATCCCAAACATGCTCAAAGGGTGACATGTCTGGTGACTATGCAGGCTATAGAAGAACTGGGATATTTTCAGATTCCAGGAATGGTGTACTTGCGACATTATCGTGCTGAAACAGGAGGTGATGGCGCAGATGAATGGCATGACAATGGGAATCAGGATTTCGTCACAGTATCTCTGTGCATTCAAATTGCCATCGATAAAATGCAATTGTGTTCATTATTCGCAGCTTATGCCTGCCCATACCATAAACCCACCACCACCATGGGGCACTGTTCACAATGTTGACATCAGCAAACTGCTCTCCCACACAATAACATACACGCTGTCTGCCATCTTCCCGGTACAGTTGAAACTGGGATTCATCCGTGAAGAGCACACTACTCCAGAATTTGCCTACTGAAGTCGGTTACGATGCTGAACTGCAGTCAAGTCAAGACCTTAGTGAGGATGATGAGCACACAGATTAGAAGTTTGTGCAGAAATTCTTCAGTTGTGCAAGCCCACAGTTTCATCAGATGTCTGGTTGTCTCATCTCAGACAATCCCGCAGGTGAAGAAGCTGGATGTGGAGGTCTTGGGCTGGCGTGGTTACACATGGTCTGCAGTTGTGAGGCCAGTTTGAAGTATTGGCAAATTCTCAAAAATTACGTTGGAGGTGGATTATGGTAGAAAAATTAACATTATATTCTCTGGCAACAGCTCTGGTGGAAATTCCTGCAGTCAGCATTCCAATTGTACGCTCCCTCAAAACTCTTGACATCTGTGGCATTGTGATGTGTGACAAAACTGCACATTTTAGAGTGGCCTTTTATTGTCCCCAGTACAAGGTGCACCTGTGTAATGATCATGCTGTTTAATCAGCTTGCCCGCCGACAGTGTCACCAGCAATGCATCCCCACACCATCACACCTTCTCCTCCATGCTTCACGGTGGGAACCACATATGCAGAGACCATCTGTTCACCTTCTCTGCGTCTCACAATGACACGGTGGTTGGAACAAAAAATCTCAAAGGACAGATTTCCACCGGCCTAATGTCCATTACTCGTGTTTCTTGGCCCAAGCAAGTCTCTTCTTATTATTGGTGCCCTTAACAGTTTAGCAGTTTCTTTGCAGCAATTAGACCATGAAGGTCTGATAAAAAAATCTCGGTTTACATTGGCGCCATGTTCAGAAATGCCTCTAAAATATCCGGAGTAATTGCAGAGAGCCACGTCAAATAACAGAAATACTCATCATAAACTTTGATGAAAGATACATGTCTTACACAGAATTAAAGATACACTTGTTCTTAATGCAACCGCTGTGTCAGATTAAAAAAAAAAAAATTACGTAAAAAGCACACCATGCAATAATCTGGGACGGCGCTCAGATTTAACAAAATTTCTCCGCCATGTTGGAGTCAACAGAAATACGAAATTACATCATAAATATTCCCTTACCTTTGATTATGTTCATCAGAATGCACTGCCAGGAATCCTAGTTCCACAATAAATCGATGTTTTGTTCGATAATGTCCATTACTTATGTCCAATTAGCTACTTTTGCTAGCATGTGTAGTACACGTGTCCAAACGCTCGCGCAGATGCAGGCAAACGTCGGACGAAACCTCAAAAAGTTATATTACAAGTCGAATAAACTGGTCAAACTTAGTAGAGAATCAATCTTCAGGATGTTGTTATCATATATATCCAATAACGTTCCAACCGGAACATTCCTTCATCTCTGTATAAGTAATGGAACGCAAGGCGATATCATGAGGAAAGCGCGTGATCAAGAACTGGCAATCTGCCAGACCAATGACTGAAACACCTCCCATCCGGCCCCACATCACACTAGAGGCTTCATTCAGCGTTCTACAGACTGTTGACATCCAGTGGAAGGCGTAGGAACTGCAAACAGATCCATATATTACAGGGAATTGAATAGGCGATGACTTTAACATCGACCAGTCTCAGAATTCTCACTTCCTGTTTGATTTTTTTCTCACGTTTTTGCCCGCCATATGAGTTCTGTTATACTCACAGACATCATTCAAACAGTTTTAGAAACTTCAGTGTTTTCTATCCAATAGTAATAATAATATGCATATATTAGCATCTGGGACAGAGTAGGAGGCAGTTCACTATGGGCACGCAATTCATCCAAAAGTGAAAATGCTGCCCCCTATATCAAAGAGTCTCCTCTGAACAGATTATGTTGAGATGTGTCTGCTACTTGAACTCTGTGACGCATTTATTTGGGCTGCAATTTCTGAGGCTGGTAACTCTAATGAACTTATCCTCTGCAGCAGAGGTAACTCTGGGTCTTCCTTTCCTGTGGCGGTCCTCATGAGAGCCATTTTCATCATAGCGCTGGATGGTTTTTGCAACTACACTTGAAGAAATGTTCAAAGTTCTTGAAATGTTCCGCATTGACTGACCTTCATGTCTTAAAGTAATGATGGACTGTCGTTTCCCTTTGCTTATTTCAGCTGTTCTTTACCAAATAGGGCTATCTTCTGCATACCACCCCTACCTTGTCACAACACAACTGATTGGCTGAAATGCATTAAGAAGGAAAGAAATTCCACAAATTAAAATAACACTTTTTTGGTGACGACATGATTCCATATGTGCTATTTCATAGTTTTGATGTCTTCACTATTATTATTATTAAACCCTGGAATGAGTAGTTGTGTCCAAACTTTTGACTGGTACTGTATATACACATAGTATATATTATTCTTTATTTATTATTGTATAATCTGGGGGTCGGGGGCCCTACGCGCATCGTGAAGTCTGCGTATAGGCAAAGTATGGCTCCTACTCCTAGATCTCTATGTAAAGGCACTAATTGGCCTATCAGCCCAGCAAATAATGACAGTCAATATAACGAATATTCACCTCTCACACAGTCTTTATTGACTTTGCCTTCCACTCTATCTGAAGAAAGTAACACAGTCATGGTCTTTATACTTGAGTGGAGAAACAAAGTAAATCTTTGACATGGAAAACTATGAGAAGCACTGGAACAGGAGTAGTCATCGTCTCGAAAGACAGGGATGAGGAGGCACATCACTCTGAAGAACCAGACTGTACAGACCAAAATAAGTCTTGGCAAGGACACCGAAAGAAAGTCTTGGGCTGCAAAAACACACAGCACACCTCTGGGCCTAATTTAGCCATGTGTATTTAAATATCAGCTCTGACATTGTTCCGCAGGACGGAGGGACTGAGGGAGAAGGCCTTGGCCCATATTCAGCACACTGAACTGTAGAGTAGAGTACACGAAGGGTAAGCGAAAGCAAATAAGGCACTTCGGCAGCTATGTTTTCACTGAGTCCAATTCACTTTCCCCTGCAGCTATTCACTCCATGGCACCGTCTGGGTTCTCAATGCTGTGAAATGTAATTTCTCCAACCTCATCCTTCTCGCAGCCTGCAGCCTGCCATGGAGCACATTTCAATTTAGATTGCACTGAAAGGGTTCATCAATTATAGAGCATTTCAGGTAACAGATTGCAAGTCAAGGACAACATAATGTGTTGCTGGTTGAACGCCTTCACCTGCCATGTTCACAGCATGGATTTTTATCAAATTTGTCTCTTCACCTAGCCATTATGCTGTCACATATCTTTCAAACTGCCGGTCTGTCGGTCTGTCACTTCATGGAGGCCATCAAAGAGTGAGATGTTTTTGATATGTCCCATTTGTATGTGTGTGTGTGTATGTGTGTGATTTATAGTACACAGAGTGCTTGTACTGAGGAAATATCAGACTCTTTACACAGGGTGTTCATTGAATTGAAAACATTCATAGTTCTGTCTCTCTCTTGGCCAACGTTTTTCCCTTCACAAAGCAGGTCTTCTATCATCCTCAGTTTTTCCAGTGCTTGAGGGACTGGGCTAAGTTTGATCCACAACATTTACATCTTTGAGTAGGAAGTAAGGTTTCTATCTCAATCCGTATTTCTATGATTCCTTGCATCCCATCTCCTCACCTCCTTCTCAATTGTATTGGAGGAGAAGGTACATACCCTAGGACCTTCTTCTACAATGGGTCTTGAAAAGGAAGAGAGGAAAGAAGATACGAGGAATCCAGGAAAGAGGAATTGAGAAAGAGCACAGGACATAGGAGAGTCACCTTTATTGTATTTATTTCACCTTTATTTAACCAGGTAGGCCAGTTGAGAACAAGTTCTCATTTACAACTGCAACCTGGCCAAGCAGTGTGACACAAACAACTGCCATGGCAATTTCCTGTATTACCAAATGAGGAGAGTTACAAACCACACACCAGTCAGAGTTATACTTAAACTTAATCTTTAATAATAATTAAGCTTTGCGATATAATTTGACTTTCAACAATTCACTATCTCTAATGAATAGTTGAGTGTCAAAATAATGGCAACTGAGATATTTTATAGCAAAGATCCACCCCCTAGTCGACATGACAAACCACAGATCTTAGGAACTCTTCACAAAGGGCCTTTTACTTGAGAAAGGAGTATCCCTTTGCCAGATTGCATTCACTATAAATTATCACTCAGTTTGGTCTCTAAACCGAGGTTCTAATCTCGTTCCTGGTACTTCATAGTACCAAAACATTACCTCATCCAAGGCATGACTCAATTGTCAACTCTATATTCTCCCATCTCAAGTAAACCCCCTCTTCTCCCCACTCCTGGACAAGCTCACTGAGGGGAGTGACTTGGGCACAGACATTGTGGAGCCAAGAGATAATTGGTTCCCCCTTAGTCACACCATCCCTTCACATGGTTTAACAGATACATTCACATATGAAGACAATGTTCCATTCTGACCTCTCCCCTCTCTGGGCCCCAAGTGACTGAGCCCTAGCTGAGAAGGGAAAAGTGCAACTGCCAACAGTATAGTTCAAAGGGATACATTCTAATGACAAATATCTCACATAAGCATTATTATTTAAATAAAACATCTTATTTATCTATGTTACGCAACTAATTCTGATTCATCCTCCACACAACACAGAGTTACACATGGGATAAACAAACATACAGTCAATAACACAATAAAACATCTATATACAGTGTGTGCAAACGTAGTAAGATTAGGGAGGAAAGGCAATAAATAGGCCATAGTGGCATAATAATTACAATTTAGCATTAACACTGGAGTGATAGATGTGCAGAAGATTAATGTGCAAGTAGAGATGCTGGGATGCAAATGAGAAAAAAACCAAATAATATGTGGATGAGATAGTTGGGTGGGCTATTTACAGCTGGGCTGTGTACAGGTGCAATGATCGATAAGCAGCTCTGACCGCTGATGCTTAAAGTTAGAGAGGGAGATATAAGTCTCTAGCTTCAGTGATTTTTGCAATTCGTTCCAGTCATTGGCAGCAGAGAACTGGAAGGAAAGGCAGCCAAAGGAGGAGTTGGCTTTGGGGATGACCAGTGAAATATACCTGCTGGAGCGTGTGCTACGGGTGGGTGCTGCTATGTTGACCCGTGAGCTGAGACAAGGCGGGGCTTTACCTAACAAAGACTTATAGATCACCTGGAGCCAGTGGGTTTGGCGATGAATATGAAGCGAGGGCCAGCTAACGAGAGCATACAGGTCGCAGTGGTGGGTAATATATGGGGCTTTGGTGACAAAATGGATGGCACTGTGATAGACTACATCCAATTTGCTTAGTAGAGTGTTGGAGGCTATTTTGTAAATGACATTGCTGAAGTCAAGGATCGTTAGGATAGTCAGTTTTACGAGGGTATGTTTGGCAGCATGAGTGAAGGATGCTTTGTTGCGAAATAGGAAGCCGATTCTAGATTTAATTTTGGATTGGAGATGCTTAATGTGAGTCTGGTAGGACCAGACACCTAGGTATTTGTAGTTGTCCACATATTCTAAGTCAGAACCGTCCAGAGGAGTGATGCTAGATGAGCGGGCGTGTTCGGGCAGCGATCATTTAGTTTTACTTGCATTTAAGAGCAGTTGGAGGCCACGGAAGGAGTGTTGTATGGCATTGAAGCTTGTCTAGAGGTGTCCAAAGAAGTGTCAGATGTATACAGAATGGTGTCATCTGCGTAGAGGTGGATCAGAGAATCACTAGCAGCAAGAGAGACATCATTGATGTATACAGAGAAGAGAGTCGGCCCGAGAATTGAACCCTGTGGCACCCCCATAGAGACTGCCAGAGGTCCGGACAACAGGCCCTCCGATTTGACACACTGAACTCGATCAGAGAAGTAGTTGGTGAACCAGGTGAGGCAGTCATTTGAAAAACCCGATGAGTCTGCCGATAAGAATGCGGTGATTGACAGAGTCGAAAGCCATGGCCAGGTCGATGAAGACGGCTCCACAGTATTGTCTTTTATCAATGGCGGTTATGATATCGTTTAGGTCCTTGAGCATGGCTAAGGTGCACCCATGACCAGCTCTGAAACCAGATTGCATAGTGGAGAAGGTACGGTGGGATTCGAAATGGTCGGTGATCTGTTTGTTAACTTGGCTTTCGAAGACTTTAGAAAGGCAGGGTAGGTAAGATATAGGTCTGTAACAGTTTGTGTCTAGTGTCTCCCCCTTTGAAGAGGGGGATGACCGTGGCAGCTGTCCAATCTTTAGGGATCTCAGACGATACGAAAAAGAGGTTGAATAGGCTAGTAAAAGGGGTTGCAACAATTGCAGCGGATAATTTTAGAAAGAGAGGGTCCAGATTGTCTAGCCCAGCTGATTTGTAGGGGTCCAGATATTGCAGCTCTTTCAGACCATCATCATCTGGATTTGGGTGAAGGAGAAGTGGGGGAGGCTTGGGCAAGTTGCTGTGGGGGGTGCAGAGCTGTTGACTGGGGTAGGGGTAGCCAGGTGGAAAGCATGGCCAGACATAGAAAAATGCTTATTGAAATTCTCAATTTTCGTAGATTTATCGGTGGTGACAGTGTTTCCTAGCCTCAGTGCAGTGGGCAGCTGGGAGGAGGACTTTACAGTGTCCCATAACTTTTTGGAGTTTGTGCTACATGATGCAAATTTCTGTTTGTAAAAGCTAGCCTTTGCTTTCCAAACTGCCTGTGTATATTGGTTCCTAACTGAAAAGTTGCATATCGCGGGGGCTATTCGATGCTAATGCAGTACGCCACAGGATGTTTTTGTGCCGGTCAAGGGCAGTCAAGTCTGGAGTGAACCAACGGCTATATCTGTTCTAAGTTCTACATTTCTTGATTTAGTTATGCTTATTTAAGATGGTGAGGAAAGCACTTTTAAAGAATAACCAGGAATCCTCTGCTGACAGAATGAGGTGAATATCCTTCCAGGATACCCGGGCCAGGTCGATTAGAAAGGCCTGCTCGCTGAAATGTTTTAGGGAGCGTTTGACAGTGATGAGGGGTGGCCGTTTGACCGCGGACCCATTACGAACGTAGGCAATGAGGCAGTGATCGCTGAGATCCTGGTTGCATACAGCAGAGGTGTATTTAGAGGGCAGGTTGGTCAGGATGATATCTATGAGGGTGCCCGTGTTTACGGATTGTCTCATTCTCATTCTCATGCCTCACTTACTTCTACCTTATCAGTAAACAACACATATGCTGTCTATTGTTGTTTAGCACCAATACATTTCTATTGCCATTTTAGGATAATGTATATTTGTCGTAGACTGTATATTTATGTATTTCATTCAACATGCCTAACATAGGGATTTATGTGCATACATTTGTGCCAGTGCATGAAATAGGCTTACAAACATAGACATGTCTGATGTCACGATTTAGAAAATTGCAGGACTAGAAAGTGGAAACAGCTTAATTAATGACAGCCAGAAAAAGTATATGTATGCTTATCAATGACAGACTTGACACTGAGTGATGAGGGAAATATTAACGTTAGAGGATACTGCTACCAAATGTAGCGACGACTTAGCGACAAGCATGCAAAACTATCTTCATTAACGCTTAAATATTAGACGTCACCAATGATTTACTGCTACAAACAAGTATATCCGTTTATCTGGCCTTTAATTAGCGGTAACTGGATAGCTATATTAATGTAAATTAATATAAGCCTCCGTGCAGTCTTGACTTAAATGCAAAATAAAGTACAGCTGCTGGACAAAATCTATGAAAATCCCCTTTTTCTACTGAAACGAAACCTACAATATTTCTATCCACATGAACACAGATAGTGCAGCCTAAAGGTTTCCTAGTCCTTCAGCTTTCAAGGCGTCTCAAAGGACAAATCGACAACCAAAGTGTTTGGCCCATTTTGAAGACAACACAAATGAATTGAGCAACAGACTGGACATGATGTTTGCGCCATATTAACCCATCTACAACCCTATCGAATCAACGAAGACGCTCATGTAAACAATGGCAGATCATTGGCCAATTTCACTATATGAGATTAACCTGAAACACTGACTGAACCCTCCAGAAATAGACAATCAACAATGAATGAACAACAGATGGACTGATAGACCGTCTCTACTATTCACTATAACTATTACTAATGAAACCCCAATACTCTGTGGTAAAAATAGCCCATTCCATTAGTTATGTGAGCAAATTGATCACCACGTCGTACTTGTTGTACCCGTATTTTGCGATGCATGGTGTGGTAAACCCGATTAGACTAGAAACAGTGTTGTTGTGCACGATGACTCGGGTTAATGGAGTAATGTGACGTAGCGTACTAGAGCCTGCGAGCGTATTACGTAGAGCAGGGTGAAAGAAATCTGTATCTCATTTACTTCATAATAGTGGGTGTACATGAGAAACCACATTTAGTGCCAGAAGACGAACAGGGAGAGAAATGGTCACTTTACTTTTTGCGTTTAGAAAAAATTATAAAAAATTTAAAACAAAGAAGTAATCCCTTGTACTGAGGATTACATGTTGTGAGCTTCTTTATGGTGCTTTGGATACACTTTTGTCTCAAGTTCTCTTATGGAATATTATTACCGGTATTCAAAGTACTCTGAATAAAGGTCCTATCGAAGTGCCAAGGTGTTGCTTACCCATCAGTCATCCAGTGAAACATCCAGTGTTCATTTTTTATTCATAATTTCCGTGTCCTCAATCTATAACTAATCGTTTCCCATTTTTTCCCAAGCTCGTGTTTATGAAATAAAAAAACTACCTCTGGCTCTCTAAGGGGCCTATGAAAATTCCATAGCTACATGACCTACCTGTAAATTGACTTGTCAAGTGTGTTCACTAGTACATGATGGTCTGACATTGCAATAAACAGATACAGTTTACATGATGAGTTCACTAAATGAAAAGCACAAATATTCATAAAACAGTCAACCATTTAAGGTTAAATCAGCAGGGATTGGCTAGTACCTCCTGTGGACTCCCCCAATCACATATTAATATAGCCTTTTAGGGACACCGATCCCGTATAAGTTAATATAGCCTTTGCACAAACTTGACACTGGCTGTCAGAGAAACCCATTTACATAGTTAATGAAAATGAAGCTTTAACCATCTGTACATTTGGCAGAAAGATGGCAGAGAGCGCAGCTACAGCAACTACATTTAATTTTTATTAATCTACCTCACACTAGTACGGGTAGCTTAAGCGGCAGAAAAGCAGACTTTCAAGGAGAGGTGAGAAATCTCAGAAGTGCAGCGCCGAAAATATAGAGTGATCATTTTAAAAGGGCATAGTGGTGCAAAACGGTATCAGCCTAGGAAATCTATACCGGTTATGGCTGCAAATTTTTCAAAACAGGAGTCGGACTCAAATGTCATGAGGCTACAACACGGTGTGTTTACCATGTTTACCCATACAAACCCACTTTACTATAGATAAAGGGGAAGTAAACGCAGTGGTATTTACAGTATGGTAAACACACCGCACAGATGTTCACTCAAGCAGATCGGAGAAATTGGTCAGCCATCTGGTCAGCAAAGAGCCAGGGTTGGAGCAGTGAGGCGCCCACGAGGCTAGAGTAGCCTCGCTAATAGCTTTCTGGCCCTCATTGCTATGCTGTCCAGGTAGTCTGTTTTTGGAAGCACTCCATTCACTGTCACGTTGAATGAAATTAGAATTGTAATGGAAGGTTATTACACTGAACAAACATTTTAACGCAACATGTAAAGTGTTGGTCCCATGTGTCATGAGCTAAAATACAAAATCCCCAAAATGTTCCATAAAGTATGCACAAAATGCTTATTTCTCAAAAATGTTTTGCACAAATTTGTTTACATCCCTGTTAGTGAGCATTTCTCCTCCGCCAAGATAGTCCATCCACCTGACAGGTGTGGTATATCGAGAAGCTGATTAAAAAGCATTATCATTACACAGGTGCACCTTGTGCTGCGGACAATAAAAGGCCACTTTAAAATGTGCACTTTTGACACAATACCAAAGATGTCTCTACTTTTGGGGGAGAGCGCAATTGGCATGCTGACTGCAGGAATATCCAGCAGAGCTGTTGCCAGAGAATGTAATGTTAATTTCTCTACCATAAGCTGCCTCCAACATCGTTTTAGAGAATTTGTCAGTAAGTCCAACGGGCCTCATAACCGTAAATCATGTGTAAGCATGCCAACCGAGGACCTCCACATCCGGCTTCTTCACCTACGGGATCATCTGAGGGGGGTGCTGAGCAGTATTTCTGTCTGTAATAAAGATATTTTGTTGGGAAAAACTCATTCTGATTGGCAGGACCTGGCTCCCCAGTGGGTGGGCCTGGCTGCCAAATGGGTGGGCTTATGCCCTCCAAGGCCCACCCATGGCTGTACCCCTGCCCAGTTATGTGAAATCCATAAATCCATTAGGGACTACTCTATTTCAATTGACTGCTTTCCTTATATGAACTGTAATTCAGTAAAATCTTTGAAATTGTTGCACGTTGCGTTTAGATTTTTGTTCAGACCCTTGAATCAGGGGCCAAATAAAAATAAACTACTTGCCGTTAGTAGGAGAGGAAGCCTTGGCAGAGTGAAGCGTCCTGGTTGTAGTCTACGCTGAGCACACCCCTGTCATGACATGGCCCTTTCTGGGTATAGATCGTGGCTTCCCCCTCTCTCACTCTCCTACACCCAGGTTCTGTTATCTCAGGTCGTCAATTCCTGGCGGAGACTCTTTCCCCCTGGCCATGCAGTATGGAGAGAGTTTCACAGTAGAACAAAGGAACTTCTACAACATCACAGAATTTGAGAACTGAGCAATATCCATATTTTGGAGAATGTGTAAACGGTTGGTGAAGAAGCCAGCTATGACCCGGTCCGTTTTGTTACATGTTTGTGACTTCATGAAAGACAATACAGCCACATTACCCTAACTCTGTTTATACAGGTGCCTCCATTATGAGGTTTACATCTAATTATTGTATAAAATGAATGAGTTAAGATGAAACTATTTGTGAAATGATGTAATGTGATGTTAAACCTTTAATGTGAGAGAATTATATTCCCTTTAAAGTTGAACTAAGTCATTGGCCCGCCCCCGTGAGCACAGACATGATCTAGCGTCATGGAACAGCCCTTTCCTATTGTTATGAATAAAACCCACTCCTAAGAAAATCCTCTTCAGACTGAGCAAACCCACAGCGTGAGCTGTGATTGCGAATAGTTTAGACCACAAAAACCTCAGTGTAAGCTAAGGTTGCAATGGTTGTTGAATTCCTAACCATACCACGTGGAGCATTGGCTACATGGCTGGAAATGGTTAAACTCTGAGACTATCGATTCCTACAGAATAAGAGCAAATCTTAGATACTAATTACTAGTCTGCAGCTAGAAATTATGTAAACCTCAGAGACTCAGATTAACTCTCAGCAGACTGACCAGATTCCAACAGAAAAGATCACAACGACACGTGGGCGTAAATATATATTGATTGCAATTATTCCCGAATGAGTGAGCGCTCATGTGCAAAGGATTAGCATTTCAATTAATATAATTATCAACTGTGTGTAGCGATCTCTTTTTTCTTTCCCGCTCTTTCTCAGTCCACACCCACTTCCCTTTGTCCACCAAGCCGTCATATCGTCTTAGCCCACTAGGGAATCTTCCCTATCCTTGTTTGTAACATATCTACTGTTTGTTTGTTTATGCATTTCTGTGATTATTTAATTTGTAGTAAATAAATGATTAAGCCAATTGGTGTATGGATGATTTATAGTAAAGGCTGGGTTCATGCAGATAACCAACAATTTACGATGTTTAGAATGAGACTGACGTGAGGTAAAGAATAATTCATTAATAGAAGACTAATTGATCAGATATTCTGAAAATTATAGCTTTGTAATCTGAAGATTTTCCGTGGTGCCCCGACTTCCTAGTTAATTACATTTACATGATTAGTTTAATCACGTAATAATAATTACAGAGAATTAATTTGATAAAATAACAGTCTTCACTTTTAATGATTCCAAAGACACGACACCCCCTCCTTTCTCCACGTCACATAAGGCAGGTAGTATATTATTATCCCATCCTGATAGAACTGGTCCCTCTTCTTCTCTACTTCTTCCTCCTTGCTTCCTAGCCGCCAAAGCTAAGACTGCGGCAATCCCAGTCAGATGACAATGGGATTTGGAGCTCAGCCCAAAGTCGACACCCCCCTCCTCTCTCACGTCACATAAGGCAGGTAGTATATTATTATCCCATCCGATAAAACTCGCCCCGTGCGAGGAATCTAAGATAGAACTGGACTTTGCTGTTGAATTATATATATATCAATTGTGCAAACAGAATTGTACAAACAGGCTGCATTGTTAACAGATTAGTTGTGTGTGTGTTTCCATATGAACAAGCAACGGGAGTGCCTCCAGTGTCGATAGCGTCTGAGCAATGAGTTGTAAATTCCAGATTTAGTCCGTTAGGCCAAACGGTACTATTTCTGTTGCTCAATATTAATTTCTAGAGCAAGGGCATAGAGCCAGTAATGTTAGAAATTATAGGAGAGATCTGGTCGGTGACCGAGCCAAAGTATTATCTGTCTACCGCGCTTTGCCAGTGTTGGTAGGCCTCAGGCGTATCTGTATTTATGTACCGTGTCGCTCCGGTCAACATAATGCTAGCAAAGTATGCCGAATGGGTTAATGAGAGACGTCACTAGTAAAAACCCAGTTCAATGTGGTATTGAATCCCTTGTGCTGTATAAGAATAGCCGCGCGTTTCGGTTTAAACATTGCGAAAATAACGCAGAGAAATGGTTTGAACGTAATGAAGTTCTAAGTAAATCTACCATTTTTTGTGCTTGGAAGTGAGATTTCTGTACAAATAGGATTAGCTTAGAATGAGATGCTAGGCTAACAAAGGGAAAACAATTATTTTTCTCCTGTGTCACGTTGAAATTCCTCCCCCTTGCACGACGGAAGTCCCGCCCTTCATACTTCCATTTGATTTCAGCTTTCTGCAATCACTGGTGGTGAAGAATCACCAGTACATTTCTTGAAAAAAGAATTAGGTGACACTCAAACGTGGACCTCGTTAAGATATCCAGCCAATCGCAATTGACTGGATATCAATGTCTCATTCATTTTAACTAATAAGTAGAATTGCCAGATTTCCCTTGTCAAGTGGATCTTTTAAATAATATCCAAATTGATTGATTTTCCACAATGAGACAATTTAAACTTTTCACATTAACCTAGATCAACAAGGTTTTCATGGTAATGTAAAGTTTAATTCCCAAATAGCCTATACAGGTTTGATTTGTCATTAACATTGATCAATCAGTAAAATTTGCCCATTCGGTAAACCCCAGTACTGACGGAAGCCCCGCCTCCAGCGGGAATCCCATGTGGTTTTGGCCTTAGGGAGAGGTGATCCTAGTGGTGAATGTAAACTAACATTTAAACTATTGTTTACACCTTTTATGATAATCCAGACAATCCCAATTGCTTGGATATCATTGTCTCATTAAATTGAATAGGTTATATTTTCAAACATACCTTTTTAGGTTCTTCCAATTAGAAGAGACATTTTAAACGTTTGCAATAGTAACCTAGATGAACCAATTTCCCAGGTTAATTAAAGTTTATTTCCCAGATAGCCTATCTAGGTATGATTAATCATTATCATTGATTAAATAATTAAATTAGCTTTTGCTAATTCATTCACGTCCAACTCCCACATTACTGGTACAGTACTGATGGTTCATTAACGTCTATAAATAGATTAAAATCATCTTTGCCACTTCCAACGTATTCCAAAACCAAACTTTGGAAAAATAGGAAAAACATTTTTCCTTTCAAATGTTCTAATAATGTGCAAGCTATCAGAGGGGGTAGTCCCCACTCGCCCCCTAATTAGTGAATCTCCACCCATAAAAGGATTGATCTCTAACCTCAGCAGCGGTACCAACCCTAATTATGCCATTAGCAGAAAAACAGCAGACATGGCGAACAACCCTCTCCAAAATCAACCATCGGGCGCAGGCCTCGTAAAGGTTCTCTCCGGTCTAGCCCTGATGTCTTGCCATCCGAGATTGGCATCGGTCCAATACCGCAGTGCACAGCTAAAGCACGAGCAGATAATGGTAGACATAAATGGACAGGTGGAGAGAACCGGGAAATCAATGACAAATGCAGAAAAGGGAAAAATTCTGCTAGCGTTTGAAAACTGAACAATTAAATGTAATTTCAAAAACTTATGACGATGAACAAGCATCAACTCTTCAACAAAATCGTCTTCTACAGGAACAAAATCGCCTTCTACAGGAACAACTTGATTTAGCCAAATCTAAATATGATGATGTCCACGCCAAACTAGATAAATCTGACGAGTTATCTACAAACAGGAGTGCTCAACTTGGTAACATGCATGCAGTTTTGTTGAATCTTACTCAGAGTAACACTGTTCTACTCAACATGCTACAGACCAAAGGTGATCAGTTAATGAACACACTGACTAAGTTGGATGACAGGTCAGCAGAACTCATTGAAGTCACTGAACAAATGAATGATGAGAGAACTCAGGTGATGAAGATGGAAATATTAGTTTCTAAGCAAGCTGAGGAAATCTGATCACTGAATCTCTCGCTATGTCCTCATGACCTCTATCTGCAAACAATGACAGATAAGTTTGAGACCGAAAGGAGCAAGTGCGACACTCACATGTCCAAAACCAATACTCTAAGCGCTCAAGTGGACTCTGCAATGCAGCAGAATACCACCCTTAGGTACCTTAGGTACCATCTGGAGGAAGTCCAGAATGGTCATGTCCTACAGTGTGACTACCCATCCAAGCAACCGGAGCCCTGTACTCCAAGGAGTAAAGACGATAGGTTTCAGACTTTGCCTCCTTCATGTGTCCCTCAGTCTTCTCCTCTTGGCCATTCGGCACTGAGTAATATAACGCCTCTTGGCCCTTCGGCCCCAATTTCCCCACAGGAGGAAGCCAACCCTCTCCGCCCACTTGGCGCGGAATACCTTGACAAACTCGTCAAGAATTTCCCCACCTTTGACCCCGTTTCAGGTCAGCCAAACGATACTGAGACATTCCTAGCTAACATAGAGGGCGCATTGGATGGCTACCCGAACACTACGGGTTCTGACAGGGTTTAGCTGTTGAAGCGAACGTCTAATAGATACATGACGAGGTTCATTCGTCTACAACAGTAACACGTGCTAAATGACTACGCTAAACTTGACACAGCTTTGAAATTAGAATTCAGTGGTTCTGCGACTCGCAAACACGATGGCTAACACCGTCAAAGAAGCTCGGAACGAACACTCACAAGCTTACTATCAAAGGCTTCGTTCAGCTTACTTTGGCCTACTCACTGAAACAGGAATGGAAGAGCTGTTACCATTCAAACAAATCCTTCTGTCGAACATGTATCCCACCTTCATTACCTACTTGGACCCTGCAGCCTACGATGGCTTGCCTATCTTGCAACTCAGAGAGCTTGCAAGCACAGCTTTTGAGGGATCAAAAGTTCACAACGCTAAGAGACCTGACCAGGAGCACTCGCTCGATTTAGAGGGTGCATTACCAGGTATTGGAGCGTTGAGAGATGACGCAGAACAATGCTTTCTACCACAAAACCACGACTCCAATAACCCCTGCGGTCGAAATAACTGTAAAGTACATCACCATCAAAATGACTACGGCTACAATCAACCTGTTCGCTATGTTCTTGCACCCAACCCACACAAAGTGTCAGAGCACAAGGGTAATAAAGGGTTAAAGGATGATCAAAACGTAGACCAATGTTCTCCAGAAGTTCCACAACGTGAAGAACTAAAGCGAGAAAAATTTAGCAAAAGGGTATAAGATAAGTCACAAGGACTAGACAGGGAATTACCAGACACCAGGTCCGCAGGAATTAACACACATAGCAAGGATATTAAAATTAAAATTTCTCCCGCTTTCACTCGAGACCCTATCCAGGGCCCGCTTGATCAAGAAAAAAGGCCACAGGCTTTGTCTATAGACTCTGATACAAAGGTTGCTAAGAAAAAGGTCAAAAGCTTCGTTAAAGCCAAGCTCACTCAATACCCGAAAAGTCGATCTGCTTTCACCTTGAACAGAAATGGCAAGTCACGTCGTCGCGAACGACCACGCCACTTTTTGGGGAATATGTCCACTAAACACGAATCTAAACGCCCATACCTGGAAACAGTCCGGGAGGACTGCTTAACTTCTCTAGGATAGGGGGCAGCATTTTCACGTTTGGATGAAAAGCATACCCAAATTCAACTGCGAGCTACACATCCACAGAAGATAAGATATGCATATTATTATTCGATTTGGATGGAAAACACTCTGAAGTTTCTAAAACTGTTTAAATCATGTCTGTGAGTATAACAGAACTTATTTAGCAGGTGAAACTCCGAGGACAAACCATTCAGATTATTTTTTTTTTGAGGTCACTCTCTTTTCAATGGGATTTCATTGGGAATACAGATTTCTAATTGACCTTCTTGCAGTTCCTACCGCTTCCACTGGATGTCAACAGTCTTTAGAAATTGGTTGAGGTTTTTCCCTTTGTGTAATGAAGAAGTACGGCCATCTTGAACGAGGGTCACTGGAAGTGTACTGTTAGTCAGAGGCGCGTGACCAGAAAGCTAGCTACAGTTTGTTTTAATCCTGTATTGAACACAGATCATCCCGTCTTCAATTTTATCGATTATTTACTTTAAAAAATACCTAAAGTTTTATTACAAAAGTAGTTTGCGTATACCATAAATATGTTATCAGACTGTCATCTTATGGAAGTTGTTTCTGGTTAGTGGCTATAGTATATCTTTATTTAGTCGAATTAGTGATAGCTACTGATGAGTAAAAAAACTGGTGGAGTAAAAAAAACTGGTGTCTTTTGCTAACGTGGTTAGCTAATAGATTTTACATATTGTTCTCCC
>NC_036848.1:25508633-25629799 GCF_002910315.2 Salvelinus sp. IW2-2015
TGAAAATGTTTTGGCAAAGTTTACAGGTAACTTTTGAGATATTTTGTAGTCACGTTTCACAAGTTGGAACCAGTGTTTTTCTGGATCAAACGCGCCAAATAAATGGACATTTTGGATATATATCGACGGAAGTAATCGAACAAAAGGACCATTTGTGATGTTTATGGGACATTTTGGAGTGCCAACAACAGAAGCTCGTCAAAGGTAAGGCATGAATTATATTTTTATTTCTGCGTTTTGTGTCGCGCCTGCAGGGTTGAAATATGCTTCTCTCTTTGTTTACTCTGTCTATCCTCAGATAATAGCATCGGTTGCTTTCGCCGAAAAGCCTATTTGAATTCTGACATGTTAGCTGGATTCACAACCAGTGTAGCTTTATTTTGGTATCTTTCATGTGTGATTTAACTTCTTATGGCTGCAGGGGCGTATTGACTAACTTGGAAAAAGGTGCCCATTTCAAACGGCCTCGTACTCAATTCTTGCTCGTACAATATGCATATTATTATTAATATTGGATAGAAAACACTCTCTAGTTTCTAAAACCGTTTGAATTATTCTCGAGATGAACAGAACTCATTCTGCAGCCCACTTCCTAACAGGGAAGTGAGTTTCTGAAATCCCGAGGTCTCTGTTCAAGGGCTTGCCTATAAATAGGCATGATACGTATTGGTTTACATTACACGTCATACACCTTCCCCTAGATGTCAAGAGAAGTGAGAGAAGAAAATGAATAGATTATCTTGGTCTGAAGTGGAATAAATCCTCTTGGAATGACTGGTCCGCCATTTCCTGTTTTTCGAAAGCGCGAAGTTGAACCTGGAATCGCCTTCTGGAAAACCGTCGTTATAGGCGAATACTATCTCCGGCTTTGATTTTATTTGATACATGTTACAATATCATCGTTAAGTATGTTTTTTCAATATAGTTTTATTAAGATTATTGAAATTTATTCAGGACGTTAGGCGTGTTGTGTTGTTTGACTTTGTTCACGAAGGAGAGCTTCGCTCCACTTGGCCAGTGTGCTTGCTAATTCAAGAGGGAAAGAAGTCGTTCTTAATCCAAACAACGACTGTTCTGGACAAAGGACCCCTTGTACAACATTCTGATGGAAGCAAAAAGTAGGACCCATTTTGGGATGCTATTTCATATATCTGTCGAACTGTGCTATCGCTAACGTTTGCATTGAATCAATGTTGTTGTGTGTGTAGCTATTGTAGTAAGCTAATATAACGACTATTATTTTGTTTTCGCTGTAAAACACTTAAAAAATCGAAAATATTGGCTGTATTCACAAGATCTTTGTCTTTCATTTACTATACACCATGTATTTTCAGAAATGTTTTACGATGGTATATTAGGTATTTGACGTTGGTGTCTGTAATTACTCTGTGCTTCGGTGCTATTTCTGACCGGTAGCTGTGATGTAGCATCCAATGTAAAACTGATTTATACCTCAAATATGCACATTTTTCGAACAAAACATAGATTTATTTGTGTAACATGTTATAGGACTGTCATCTGATGAAGTTGTTTCTTGGTTAATTTGGTTCGATCTTGGTTAGTTAGGTTGGCTTTTGTGCCATGCTACCTGTGCTGTGAAAAATGTCTGTCCTCTTTTTCTATTTGGTGGTGAGCTAACATAAATATACGTGGGTGTTTTCGCTGTAAAAACATTTTAAAAATCGGACATGTTGGCTGGATTCACAAGATGTTTATCTTTCAAATGCTGTATTGGACTTGTTAATGTGTGAAAGTAAATATTTCAAAAAAATATATTTTGAATTTCGCGCCCTGCACTTGAAGTGGCTGTTGTCAATTTGTGCCCGGGCCTCGGGCTTGCAGCCTGAAGAAGTGATTTAACTTCTTGGCACTACAGGGGGTGCTGTTTCAACTTCGACATTTTGCGTCCTCCAAATTAAACTGCCTCGTACTCAATTCTTGCTCGTACAATATGCATATTATTATTATTACTATTGGATAAAAACAATCGTAGTTTCTAAAACCGTTTGAATTATGTCTGTGGGTGAAACCAGAAACTCTTCTAACAGCGAAAATTCATGACAGGACATGCGAAGGTCTGTAACGGCTCTCCTTTCGGTGAGTGAGTAGACCAAGGCGCAGCGGGTGATGAATACATAATGGACTTATTGTAAGACGAAGACAGACACGAAATACACTTGACTAAATATAACAAAATAAACAAAACGAACTAGACAGACCTAAACTACGAACTTACATGAAACGAAGAACACATAACAGGAACGGACCGAATGAACGAGAACGAGACGAGACAGTACCGTGTGGTGCAACAAACACAGACACAGCGACAATCACCCACAAACAAACAGTGAGAACAACCTACCTTAATATGACTCTCAATTAGAGGAAAACGCAAAACACCTGCCTCTAATTAAGAGCCATACCCAGGCAACCCAAAACCAACATAGAAAACAGCAAAACATAGACTGCCCACCCAAAACTCACGCCCTGACCCATCACACACATACAAAAACAACAGAAAACAGGTCAGGAACGTGACAAGAACCGCCCCCTAAAGGTGCCGAACGCCGGCGCCACCAGCACAAAGTCCAGGGGAGGGTCTGGGTGGCATCTGACCACGGTGGTGGCTCAGGCTCCGGACGCTGTCCCACCACACCACCATAGTCACTCCCCGCTTCTGGTATCCCCCTCCCAATGACCACCCTCCAACTAAAAACCACCTAAATGAAGGGCAGCACCGGGATAAGGGCCAGCACCGGGATAAGGGCAGCACCGGGATAGGGGGCAGCACCGGGATAAGGGGCAGCACCGGGCTGAGGGACGGCAGCTCCGGGCTGAGGGACTCTGGCAGGTCCTGGCTGAGGGACTCTGGCAGGTCCTGGCTGAGGACTCTGCAGGTTCCTGCTGAGGGACTCTGGCAGGTCCTGGCTTGAGGGGCTTGAGGCTCTCTAGGATTCGCAGGTCCTGGCTGAGGACTCTGGCAGTCCTGCGAGGGACTCTGGCAGGTCCTGGCTGAGGGACTCTGCAGGTCCTGGCTGGCGCGTCCTTCTGGCTCTGCCCAGCGTCCTGCTGGACGGCTCTGGCAGGTTCCTGGCTGGACGCTCTGGCAGGTCCTGGCTGGACGGCTCTGGCAGTCCTGGCTGGACGGCTCTGGCTGGTCCTGGCTGGACGGCTCTGGCTGGTCCTGGCTGACGGCTCTGGCTGCCTCGGCTGGGCTCTGGTGATCCGGGCTGGCGGAAGGCTCTGGCTGATCCGTCTGGCGAACTCTGGCTATCCGGTTCTGGCGGAAGGCTCTGGCTGATCCGTTCTGGCGAAAGCGCTCTGGCTGTCCGGTCTGGCGGAAGTGCTCTGGCTGATCCGTTCTGCGGAAGGCTCTGGCTTACCGGTCTGGCGGAAGGCTCCTGGCTGATCCGGTCCATTGTTAGGTGGGCGAGGCTCTGGCTATCCGGTCTGGCGGGAAGGCTCTGGCTGATCCCGGGTCTGGCGGAAAGGTTCTCTGCCGGCTGAATTCCGGTCTGGCGGAAGGCTCTGTAGGCTCTTGGCAAGACGGGCGGCTTTGCAGGCTCATGGCAGACGGGCGCTTTGCAGGCTCATGGCAGACGGGCAGCTTTGCAGCGCTCATGGCAGACGGGCAGTTCAGGCGCCGCGCGGCAGACGGCAGTTCAGTGCCGCTGGGGCAGACGGCAGTTAGGGCCGCTGGGCAGACGGGCATTCAGGCGCCGCTGGGGCACAGGAACGGGCAGTTCTGTAGGGAGGAGACGGAGAGACAGCCTGGTGCACGGTTACCGGAACTGGAGGCACTGGGCGGGAGACACGCACCATAGGGAGAGTGCGTGGAGGAGGAACAGGGCTTCTGGAGAATGCCACTGGAAGCCTTGTGCTGCGTGGTGTCGGCACTGATGGTACTGGGCGGGTGAGGAGGTTAGCGCCGGGAAAATACCGGACCGTGTAGGCGTACTGGCTCCCTTAGGCACCGAGCCTGCCCAAACCTTACCTGGCTGAATGCTCCCCGTCGCCCGACCCAGTGCGGGGAGGTGAATAAACCCGCACCGGCTATGTAGGCGAACCGGGGACCACCATGCGTAAGGCTGGTGCCATGTAAGCCGGCCAAGGAGACGTACTGGTGGCCAAGATATGGAGAGCCGGCCTCATTGGCACTTGGCTCAATTGCTCAATCTAGCCCTACCAGTGCGGGGAGGTGGAATAAACCCGCACGGCTTATGCACCCGTACAGAGACACCGTGCGCTCTACTGCGTAACAGGCAGTCTGCCCGTACTCCCGCTCCTCCACGGTTAGCCTGGAAAGTGGGCGCAGGTCCACCTACCTGCCCTCGGCCCACTACCTCTTAGCCCCCCCCCAAATTTTTTTTTAGGAGTAGTACTGCGGGCTGTCCAGCCTGCTTCCGTGCTGCCTCCTCATAACGTCGCTCTCCGCTTTCGCTGCGCTCGCCTGCTCCGCTTTGGCGCGCACACTCCACTGGCTCTGCCCCAGGGTCCGTTGTACCTCGTCCAGGAATTCTCTTTCCCATCGTCCAATCCTCCTTTCCCCACTGCTGCTCGTGGCTGTCCCGTTAACCCGCTGCTTGATCGGGTTTGGTGGTGTGATTCGTGTAATGGCCTCTTTCGGTGTGTCTTCCCTGTAAAACATTTTAAAAATCTGAAATGGTGGCTTTATTCACAAGATCTGTATCTTTCATCTAGTGTCTTGGACTTGTGATTTAATGATATTTAGATGCTTGTATTTACTTGTGACGCTATGCTAGGCTATGCTAGTCAGCTTTTTTACTGTGGGGGGTGCTCCCGGATCCGGGTTTGGTAGCAGTGAAAGGTTAATGAAAGTTAGATTTTTATAGTAATTTATTTGAATTTGGAGCTCTGCATTTTCTCTGGCTTTTGGCCAAGTGAGACAGTAGCGTCCTGCCTAAACTCAGATTTTTGGATATAAATATGAACTTTACCGAACAAAACATACATGTATTGTGTAACATGAAGTCCTATGAGTGTCCTCTGATGAAGATCATCAAAGGTTAGTGATTCATTTTATCTCTATTTCTGCTTTTTGTTACTCCTCTCTTTGGCTGGAAAAATGTCTGTGTTCTTCTGTGACTTGGCTCTGACCTAACATAATCGTTTGGTGTGCTTTCGTCGTAAAACCTATTTGAATTCTGACATGTTGGCTGGATTCACAACAAGTGTAGCTTTAATTTGGTATCTTTCATGTGTGATTTCATGAAAGTTTGATTTTTATAGTAATTTATTTGAATTTGGCACTCTGCATTTTTACTGGCTTTTGGCCAAGTCGGACGTTAGCGTCCCACATATCCCAGAGAAGTTAACTTGTCATGCGCTAATTGATTTGGGCGTGGAAATATAGCTAATCTCTCAAACATTGTTTGATGATCTCAAAAGGGTTCACCCTGTGTATGTTACCAGCCTCGAATCTGTACCCCTGCTACTCGGAGCAGACTTGATGGATCGGTTCCTCCCACTGATGGAATGGAAAACCAACCAGGTATGGTCACAGGCCACGGTGCCTTCTCCACTGACCACACTGTCTTCCCCTAACGCTAGCTGCAAAGTAGTCATTCACCAGGGGTATCTGTCGAAAGCACCCCTTGGGAAAAATACCTTTCGGAACCTCTTGGTGCAGAATCCGATCTAAGGAGATATTACGATATCTCAACACATTCCATCAGCAAACCTGATTGACCATTCTTTTCATGATTTCGAGCCAGCTGTCTCTGTGGATTAGCATCTTCTCCCCTCCTTGCAGTCGTGCAATACGGTAGTTGAGATTAACTTATCTTGCCCTTCGGACACTTCCGCAAGCTCAGCAACGACCCGGTCCGTTTTGTTACATGTTTGGGACTTCATGAAAGACAATACATTACCCTAACTCTGTTTATACAGGTGCCTCCGTTATGAGGTTTGTATCTAATTATTGTATAAAATGAATGAGTTAAGATGAAACTATTTGTGAAATGATGTAATGTGATGTTAAAACTTTAATGTGAGAGAAATATGTTCCCTTTAATAAAGTTTAACCAAGTCAATGGCACGTCCCTGTGAGCACAGACATGATCTAGCGTCATGGAACAACCCTCTCCTATTGTTAAGAATAAAACTCCCTCCTAAGAAAATCCTCTTCAGACTGAGCAAACCCACAGCGTGAGCTGTGATTGCGAATAGTTTAGACCACAAAAACCTCAGTGTAAGCTAAGGTTGCAATGGTTGTTGAATTCCTAACCATACCACGTGGAGCATTGGCTACAAGGCTGGAAATGGTTAAACTCTGAGACTATCAATCCCTACAGAATAAGAGCAAATCTTCGATACTAATTATTAGTCTACTGCTGGAAATTATGTAAACCTGGGACGAGAATATCGACAACCGCCAAAACATCTATTCTATGACAACGTTTCTGAATGGTACTCTGAAGAATCCATTCTAACCACGAAAGACTTTGACCTTCAAGGAAACAGAAAGAGAGAGAGAGACTCGGATTAACTCTCAGCAGACGGACCAGATTCCAACAGAAAAGATCACAACGACACGTGGGCATAAATATTGATATTGATTGCAATATTGATTGCAATTATTCCCGAATGAGTGAGCGCTCATGTGCAAAGGATTAACATTTCAATTAATATAATTATCAACTGTATGTAGTGATCCCTTTTGTCTTTCCCACTTTTTCTCAGTCCACACCCACTTCCCTTTGTCCACCAAGCCGTCATATCGGCTTAGCCCACTAGGGAATCTTCCCTATCCTTGTTAGTATCATATCTACTGTTTGTTTGTTTATGCATTTCTGTGATTATTTAGTTAGTTAGTAAATAAATGATTAAGCCAATTGGTGTATGGATGATTTATAGTAAAGGCTGGGGGTCGGCAGATAACCAACAATTTACGATGTTTGGACTGAGACTGACGTGAGGTAAAGAATAATTCATTAATAGAAGACTAATTGATCAGATATTAAAACATCTGATGAGTTTTTTTCGGAAAATATAACTTTGTAATCTGAAGATTTTCCATGGTGCCCCAACTTCCTAGTTAATTACATTTACATGATTGGTTTAATCACGTAATAATAATTACAGAGAATTTATTTGATCAAAGCCAGGGTTTATTCATTAGTGCAAAACGTTTTGCAACAATAACGAAAGTTTCTTATTGGACAAAATTAGGTTACTCCCTCTGCGTTTCGGACATTTGCTTCATTTGTTTCCTGTGAATACACTACAGGAGGTTGATGGAACCTTATTTGGGGAGGACGGGCTCATGGATTTGGCTGGAGCGGAATCAGTAGAATGGTATCAAATACACGTGTTGATGTCATTCCATTCGCTCCGTTCTGGCCGTTATTATGAGCCATCTTCCATTGTGGAATACACCCCTGTGTATTTCATCTGCCAGGGATCAGGCTCCAAGGAATACAGTCCGCCATGCTTATAGCAGTTAGACAGCAGAGCTAGACAGATGTTAAACAGCAGAGCTGGCTGACGCGATGAACGCACTCCCCTCTGGTAAATTAGATTAAAGGGAAACAAGTGGAGTACTAACAAGAGCCACCTTTCTCATGTGGTGTAAAGACAACCCACACTTCATTTTTTGTCAACGCTTAAGTATGAAGATGGGCGCGTTTAAATGGGCTTTACAAGTAAGGGATGACAATAGATGGGGGTGACACACTCAAGTGATGGAAGGATTGAGTGGCAGGTTGATCAGGCACAGCTAACACTTGACAGCCCCTTTAGTCTCACTCTCTCTTCTCACACACACACACACACACACACACACACACACACACACACACACACACACACACACACACACACACACACACACACCACACACCACACACACACACACACACACACACACACACACACACACACACACACACACACACACAGGATTCAATTCCTATCAGATATCTCAGTGTGTCGCCAGCAAGACTTTAATAATTGCTGCCTTTCCTGAACCGCATTTCTCTGGGATTTGAGTCACCATGTTAGAATTTCAGAATTTCTGCTGATCAAAACAGTTTTCCATACTTTTTGCTGACGTTCCCAAGCTGTCTATGAGAATGTGCTAAAAGATAGAATATCATCACACCGCTCATTTCATCACACTTTGATCAAACGCCGTTTATATTCATTACATTACTCTACACTCGCACGCACGCGCACACACATGCACACAATCTTTCGATAGGGCTACAGCTCCTAGATAGAGCATAGATTTCTCACGTTAGCAAACTGCGTAGATATATGATATCAGCTCTGCTATGAAGGGTCATGCTGTCTCAGTGGAATCAGGAAAGATCTAGTTGTGTAAATTCTAAGGTCTGCGAAGCCCAGCGTTCTCAATAAAGAACCTCCTCTACAAACAGCGGACAGTGATTTGCAGCGAATAGGCATCTCTTTTTAAAGATTTGTCCATATTTGCTCCTGGCAAATATAAAGTCCTTGGTTTATAATGTATATTAGCTATATATTCCTATAGGCCTATGCCTATCTCTGTTATCAAAGTATGGCTGTTGCTCATCATTATTCTCAAGGCATGCACGAAACAATGAGCAAGTATCGTCTCTCCACATAGTAGCTCGGAAGCACATCGCCATAGATACACATGTTGTCATAGCGATGAAGAAGACTGTCTGAGTCCCAAATAGCACCTTATTCCCTTTATAGTGCCATGGGCCCTGGTCAAAAGGAGTGCACTACATAGGGAAAGGGTGCTGAAGACTTCTTCATCCTACAGTCTTGTATGATGAACTGTATGCAGTATGCATGTGAATGCCATTCCTCTCTTGACAATGGCTGCAGTTTGAATCCTTCAGGCCAGGGACGTATATATAGCCCTTTGAAAGTTGTGTTCCATTTGTAAGCTGAAAATATAGAAGATATTGTTTCTTTTGTAAATAATGAATTGAAAGAAATCAAACAGGTGTATGGGGCCTCTGCGTCAGGCTGATTTTCATTTCTTCTACTGCTTTTTAAATTCTGACAGTCCTCTCCCCACTCTCCTTTTAGAAATATTTGGTTATGCGTCACTTGTGGACTGTACCTAAACACACTGTTCCAACAGAGCAATAGGAGCCATATGGTTCGTTCTCGTCTGAATGCTGGCAGTATTTTCCTAGTTTATTGTCGTAGTAAACATCATTTCCCATGACATCATTATATAAAGAGGGAGAAGTCACCTTAAAAACTCTGGAATCCACCACAGACACAATCAACACCAAACCTACACTCTACAGTGTCAATAAATCTGATAGTATGGACAAGAGGATGTCGGATTTATTATTTGGCAATGAAAAATCATGATACGATAGCATTTGTCAGATTAAGCTTAATTTAAAATGTTACACCTACAGATCCATTGATTTTCCCAGCCTGTGATTATGTGATTAAAATAACATATACACAGTAACTATATGCTTCTAATGGTCATGATGGATACAGTATCTTATATCCTATCAAGGTTGTGTTCATTAGGCACCAAATGGAAGAAGGCCTGAAACTGCATGGGACTACCTGAAATGTTCAATTTTTTTCCATTGCAAAATGTTTTAAAACATTTTAGGTTGCGTTGCCTCAATGAACATGGCCCAGGTAGTGAGTGATCAGGAATACAGTGTTGGATGCTGTGGCCTGGAGACCTTCTGTCATAATGTGTTATATTGGTCAAATGCATCAGAAGTTGAGGCTCAACATTTATATAATACAAATATATTGTTTATCCTCTGGATTTATTAAAAACAATATATTTTATAATAGAGAGAAGAGAAACATGTTGTGCCTCAACTTCTGATACATTTACGGTATAGTACCTCTACTCAAGTGGTTTGGTCACGAAACCCTCCCTGTTCCTTAGATTGGTAAACCCTATATTCTTTCAAAGTTTGCAGATTTGTAGAAGTCCTGGTGGATCTTGTAAATGCTGTGTCCTGTGTCTGCACATTATCTGTGGTTCAGAAGTCCGAAGATCCTGGTATATGTACGGTTTAGTACAGTATCCTCCTCTCCTCATCTCCTTTCCTTCATGATCACAGAGAAGAAAGGATTTGATAAGTGAAAGCGATTGTCCAAATCTAACCATTGGCTGTAAGTTGGCATGCAAGAAAGAAAATGAGATGAATAGAGGAAAATGTAATGTGAAAGAAGTGAAAGCAAAGCCTAAGTAGCAATCTAAGTATTGGAACCCACCCTGTGCAGTTTGATCAGTCCGTTGACACCACCACCACACTATTGCTTTTCTCCTCTTGAGTTATCAGTCAGTGGAGAGAGAGATACAGACACCACTGCTGCTGCTACTTGTCCTCCACACCTCCTGGGACTCCTCCTCATTTGATTAATGACACAATTTACTTCGTAATTAACACTTGGTCATTGAGTTGCTAAAAAAAGCCTGACGAGACAAGGAGAGGCAGAACATTGATGTCCTCTCTCGTCCCCGGGCACGCGGCCCCTCCTGAGCCACCGAGGTGATTCCGACCACGACACATGCAGCGGATTTAATTCATCAACTAATTTACATATTTACTGGAGTTACTTTGCATAAATGTGCAGTGTGTTTAATATGAGACGTTTGCGCCAGCATTTGCATACAGTAGTTAGTAAGAACTATTTTGTATGCAGAGAGAGAGCTTGACTGTGTGTGCTGAACGGTGTAGTGTTGAAGTACAGTAGCTAATGTCTCTTATACACATCTAGATGTGTATAAGAGACAGCTCTAGTACGTTTGTACGTTAGTCACACGCGATATCTCAGACACAACCTGACGGATTTTGACAAAACTTGGGTGAATGATGCGTCTTGCCATAGAGATACGTCATTTAAAAAACTGCATCATTTGCGGGAAGCTACATATTTCCTGTTACCTTGTTTACATGGGGGTGATTGTGTGAATGATTTATGACGGAACGTTACGGCAACGTTTGGACAATGTCTCCTGGTGCATGCTGCGTGTGCCTATCTTGATCCATTCAACCAAATCAAGTCTTGACTAGAAGCTACTGTAAGCGTGATTGAATGGGTGACTTTATCTGTTCAGAATCACCTGACCATAACACATGGGGCTTAACTCTATCTTACCTTTCTCTCTTTAGAAAACAACGTAAAGGAACACACGTGCAACAATTTCACGAATGATACATTTTGGATGATCAATGGAGAGAAAAGATAAGAAACACCATAGGAGAAATGCCCAAATGGCAATAAAAAAAATAATTCAGAAAAGTTGACAATGTTGAATGTTGCCATTTATTCAAGTGCCCATGCCATATATTGTTCAAGGAGAGGCTTTATTGAGATAAACAAGTATTTTTCTGGTTGCTAAAAAGATGATATCAAAACTTCCTTGTAGACAGACCCAGTATACAACCTAACCATGATGTCATAAAAGATGTCGTTGTATCCAGTTTTGCCTACTGGGTATGTGCTCTGCTGCTAACACCATGCAAAGATGAAAGCACACAACAAAGCCAAACAGACAGCTACAGAGAGGGAGAAAAAAATGGTGCCTTGAGGAAGAAAAGATGCCAATTAGCCTATCATTTGTGTGTGCCTGTATTCATCATGTATGGATCAGCGGGGTCAAAAGTCTCTCTCTCTCTCTGACCTCATCGCCACACTCCCAGGGGTAAAACAGGGGGAAGGAATGGACTGATATATTGGGATTCTGCAAATTAAGTCCATTACGATTCTATGTTAAATGTTTTCCCAGGACTTGTACAGAAGTCTGATCTTAATTTGAGGCAGGTTGCTACAGCAGGAAAATAATCCTCCAGCAACAGGAAATGTGAATTATATGGATTATAATTCATGGACATTTTTGTAGGGTTTGATACATTTTTCATTAGGGCAAATCAAGTCAAATGTCAAACGTAGAATTAAAAACTTTAGAAGCCTTTTAAAAACTACAATACAAGTTTGCAATTCCTGCTGTGAAAAATTATCAGCAACAAAAGAGTGATCAAAATGGGATCCTACATCTGTACTGTGAGAGTGATATAGAAACGATGAGAGAGTGGTATAGAAATTGTTTCGATACGTAAGGAATCTGGAGCAGACTGATGTTCATAACTACTTGATTTCAAGACAACAACATACATAACAGGTAACATGTTTACCATGTCCATATTAGACCCAGACTGAGGCTATCCTAATGACACCATACAGGCTACATCCAGAATGTCCTAGCTAGCATACTTTTGAATGCACCACTAACTTTTCCAATCAGTTTTCACTAGCATTGCTACATTGAAAATAAGCTAATAACAAAAGGTTTAAATAGTCGGGAGCTCCGAATACTGCACCTTGCGAACACCACACTGTTTAAAAACTCTTGGTTAAACAATCGCCTACTTCTCAGGACATTATTAAAGAAAAGTTACAACATAAAGCAGATCATTATTTCACTAATTCCATCTATTGAAAATGGTACCGCTCACAGTGTGTTATTGCGTGTGGAAAATCACCCTTGGTTATCTTGGTTCTTTGAGGAAGGACAGCCTGAAAGAATAGAGTTCAATAAGAGAAAAGTTGTTTCAGTTGAGATTGTGAGTTGAAATGACTGAACATTATTAAAAGATGTCTGGGTAGCCTCAGACACATTCATCATTGATCTCACACAAATCCCTGAGCCCGAAAAACCATTGAATCACACATTTAACAATAGATGGTAGCAGCTAAAGCTGCTATGCAACCAAAACCCATAATTCAAGCTCAATTAACTATGGCTAAACATCCCATTTCAAACGGTTGCAAAATGGCATGGGGAGAAGCTTTTGATAATAAAGAAACGGGAACCCTTCTGGGTTATGGAAAAATTAGTAAAAATAAATAAAAAACCGAATGATTAAAATATCCCAAAACATATCCTACTTTTACGTATTCCCTCTGCTTTGCCAGGGGATTTCAGAGCCAAAGTACAGTTACGACCCGTCATTCAGGGCAGGTGGGGCAGAAAAATAAATAAATATATATATATACAGTACCAGTCAAAGTTCGGACACACCTACTCATTCCATTGTTTTTCTTTATTTTTACTATTTTCTACATTGGAAAATAGTAGTGAAGACATCAAAACCAAGAAATAACACATATGGAATCATGTAGTAAACAAAAAAGTGTTAAACAAAGATTCTACCCTTTGCCTTGATGACAGCTTTACACACCCTAATAAAATATATTTGATTTGTTTAACACTTTGTTTGTTTTACTACATGATTCCATATGTTATTTCATTGTTTTGATGTCTTAACTATGAAGACAATAGTAAAAAGAAAGAAAAACCCTTGAATGAGTAGGTGTGTTCAAACTTTTGACCGGTACTGTATATATGTTTTGCATGTTATTTTGGCATTAACATGTGTCACATATTTGCAAACAATGTAACATTTTTTTTATTGAGTTAAAGAAGGTGCATACAAACATAGTCTCTTTTTTACCTTATTGAGTAAGGCAGTTCCAAAATGAAGGTGTTTCAGCCTAGCTCAGTGCTTTCTGTGGTGGTGGGGCAGCCAGCGGAAAATACAGAGCGTAGGGGTTGGTAATGCTCTCTAGTTGGCTCAGTATTCTGTCACTACGTCTGCAAAATCTACAGGGAGAGCTAGAAAGTTCATGCACTTTGGGTGCTGCCATAGATTTAGAAATGCCCATCCAAGAAGCCTCAAGGTCATTGTCCACAGATAAAACTACATCAAATCACATTATATCTACCATAGCTTTGATTAGACTGATCATTTCAACATCATATTTTTCTAAATCTTAGCTAGCCAGCTAGACAAGCAGTCATCATCAAGAATTAAATTGACAATCTATGAAGAAACATATCGGTGCTCATCGGTCATTGGACATTAACAAACATTACACAGTCTTCAACATTACACAGACGGGCAGTTCAGGCACCGTTGGGCAGACGGGCAGTTCAGGCGCCGTTGGACAGACGGGCAGTTCAGGCGCCGTTGGGCAGACGGCAGACTCTGGCCGGCTGAGACGCACTGTAGGCCTGGTGCGTGGTGCCGGAACTGGAGGTACCGGGCTAAGGACACGCACCTTCAGGCTAGTGCGGGGAGAAGGAACAGGGCATGCTGGACCCTGGGGACGCACATTAGGCCTAGTGCGTGGTGCCGGAACTGGTGGTACCGGGCTGAGGACACGCATCTCAGGGCTAGTGCGGGGAGCAGCAACAGGACGCACAGGACTCTGGGGACACACAGGAGGCTTGGTGCGTGGTGTTGGCACTGGTGGTAAAGGCTCAACGCTCAATTTAGCCCGGCCGATACGTGGAGCTGGAATGTACCGAACCGGGCTATGCACGCGTACAGGAGACACCATGCGCTCTACTGCGTAACACGGTGTCTGCCCGTACTTTCGCTCTCCACGGTAAGTACAGGGAGTAGGCGCAGGTCTCCTACCTGACTTCGCCACACTCCCTTTAAGGCCCCCCCCAAGAAATTTTTGGGTTGTACTCACGGGCTTCCAGCCTTGCTTCCTTGCTGCCTCCTCATATCGCCTCCTCTCGGCTTTAGCTGCCTCCAGCTCTTCACGAGGGAGGCGATATTCTCCCGGTTGTGCCCAAGGTCCCTTACCATCCAGTATCTCCTCCCATGTCCATGAATCCTGTGTAGGTGGGTCCTGTTGCCGCTTGACACGCCGCTTGGTCCTATGTTGGTGGGTAATTCTGTCACGATCGTCTTGATAAGAGAGAGAGGACCAAAACGCAGCGTGTGAAAAATAAGACATCTTCTTTTTATTATAAGAAGGAAAACGAAACAAAACAACAAACAGACGAACGTGAAGCTATGAAAGAACTAGTGCACACATGCAACATAGAACATAGACAAGACATTTCCCCATTAAACCTACAAACCCCTAGACAACCCAAAACACATACTTCCCCATGTCACACCCTGACCTAACTAAAATAATAATGAAAACAAAGATAACTAAGGCCAGGGTGTGACATTAATAAACATTGTAAGACTCCAACCATCTGCCTCCTGTTTCTGCATTTGGGTCTCGCCTTGTGCCTTGATTCAAAGACAGGTGAAACAGATTAGGGTGTGGCAGTTACTGTAGTTTCATCGTGATTTGGTTTCAGAATTGTCTGTAGATTATAGCCACACTTGGCATGATAATGACCATAGGAGTTGACAACTGCATAAACTGATCTGGAATCAGGCTAGTTTCATCATAGCCTCTGTGGCTAAAAACAACAAACGTTTTTTGCATATTCAATAAAAATGCAGCTACAGATTGTCATAGGACTTATGGCCACACAACTTCGTGTTACTGTCCTTGTTCAGCATTCATTTTGTGGATTGCTATCACGATCAATACATCTGACACATTTAATAGATTTAGCCCCCGGTCCAATCAGAATAAGCGATGACATTACAGATCTACATATCATTACACCAATTAGCATGTTTTCTCACCCTTGGTAGTCATGCAATGACTTAAAGTCACAACCTGGCATTTAAACAGCCTCACCCTGCCACTTGGTAAGATGAGAGGTGGGGCTGGGGAAATGTAACCACTCTCAAATCCAAAGACCGCTATAGATGCAAGGGTGACATTCTATGAGCTTGGCATGATAGTGTCCTTGGAAACTGACAAGAACTGGTGTTATATACAGGTAACTGCCAAAAGGAAACACCAACATAAAGTGTCTTAATAGGGTGTTGGGCCTCCAGGAGCCACAAGAACAGCTTCAATGCAGCTTGGTATAGATTCTAGTGTCTGGAACTCTATTGGAGGGATGTGACACCATACTTCTACAAGAAATTCCATAATCTGGTGTTATGTTGATGGTGGTGTAAAACACTGTCTCAGGAACTGCTCCAGAATCTCCCACAAGTGTTCAGTTTGGTTGAGATCAGAGATGTATTCCAGAAAGCCAGATTAGTGAGTTAGTGAGATCTGTCAAACCAGAATGTGAGCAACTTAGAATTTCCTACCCTCACAACTTGGGGGCAGCCCATCAGAAATTCCAGGATCCAGATGCAGAGGGAGGCGTTTAATTCCAGGGTCCTTAGATTAGTGATGAGCTTGGAGGGCATTATTGGGTTGAACGCTGAGCTGTAGACAATAAATAGCATTCTCACATTCTCACATAGGTGTTCCTTTTTGTTCAGGTGGGAAAGGTCAGTGTGGAGCGCAATCGAGATTGCGTCATCTGTGGATCTGTTGGGGCAGTAGGAGAATTGGAGTAGGTCCAGTGCCATCCGGTCCCCCAGTGTCTTGGCTCATTGAGCGCCCCTGCCCATCTTGTTCCCCCAGTGTTTTAGCTCATTCTTCATTGGAGATCTTGGACACAGGCCTTCTGGTTCATCCGAAAGAGAGGCGTTATGGCAGCATCTGTGGCTACCATCCCATGGGAAGGGGGCATTTGGGACTGTGTTTGGGGTACATCTGGACATTGTGCTGTCTGTATATTCTCTATAGTGTTGCAAGCCTAGGCTGGATAGTCCAGCTACCTGCTCTTCATTAAATATTGTCCTGTGTGGCTTAGTTGGTAAGAGGGCTGCGCTAGCAACGCCAAAGTTGTGGGATCGATTCCCACAGGGATTGCATATTAATGTATGCACTCGCTTTTACTGTAAGTTGTGGATAAACGTGTCTGCAAATTGGCATATATGACTATATTAAATACTCTTAAAACACTATAAAGCAGGAGACAATAGTGGATTCTTATCGGAATCATTTTCCCAGTTGGATTACTCTATGTTGGGTCCCAGTAATGTATTATTGGACAGAGTCAAGGCTGGCCTAGCCATTAGCTTTTGATAGATAGAGGAAGTAGTTCACCTCTTCCCCGATGGCCTATTTTCACCCAGAATGCCTTGCTCTCTTGTCAGCCCTGCCCTCCTTCTGGGCTCTCCTTCTGGATCCTCCTCTATTTGTGCCAACAAGAGCCTTCTGGAGGCTACTGGGTCAGACACTGGGAAGAAAGCATTGAATTCATGGAGGGTTCGGTGGTAGATACATGGAGGGCGATTCATTAGAAAGCCTTTTTTCTTAGAACCTCGGCCAAAACCTTTTTTTCTCAGAGCCTTGGCCACTGTCCTTTTTCTCATAGCCATGACCACTGTCCTATTTCTCTCCCTCGTTGGAATTAATATATATCAACAAGGGAAAGCAAAGGTCTTAACAATTTATTTAGTATCTTACTTGGGCAGTGAGTGGCAATTTTAGTATGTAAATGTTGGTGGGGCAAACAGATTTTTTTCCTGATGCATGCCAGCAAAGCCACCACACAACACAACACACTTCTCTGTTTGTCTGTTGCCAGTTAGTTTTGTTTTGTCAAGCCGACCACCGTTTTTTACCGTGCTCCTGTCTTTCTCAAGTTACTGTTTTCTAGCTTTCCCATTTTTTGACCATTCTGCCTGCCCTGACCCTGAGCCTGCCTTCCATTTTGTACCTTGTCACACCACCCTGGATTACTGACCTCTGCCTGCCCTGGCCCTGAGACGGCCTGCCGCTCTGTACCTTTCGGACTCTGCTCTAGACTACTGACTCTGCCTGCCCTTGACCTGTCGTTTGCCTGCCCCCCTGTTTTTGTAATAACCTTTTGTTACTTCGAAACTATCTGCATCTGGGTTTTCTCTTGTGCCTTGATAGTAACACTTTACTGTAGGTGTCCTTATGTATGCATTCATAAAGCCTTTATAACAACTATATAACACAATATTTGTCATAAGTAGTTTTAAATAGTTATGTAGTAACGACATAAGATGTTATAGAACTTGTTAGAATGGGTGTTACAGATTACTGTTCATCCTGCTGTCATACTCTAATGTCAACTGTTAATAACAACTGCTATTACACAGTCTTCATGACAACTGATGTCATGTGTTAAGCTACATAAGAGTCTACAGACACAAGTACACCCACAGTAAAGTGTTACCGAAACTGCTTCTGACAGAGCAGCAAGCATTCCCCATTATACAGTAACTCAAATCCCATTACAGATTACAAAGGGTGATATCAAATACACGCCATCGTCCATAGAGCATTTGGTGGGCATGATTTCCTCTGGACTCAAGATCAATAAAGTTATTTAAATTTGAAAACTAAAGTTCTAAGTAGGGAGTTAAAGGCTTTTGTAAATAACACTAGTTTGCGAACATTGTCAGACGAAGAGCCGAAGAGAATTTTATAAAAAGATTATTCCGGTTGGTGAGAGACTATGGAGATAATTCCACAAGAAGAGGTTTCTCTGGTTACCCTATTCCCTATAAATGGGCCGTTGGGCCCTGGTCAAATGTAGTGGACTAGGGAGAAGTGTGCCATTTGTGCCACAGTCTGTTGACGGCGGGCATGTGAGAGTGAATTTAAGAGCCGTTAAATGTCCCTACACTGACAGCTGGTCTGGAATCATTCATCAAGTGAGTAAAAAAGAGATGGAATAATGTGGAGACCAGGGGGAAATGCAAAAATGCCGAGGTAGTGAAGTAGTGCCACAAGTTGATGAAACATTTAATGGACGTATAGCCTGCAGACAGTCAACAACCATATAATGTTTTCTCAACTACTTTAATACAATTGTACTATTTTCTACATAAGAAAAAACGTTATTTTCCTTCACAGCAGTGAATGAATTACATAATTCAAGTTGTGCAAAAATGGGATAGTACGACATTGATCATTGGAAAATAATATAAATCGATGTCCCAGCTTCTCAGGTTTGCTACAGACATTATTTATAGGTTTCAAGAGAAGATATGGTTTATGAGAATCACTCCTCACAGAGAAACATGGTTATATGGCTACCCATCTTGGGAGACCCTGTCACGAATCCCTCCGGAACTTTCATTACGCACAACTGGCACCTATTCCCAGGGATTAGTAACTGTATAAGTGTGCCCTTGGTTTACCAGTGTCCTGTCGATTGTTGTTACAATGTCCGTTGGTACGTGTGAGTACCTGTGCTGTGTGTTTTGGGCTTTCGTGCCCTTGTGTATTGCGCAGATGATTACGGGTCTCGTCCCGTGTGTTAATCATCATGCGTGTGTGTTATTTATTCAAGGTATTCCTC
Organism: Salvelinus sp. IW2-2015; assembly: GCF_002910315.2. Lineage (NCBI taxonomy): Eukaryota > Metazoa > Chordata > Actinopteri > Salmoniformes > Salmonidae > Salvelinus > Salvelinus sp. IW2-2015. The sequence continues at coordinate 25,527,694 of NC_036848.1, forward strand.
GCTCTTAGTTTGGGTTTCAACCCTGTGTTTTGTTACGTGTTTGTTTAGTCTTCGTCCCCGTGTCTTTACATGGCACGCCGTAATTTGGCGTAATAAAAAACCCTACTACGCATTCCTGCGCCTGTCCCCCGACCCTTCATACCAACGTGACAGAATAATCGACCATTAAGGGAGATAGCGGGAATGGGCCGTCCGACGCTGCCGCAACTTCGGCAGCTGCAACTGGGATGTCCGATGTCGCCACAACAGGTCCGTCCGACGCCACTGCAACTGGTCCATCCGACGCCACCGCAACTTTGGCAGCTGCAACTGGCCTGTCCGACGACGACGCAACTTTGGCAGCTGCAACTGGCCTGTCCGATGACGACGCAACTTCGGCAGCTGCATCGGGTCCTGATTGACCCACACTGCGTTCCTGTGATCGCCCTCGAGGCCGGTGTCGTTGCGCTGGTAGTGCATCGCGTCGGGGGTACTGTCACGGATCCCTCCGGAACTTTCATTACGCACACCTGGCCCCAATTCCCAGGGATTAGTAACTGTATAAGTGTGCCCTTGGTTTACCAGTGTCCTGTCGATTGTTGTTACAAAGTCCATTGGTGCGTGTGAGTACCTGTGCTGTGTGTTTTGGGCTTTCGAGCCCTTGTGGATTGCGCAGATGATTACGGGTCTTGTCCCGTGTGTTAATCATCGTGTGCGTGTGTTATTTATTCAAGGTACTCCTCACTCTTTTGTTTGGGTTTCACGGCATGCCGTAATTTGGGGCGTAATAAAAACCCATATTGGGCATTCCTGCTCCTGTTTCCAAAATCCTTTATACCAGCATGACAGACCCCCATATAGCCTACACCAGGGTTCCCTAACTGGCGGCCCGAGGACCGAGTCTGGCCTGCATGTGATTTTATTTGGCCCCTAATTTTTCTGAGCAAAAACCTATACTGTGCCATCAGAAAGTACTCACACCCCTTGACATTTTAAAAATGTTATTGTGTTTAAAACATTTAAATTGAGATTTTGTGTCACTGACCTACACACGATACCCCATAAATGTAAAAGTGTCATTTTGTTTTTCAAAAATGCACAGTAGTGAATGAATGACATAATTCAAGTTGTGCAAAGTTGAAGACATTGTAGAGTCTTCTGATGACAGTGATGGGGGAAGAAACGGCGATCAACGGTGTTGTTGTCATGGAAGAAGTTGGCCGAATTTTGAAATCAGTGGAATGTCTGGTAGAAGCAGAGTATGATAAGTAGATGAATAGAATTCTGGCATTTCATTGCAAATGTAGAGGGAGTCGAAAAGAGAAGACAGAAGGCTGTTGTATAAAACACCTATCTTTGGATTACATCTTCAAACTAAGGGAAACCATGGCATTCGTGACAGAGAGGGAGATAGATATGATGATTCTTATGGCATTGCACACGGTCAGTGTGAACCAGAATGACTTGACACAACGGGTCAAGCAAGCTGTACAAACAAAACGGAAATGACACAGGACGTCTTATTTAATGAAAGGGGTTGCAGTCTGCCGTGAAGCGTTCATCCATGTATACGGGTAAGAGTCTAGCTACAGATTCAGATATTATACATTTCTAATTTTGTCATCTCAGAATGTTATCTCAGAATGCCATTTCACATTGCTAGTTATAGCCTAATGTTAACTAGCTAACATTGAACCTTTTTGGTTAACTTTAGCTAGCTATGCCAATAGGTTTGTATTGCTAGTACTCTATGGATTGGAATTATGGTTCATTCTTTAGCTAGCTACATGTCTATTGATGTTGTGCAAGGTTGTAATGTTTTACATTTTTTTGTTGTTGCTAGAACTTGTTTTACAGCTTCGATGCTCTGGAGCCTGGTGTTCGGGCTCAGTCGTTACCAGGTTTCAGCTGCTGCACAACGCTGACTTCCTTCCTCCCATTGATGGTCTGCATGTACAAGCACCACCTGGACTGGACACAGCTAGACAAACTGATATTGTTGAGAAGATCAGGGTCTTTTGCGACGAAGAGGCTATGGACATGACCTGCACCAAAGTCAAGGGCAGGATAGAAACAGGTTCTCCGAATATACAGTACCAGTCAAAAGTTTGGACACACTGACTCATTCAAGGGTTTTGCTTTTCTACATTGTAGAATAATAGTGAGACATCAAAACTATAAAATAACACATATGGAGTCATGTAGTAACCAAGAAAGTGTTTTATATTTTATATTCTTCAAAGTAGCCTGACTTTGCCTGGATGACAGCTTTGCACACTCTTGGCATTCTCTCAACCAGCTTCACCTGGAATGCTTTTCCAACAGTCTTGAAGGAATTCCAGCATATGCTGAGCACTTGTTGGCCGATTTTCTTTCACTCTGCGGTCCAACTCATCCCAAACCATCTGAATTGGGTTGAGGTCGGGTGGAGGCCAGGTCATCTGATGCAGCACACCATCACTCTCCTTCTTGGTCAAATAGCCCTTACACAGCCTGGAGGTTGAAAAACAAATGATGGTCCCACTAAGCCCAAACCAGAAGGGATGGCGTATCGCTGCAAAATGCTGTGGTAGCCATGCTGGTTAAGTGTGCCTTGAATTCTAAATAAATTACCGACAGTGTCACCGGCAAAGCACCCCCACATCATCACAGCTCTTCGTCCATGCTTCACGGTGGGAACCACACATGCAGAGATCATCCATTCATCTACTCTGCATCTCACAAAAAAATTATATGGCAATAGCTTTGGTGGATATTTCTGCAGTCAGCATGCTAATTGCACAAGCCCTCAAAACTGTGTGACAAAACTGCACATTTTAGGGTGGCTTTTAATTGTCCCCATCACAAGATGCACCCGTGTAATGATCATTCTGTTTAATTAGCTTCTTGATATGCCACACCTGTCAGGTGGATGGATTATCTTGGCAAAGGAGAAATGCTCACTAACAGGGATGTAAACACATTTTAGCACAACATATGAGAGAAATATGTTTTTTGTGCGTATGGAAATTATCAGGGATCTATTATTTCAGCTCATGGAACCAACACTTCACTTTACATGTTTCATTATATTTTTTAACAGTATAATTGAAATACACATATATACACACACATACACACACACACGCCCCCCTCTCAGTGCCCTCTAAATTAAGATCACCTACAACTTTTTGTCCTCCATGCTCTTCTCCTCTCCTCAGCTCTCCTCATCTACTCCTCCCCTCTTAAAGACAACCCCAGCCTTTATCAGTTTTTACCAGCCCCTCCGCTCTGTCTGCCTGCGTCTCCAATCTGCCATTGTTTATGGAGCGGTCGCTTGTCTGCTCGCCTCCACGTCAGATGCGCCTCAAAGGGCAGTGGGCCGTGGAGAACGGGGACGAAGAGGGGCTGCGAGACACCTCGGCCTCTTGCCATCAGCCTCGATAGCTCCAGACACGCCCCATCCGTCACTGTCTAGCCGCGGCTACCGTCAACCTTTCCCAGGCTGCCATTCACCTGGCGCCATGCCACAAGCCACTTGTTTATTTATTCATACACGGATGCACCTCCTAAAAATGTGAGAACCACAAGCTCCTGGTGAAAGGATGTGGCAAGTAGTCTAGTGGTTAGAGCGTTGGGCCAGTAACTGAAAGGTTTCTAGATCGAATCTCCATGCTGACAACGTAAAAATCTGTTGTTCTGCCCCTGAACAAGGCAGTTAACCCACTGTTCCTAGGCGGACATTGTTCTTAGTTAAATAAAGGTAAGATAATAAAAAAAGAGCCAGGGAGGTAGTTTGCAGGGAGTTTGCAGGGAGTTAAGGGTGTGTTTTCCTAAATGGAGAGATCATTAGAATCATTACAATACAATTAATTATCAGATCCCCTCATAATACTAACACTATTATGGATTCCCCCAGTAAGGAAATAAACATTTGCAAACAAGGTGTAATGAAAACCAAAACATTATTAGTGTATGAATTACACGTCTCTGCAATTGTATCTATTTCATGTATTCATATTATGGAATGTAAATGACACCACTGCACCATCAAGGTTACAGGCTCAGTTGGCAATAAGGAGAGTTTCTATTTGATTTGTGAATGTATGGTAGAATTATAAAATATATGGAATATTATTAAATACAGGGGCATGCCAATCCCTATAATGTATGGACGTAATGGAACTAGCTTCGGAGATGATTATCATTTTTAGTTGGTAGCCCCACGTCTTGATTATAGGCTACTGCGGGTTTTACTCTCCCAGTTCAATCAAATTCTGTAATCAATGAGCGCGAGTCAACGGGAGACAGGTAGGACCAAGATTCCAAATTAAGCGGAATTAAGCAAAAATACATCAATTAGTGGATATTTATTCACAGCTGCATATTGCTTGGGGAGCTGATTAACTCATGAAGGACCAGAGCGGCAAGAAGGGGCACAGGATAAATAAAAAAAGCTGGAAAAGACAAAGGGAAGGTTTCTGGCTCAGTGCAGGGAAAGTATGATGAGGCTAAAGTGTGAAAAGACAAAGGATGGTGCAAAATCCCCAAAAAAGCCCTATGTGCCCTGGCCCAAAGTATTTCACTAAATGAGGAATAGGTTGCCATTTGGGATGCACAATTTTTCTCTAATTAATTAAAGAGCACCGTTAAATGTACAGAATAGGTCATTGCTGCAGTCATCTTTGAGTGTTTCTTCCTTTTTTGGAAGGCTCAGATCTACGATGTACTACAATGTACACGCACCCCACTCCTATAAAAACCTTTGGTAGAGCCAGCATACCTGCATACACAATGACAATGCATCTTCAGTACAAGCACTACAAGTACTACAAGCAGAGACCAAGAAGGAAAATACTGCTACAGCCAGATACAGTGTTCCATTGTGTTGTTGAACAGGTTCCATTCATATTTGATGTTCTACTAGTGTTACGCTCGTCATTTGAATGAGGAGACCAAGGTGCAGCGTGGTAGGCGAACATCTTACTTTTATTCAAATGAACACCGAAAAACAACAAAATACAAAAACAAAAGTAAAGTTCTGCAGGCTACACAGCAACTATACAAAATCAAGATCCCACAAATTAAGGTGGAAAAAAGGCTGCCTAAGTATGATCCTCAATCAGAGACAACGATAGACAGCTGCCTCTGATTGGGAACCATACCAGGCCAACATAGAAATACAACATAGATTGCTAACCCTAGTCACACCCTGACCTAACCAAATAGAAAATAAAAAGGCTCTCTAAGGTCAGGGCGTGACAACGAGTGTGAATATTTTAAGAGGACAGCCTCTGCAAGGTGAAAGATCCTCTCCCAACAACAGGATAATTTTGGCTCCAGTGAAAGACTAGTCTGCCATGCAATGTTGTATAGTCTGCCATGCAATGCTGTATAGCTCAACCAGAACGAGCTGTTCTAAGCCTCAAACATGGAGGGATTCCACTTTGTTGTTTCCAGCCTCAGTCTCTGAAGACCATGAAAATACCATGAAAATAATTGTACAGCAGCACCCAATTTTGAAGTGTTTGAGTGTGTGTGTGAGGGAATGGCCATCAAATTAAAAATATATATATTATAATAAATGCAACAGTTGGACAATGGATGAAGATACTCCAAACTTTTTGAATGTTTAAATTCCATTTGATATTGTACATAAACCATTGTACTGGCAAGGACGAATAATGGAGTTCAGGCATTTTGGTGGGAATTCAGGTAAGCCTATTGTAAAATGGCACTTTTTTTCTTACAAAGTGCACTCATATATACATTTTCTTAGTATATTAGGCAGGGATTGGAACCCCCACATTTTTATTGCTTCGTTCTGAACAGAACCACTGTTCCGATCAGTAAAATAATGTTGTGAACAGATTCAAACCAAATAAAAGTACCAGTTTATTTTATTTCTTTCTGAACCTTTGAAATTGTATTTTTTTTTACATTGAGTTCGACATTAAATTACTTCAGAGATCATGCAGTGCCGATAGAGCAGCTTGCTATGGAGCAGGAAAGCTATAGTTCAGTGAGTTGTTTACATGCGTGATGGAAAGACAAGTGTAGGGAGCGAGATGCAATTTAAATTTTGCGGGCGGGGAGTGAGTGAGAGAGGATGGGGGAGGATGCTTGGCTTGAAGCGACAAGCATCTTGTGATGACATGCGTTATCTGAATTAGGCCCACAGAATTATACCTATGGAGTAGCGGCATCTATAGAGGAACTGCTGATGGAAAACTGACTTTATAAATACCTTTGATTGATTCAACTTGTCACGTCTGCTCCCACTCTTCCCTCCACCAGGCTGCCCTGCATCACACACTCCTGTCATCAATTACGCACACCTGCCTTCCCTCGTCACGCGCATCAGCGATATTGAACTCACCTGGACTCACTCACTCATCTGTTGATTTCCTCCCCTATATTTGTCAGTTCCCTGCTCTGTATCCCTGCGGATGCATTGATTGTTTTTTGTCTTTGTTTCTCGTTTGCTGACGCAGTTCCTGTCTCATTTCATGTCCGTTCTACATTAAATGTTTAACTCCCCGTACCTGCTTTGTCTCTCCAGCGTCATCCCATGTGACAGAATGCATCAGCCCCATCTCTGCAGCGGGATGACAGAATGCATCAGCCCCCTCTCTGCAGCGGGATGACAGAATGCATCAGCCCCCTCTCTGCAGCGAGATGACAGAATGCATCAGCCATCACATGAAGCATATGCGAGTACTGGCGTTCCGGTTGGTATGGTGGCATCGGCACTGGGTCGCCACTGATGGAACCAGGGGTGGCTAGCCAGCTCGTCGGGCTTCCACGCCCCAGCTGGCTTGAGAGGTTTCCTTGCCCCGGTTGGCTCGGATGGCGCCCATCCCACATCGGGCCTCAGCCGGATCGTCAGTTCTTGTTGGCCCAGCCGGTCCAGGAGTTACTATTTTTTTTTTGCTGACGTCGGGGTGGATTCCACCGCCAATGGAACCGGGGCTTCCACGCCCTTGCTGGCTCGGCGGCCTGCCATCCCACGTCACTCTCCACCGGATCATCGGGCTCCCTCTCTGCAGCGGGATCGACAGGTGTCTTGCCTCAGCCGGATCGCCAGGCTCTCACGCTCCTGCCGGGCAAGCCCCAAACGGCTTGCCCAGCGCCCATGTCTCGGCCGGTTCGGCTCGAAGAGCTCCCGCTCTTCCCTCCGCCCGGCTGCCCTGCATCACGCACTCCTGTCATCAATTACGCATACCTGCCTTCCCTCGTCACGCGCATCAGCGATATTGGACTCACTCACTCATCTGTTCATTTCCTCCCCTATATTTGTCAGTTCCCTGCTCTGTTCCCTGCAGATGCATTGATTGTTTTTTGTCTATATTTTCTTTTATGCTGACGCTGTTCCTGTCTCGTTCCATGTACGTTCCTTACTAAATGTTTGACTCCCCGTACCTGCTTCGTCTCTCCAGCGTCAACTCATGTGACACAACTCAGAGTTGACTTACTTTTGGACCAGAGAAGCCAGCTAGCTAACAAGCTTGTGTGTGCAGACCGGCACCAGAATTAAAAACACATCTTTTGGTACTGTTCATATGTAGCTTGTTTTTGGTCGCAGGTTCAGGAATGGCTGAAGAATTGCAACATTTACTTGGAGCTAACAAATAGCACTGCTGGGTGATTTGAAAATTCATAGTCAATCGATCAACAATAAAATAATACTCTTAGCAAAAATGTTTATCTTTAATTTACAATATGTAGAATCTATGAGAATAGAAAGGTTCAGAACTTTTGTGAAACATAACAGCACAGTTGAAAAATATATGTCAAAAACTGGATGGTGTTCAGAGATACTGTAGATGGGAGGGGTTTAGTGGAGCTGAAGGTTGGGACTAAAAGCAAACAATATATAACTATTGAAAAATATACTGTGTGCGTAAAATGCATATAGTATGTATAAGCTGGAAGTAGAAGCAAAAGTTTTGTCTATTAGGGTACTCTGATTGTGGTAGGGTTAGGGGAAAATAACAAAGGAAAATATATAAAATATATGGGGCTTGGAAATTATGCAAAAAATTACATTGATGGAAGCCACAATCTATCTGCAATATTAAAACTGATCAACCCCCCCCCCCCCCCCCAAAAGACATATCTTACCTTTTTGTGAAATGTGGTAACTATAGTATCCCTAACTAGCATTGACAAAGTTAATCCATTCTTCTTTAATTAAAAATCTCTCTCCTCATCTTCTGAAAATTGCTTATCATGTCAGTAAGCTACAACTATGCTTTGGAGAGGTAGGGGCAGGTAGCCTACACACACAATGGCAGATACTGGCAGACAGGAAGAAGTTTCTGATTGAAAAAGGGAAGGCTTTGTATAGGCACTTTGTTGCATTTTTTTGTGGGACTGACTAAAAGGTTATTTAACCAGGTTGTGGGAAAGGTGGTGTAACGATTCTCATCTGGTGAAGGAGAAGAGGACCAAAATGCAGCGTGGTAAGTGTTCGTCATATTTTAATAATAACCGAACACGACAAAATACAAAAATAACAAAGTGAATGATAACGAAAACCGAAACAGTCCTGAATGGTGACACAAACACAAAAACAGGAAACAAACACCCACAACCAAAATGGGGAAAACAGGCTACCTAAATATGATTCTCAATCAGAGACAACGATCGACAGCTGCCTCTGATTGAGAACCATACCAGGCCAGACATAGAAATAAAACAACATAGAAAACAGAACATAGACTACCCACCCCAACTCACGCTCTGACCAACCTAACACAAAGACATAAAAAGAAACTAAGGTCAGAACGTGACAGGTGGGGGGTTCTTCTATGACCAGCTTATTCAGAATTAGAAGCAGAGAGTGTGAGCTCGTCAGTCAGGGAGAGAATAGTAACTGCGGAGGCCGCACAGAAGAAAAACCTTGAGCAACTTCAAACTCTAGGGGCCTCTTCTCATCCATTGGCCTTTACAAGGGCTCATATCAGGCTATTTTTTGCCACCTTTAAACAGATTTGGATTTTTTACGAGAAGCTGCCACGACTTATGTGTGGTGATATATGGACTACTGTACAGCACCTCTCATCCAGGCTATCTAGAAGCAGTAGCGCGGCCTCACTTCAAATAAACTCCTGACAGCTAAAACCTTGTGGCTTTAGTGCGCATTGAAGGGTTAGTAGCGGCTATCAAATCAGTTTAGGGTTGTGTTAATCATTAGGGATTCACGGACTGAGGGAGGTAATAGGGAGGTAAAGAGGAAAAACACTGCTGCAAATCCATCCAAGGCTAAATAAATCTTGGTGTTGAACTTTTTAAACTTGTATTTTACATTTTTGTGACACACCACCTGGATTTGGTCTTATGGAGCAACATTTATTTTTATTTTTACGTTGGATAGAATTAGAGACTCAGAGCTACAAAATGGTATATCATACACTGCATTTTTGAGTATCAATGGGAAATTAATTCTGGTTTGAAAGTTGATGAACTTGTAAACTCACTTTTGAGAAAATGGCCTTTGAATGTTTTGGCATCTAGTGAAGAGCTCTTCTTTGTCTACACCCATTCAGCATCGTTCACACCCTCTTAAGATTTAGCCCCACCCATCACATTTCGCTCTCAGAGTGTTCAGAGTGCACCCTTGATACTCTGGCCGATGATTTGTTTACCTCTGGAAAACATGAAAACAACCTTTTTTGCTGACATTTACTGTCACCGGCCATATTCAACGGGTGTTGTACACTTTAGCTTAAGACATGTAGCTAGCTAGGTAAACAATGAACCTAACTAGGTAAACAATGTGTAAGATCACACGTCACCTTAGTCATCGGCTTCATCAATAAGTGCATTGACGACGACGTCGCCCCCGCAGTCCCCACATACGTACATATCCCAACCAGTAGCCATGGATTACAGGCAACATCCGCACCGAGCTAAAGGCTGCCGCTTTCAAGGAGCGGGACACTAATATGAACGCTTATAAGAAATCACGCTATGCCCTCAGAAAACCATCAAACAGGCAAAGCATCAATACAGGACTAAGATTTAATTCTACTACACCGGCTCTAACGCTCGCCTGATGTGGCGGGGCTTGAAAACTTTTACGGACCACAAAGGGAAACCCAGACGCGAGCTGCCCAGTGACGCGAGCCTACCAGACAAACTAAATTACTTTTATGTTCGCTTTAAGGCAAGCAACACTGAAGCATGCACGAGAGCACCAGCTGTTCTGAATGACTGTGTGATAACGCTCTTGGTAGCCAATGTGAGCAAGACCTTTAAACAGGTCAACATTCACAAAGTCACGGGGTCAGACAGATTACCAGAACGTGTACTCAAAGCATGCGTTGACCAACTGGCAAGTGTCTCCACTGACATTTTCACCTCCCTCCCTGACCGAGTCTGTAATCTACATGTTTCAAGCAGACCACCATAGTCCCTGTGCCCAAGGAAGCGAAGGTAACCTGCCTAAATGATTATCGCCCCATAGCACTCATGTCATTAGCCATGAAGTGCTTTGAAAGGCTGGTCATTGCTCACATCAACACCATCCTCCCGAATACCCTAGACCCACTCCAATTCGCATACTGCCCCAACAGATCCACAGATGACGCAATCTCAATCCACACTGCCCTTTCCCACCTGGACCAAAGGAACACCTATGTGAGAATGCTGTTCATTGTCTACAGCTCAGTGTTCAACACCATAGTGCCCATGAAGCTCATTACTAAGCTAAGGACCCTGGGACTAAACACCTCCCTCTGCAACTGTATCCTGGACTTCCTCACGGCCCGCCCCCATGGGTAAGGGTTGGCAACAACACGTCTGCCACGCTGATCCCCAACACTGGGGCCCCTCAGGAGTATATACTTAGTCCCCTCCTGTACTCCCTGTTCACCCACGACTGCATGGCCAAACATTTATTTTATTTATTTTATTTTATTTAACCTTTATTTAACCAGGTAGGCAAATTGAGAACACGTTCTCATTTACAATTGCGACCTGGCCTCAAGATAAGCAAAGCAGTTCGACACATACAACAACACATAGTTACACATGGAGTAAAAAAAACATATAGTCAATAATACAGTGAAAAAAATAAGTCTATATACAATGTGAGCAAGTGAGGTGAATAAGGGAGGTGAAGGCAAACAAATAATATGTTAAATAAATAAAAATATAAAAAAAGGCCATGGAGGCGAAGTGAATACAACACAGCAAGTAAAATAAAAAATAAAAACACTGAATGGTTGGTTTGCAGTGGAAGAAAGGCAAAGTAGAGAAAGAAATAATAGGGGTGCAAAGGAGCAAAATAAATAAATAAATAAATCAGTAGGTAAAGAGGTAGTTGTTTGGCGAAATTATAGATTGGGCTATGTACAGGTGCAGATATCTATGAGCTGCTCTGACAGCTGGTGCTTAAAGCTAGTGAGGGAGATAAGTGTTTCCAGTTCAGAGATTTTTGTAGTTCGTTCCATCATTGCAGCAGAGAACTGGAAAGGAGAGGCGTCCAAAGGAAGAATGGTTTTGGGGGTGACTAGATATACCTGCTGGAGCGCGTGCTACAGGTAGGTGCTGCTATGGTGACCAGCGAGCTGAGATAAGGGGGGACTTTACCTAGCAGGGTCTTGTAGATGACCTGGAACCAGTGGGTTTGGCGACGAGTATGAAGCGAGGGCCAGCCAACGAGAGTGTACAGGTCGCAGTGGTGGGTAGTATATGGGGCTTTGGTGACAAAACGGATGGCACTGTGATAGACTCGATCCAATTTATTGAGTAGGGTTTTGGAGGCTATTTGTAAATGACATCACCGAGTCGAGGATTGGTAGGATGGTCAGTTTTACAAGGGTATGTTTGGCAGCATGAGTAAAGGATGCTTTGTTGCGGAATAGGAAGCCAATTCTAGATTTGACTTTGGATTGGAGATGTTGATGTGAGTCTGGAAGGAGAGTTTACAGTCTAACCAGACACCTAGGTATTTGTAGTTCCACATATTCTAAGTCCGAGCCGTCCAGAGTAGTGAGTTGGACAGGCGGGCAGGGTGAGGCAGCGATCGGTTGAAGAGCATGCATTTAGTTTTACTTGTATTTAAGAGCAATTGGAGGCCACGGAAGGAGAGTTGTATGGCATTGAAGCTCGCCTGGAGGGTTGTTAACACAGTGTCAAAAGAAGGGCCAGAAGTATACAGAATAGTGTCGTCTGCGTAGGAGTGGATCAGAGAATCACCAGCAGCAAGAGCGACATCATTGATGTATACAGAGAAGAGAGTCGGTCCAATAATTGCACCTGTGGCACCCCCATAGAGACTGCCAGAGGCCCGGACAACAGACCCTCCGATTTGACACACTGAACTCGATCAGAGAAGTAGTTGGTGAACCAGGCGAGGGCAATCATTAGAGAAACCAAGGCTGTCGAGTCTCGATGAGGATGTGGTGATTGACAGAGTCAAAAGCCTTGGCCAGGTCAATGAATACGGCTGCACAGTATTGTTTCTATCGATGGCGGTTAAGATATCGTTTATGACCTTGAGCTGGCTGAGGTGCACCCATGACCAGCTCTGAAACCAGATTGCATAGCGGAGAAGGTATGGTGGGATTCGAAATGGTCGGTAATCTGTTTGTTGACTTGGCTTTCGAAGACCTTGAAAAGGCAGGGTAGGATAGATATAGGTCTGTAGCTGTTAGGGTCAAGAGTGTCCCCCCCTTGAAGAGGGGATAACCGCAGCTGCTTTCCAATCTGTGAATCTCAGACGACACGAAAGAGAGGTTGAAGAGGCTAGTAATAGGGTTGCCACAATTTCAGCAGATAGTTTTAGAAAGAAAGGGTCCAGATTATTCTAGCCCGGCTGATTATAAGGGTTGTCCAAGATTTGTGCAGCGCTTTTAGTAGACACTTCAGCTGACTGTATTTGGGAGAAAGAGAAATGGGGAAGGCTTGGGCGAGTAGCAGAGGGGAGGGCAGTGCTGTTGTCCGGGGTAGGGGTAGCCAGGTGGAAAGCATGGCCAGCCGTAGAAAAAACATGACTCCAACACCATCATTAAGTTTGCTGATGACACACCAGTGGTAGGCCTGATCACCAACAATGATGGGGAGGAGGTCAGAGAACTGGCAGTATGGTGCCAGGACAACAACCACTCCCTCAATGTGGAGCTGATCATGGACTACAGGAAAAGGCGGGCCGAACAGTTGACTCTGTACCGGTACCCCCTGTATAGCCACGTTATAATTATTTTTTGTGTTACTTTTTATTATTTGTAAAAATAATTATTAATTATTAATAATTATTAATTAAAACATTTGAGTTTTACAACTGTTGCTTTGTTTTAGTATTTTTTTGTGTGTGTTTTTTAAAACTTTCGTTTATTTGGTAAATATTTTCTTAACTCTTCTTGAACTGCACTGTTGGTTAAAAGCTTGTAAGTAAGCATTTCACGGTAAGGTCTACACTTGTTGTATATAGCGCATGTGACAAATAAAGTTTGCTTTGATTTTAGCTAACGAGCCAGCCAGCTAACGTTAGCTAGTTAAACAACAATGAACATAGTGCCAAATAATGTTGTTACTACCCTGGATGAATCTGCTGGGAGCTAACCAACCAGGTTCAATGTTAGCTAGCTAACATTAGGCTAAGTAGCAAAGCAAATGGCTCTGGGATACGAATAATAACGTCATACACATAACGTTAGCTAGGGAGCCAGCCAGCTAACATTAGCTTGCTAAATAACAGTACAATTTAGCTTGAAATTAAACCACTTTCTGTCAAAATTGGAAACGTGTGATATCGGAAAATTGAGCTAGCTAGACTATCTTACCCGTGTTTATCATCATGCATGATGGATGTGTCTCCCTGTCATGGATATCATGCCACGGTTGCCTTTAGTTTGAAGATGTAATCCGGAGACAGGTGTTTTCTCCATCTCTTTAGCTATCATACTCTAATTCCACTGATTTCAAAACTTGATCCTCCAGAAAGTGGAGAGCAACACTTATGCAGCTCCACTACGCGATAATTAAAAAAAAAGCCGCGTTTGACAGGATTACCAACACAGACTGACCAGCTCAAATAGACAGAAGCCTTCTATATGGCAGACCAATCTGAACTCCTCTCTTGGTATGTCCAGCCAACTCATTATCTCAGCCAATCATGGCTAGTGGGAAGGTTGCTCACTTTTTCTCTGGCTAAACCAATAAGGCTCATCATTTAACAACTTTATTCATATTCACAGATGGCATTCAAGTTTGGTATAAAGGCAAATGAAAGTTCACGTGTTCCAGAAGACATTTCTGCATAAAAAAAAAATTAAAAAAAAAAAACGTTAAAACGTCTCTCTTGTAAAGTCGTGACTTGCGACTTAAGTCATGTTTCCTGAAAAGGGGCACATTCAGTCAATTCCTCCAACCTGTCTAAAATTGAGAATTGTTCAAAAGCAATCTTTTCTGAATCCAATTCACAACCATTTCCATTGGCAGTTGAGAAATGTATTTATAATGGAGCAGATCAAACTGGAATTAGATGCCATAAAGCTATCATTGTGATGACTATTTCATTAGCTATCTGAACATGCATCCTAGAGGGAGCATAAAATCTATGAAAAATGGTCATTATCTTTTTCTATCTTCTTCACATTGTACGGAAGTTCATTTTAACTTTTACTGCCTCAGAAACCCGGATCCGGGAGCACCCCCCACCCCCCACACACTAATTAGCATACCTAGCATAGCTTCAAAAGTAGATAGTAGCATCTAAATATCATTAAATCACAAGTCCAAGACACCAGATGAAAGATACAGATCTTGTGAATAAAGCCACCATTTCAGATTTTTAAAATGTGTTACAGGGAAGACAAAATATGTAAATCTATTAGCTAAACACGTTAGCAAAATACACCACTATTCTAACTCCATCAGTTTCTTACTCCTTCAGGTGCTATCACCAATTCGGCTCAACTAAGATATTGAATCCATAACCAAGAAAAACCTCTTCAGATGACAGTCTGATAACATATTCATGGTATAGGATAGTTTTTGTTAGAAAAAAAGTGCATATTTCAGGTAGAAATCACAGTTTACAATTGCACCCACCATCACAAATCGACTAGAATTACTAGATAGAGCAACGTGTATGACAATTTACTCATCATAAAACATTTCATAAAAATAGACAAAGCATAGCAATGGAAAGACCAGTTCTTGTGATTTCAGACCATATTTCAGATTTTCTAAGCGTTTTTCAGCGAAAACACAATAAATCGATAAGTTAGCATACTACATGTTCCAACGTTACCAGAGCATCGATTCCAGCCAAAGAGCGCTATAACGTAACCACCGCCAAAGAATATTAATTTTTTCACTAACCTTCTCAGAATTCTTCCGATGACACTCCTGTAACATCATTAACAACATACATATACAGTTTGTTCGAAAAGGTGCATATTTAGCCATACAAAACCGTGGTTACACAATGAAAATACTAGGAAATCAAGCCTCAATAGGTCTGACGTCATCTATCAGAGTGATCTAGTTTAATTAAAAGCTAATCATATACTTGACTAAAAAATACAGGGTTGACAGGAATCGAAAGACAAATTAGTTCTTAATGCAACCGCGGATTTACATTTTTAAAATTATCCTTACTTTTCAATACAGGGTTGGCCAAGGGAAGCTATACAAAACAAAATGGCGAATTATGCGTTTAAATATTTCCACAGAAACACGGTTTATCATATTAAATATTGCTTACTTTGAGCTGTTCTTCCATCATATTCTTGGGCAATGTATCCTTTCTATGTTATAAACGTCTTTTGGTCGATAGATGTCCTCTGTCCTTCGAAATGTCCAGCACCAACGACCGACTCCCTAAAACGTGTGTCCAAACTTTCAGAACGCACAACAAAGAAATTCCTCAAAATCGCACTAAACGGATATAAATTGATATAAAACGGTTCAAATTCACTACATTATGATGTTTTTAACAACTATAACGACTGAAAACATGACCGGAGAATATTTGTGGTTAGAAAACGACTTGGAACGAGACAGGTCCGATGGCCTTCACGCTTGAGGCGCACATTGAGAAAGAGGGTCTCTGTACATTTTTGTCATTTCTAATGGCTGTGAACGTCCATCGATTTCATTGAAAACGTGATGACGTACAGACACCCAGAGGAAGACGTAGGCAGTGTCGGTTCCTTCATAGCATTCACTGTGGCCTTATAAACAGACCCAGAATCAGAGGTAAAAATTTCTGAAATCTGAACCCTGTCATGAAAAGTGCTGTAAAAATTGTTCTGTACCACTCAGAGACAAAATTCCAACTTCTATAGAAACTAGAAGGTGTTTTCTATCCAATAATAACAATAATATGCATATTGTACGATCAAGAATTTAGCACGAGGCAGTTTAATTTGGAGACACAAATATGCTAATGCGGAACAGCACCCCCTATAGTTGCAAGAGGTTAACCATGTGGAATAATTTTACACTCCATGGATGTTATCTTATAGTCTTATAGGTTCAATACGTACTATCAATGCTGACTGGCCATGTTAAATCATTTTATTCTACATGCGTATTAGTCTTATCAATGCTATGTACAATCAATGCTAACTTGAAAAAAGGGGGCCCACATGCACAGTTACATGTTGAGCAACTTCAGCCAAGTCATTGAGACAAAGCTATAACAGTTCAGTGCATGTTGTCAAAAGGATCTTATTTATTTAATGTTATTGTATTTTTCTTGTCTATATTGAATACATCATTTAAACATTCACAGTGTAGGTTGGAAAAAGTATGTGAACTTATCCAAAAGCTAATTGGAGTCAGGAGTCAGCTAACTTGGAGTCCAATCAATGAGACGAGATTGGAGATTCTGTGGACAGATTAAACTAATGTTGAGTTGTTTGGAAGGAACACACAACACTATGTGTGGAGAAAAAAAGTCAGAGCACACCAACATCATGGTTTGGGGCTGCTTTGCTGTTCTACTTTGCTGTCTGGATAGCTTGCTATCATCGACGAAAAAATTAATTCCCAAGTTTATCAAGACATTTTGCAGGAGAATGTAAGTACATCTGTCCTCCAGTTGAAGCTCAACAGAAGTTGGGTGATGCAACAGGACAATGACACAAAACACAGAAGTAAATCAACAACAGAATGACTTCAACAGAAGAAAATACACCTTCTGGAGTGGCCCAGTCAGAGTCCTGACCTCAACTCGATTGAGATGCTGTGGCATGACCTCAAGAGAGTGGTTCACACCAGACATCCCAAGGATATTGCTGAACTGAAACAGTTTTGTAATTAGGTATGGTCCAAAATTCCTCCTGACCGTAGTGCAGGTCTGATCAGCAACTACAGAAAATGTTTGGTTGAGGTTATTACTGCCAAAGGAGGGTCAACCAGTTATTAAATCCAAGGGTTCATATACTTTTCCCACCCTGTACTGTGATTGTTTACATGGTGTGTTCAATAAAGACATGAAAATGTATAATTGTTTATGTGTTATTAGTTTAAGGAGACTGTGTTTGTCTATTGTTGTGACTTAGATGAATATCAGATCAAATTGTATAACAAATTTATGTAGGAAACCAGGTAATTCCAAAGGATTCACATACTTTTTCTTGCCACTGTAAATAAAATATGAGCATTTTCCCAACAGTGGTGTGTTTACACCAAACGGACTTCTGTCAGAGAAAAATCTGTGTATGATGACACAGAGCACACAAAATGTAATTTTTCGCTTAAGTTTTCATGTTCCCAAATACAAATCTAAGGTCAATGTGTTTCCATCACATTTTTCAGCCCTACCGATAGTTTTCAAACAATTTTTTTTTGCATTAAATAGCAAATGTGCCTACTCTGGTCTTGGCACGCGCGCTCTAGCCAACAGCTCGCAGATGCGGGCGGGTAGGCTGTGAGGGTAGGCTAGTCTAAATGATGAGATTATTATGGATAAGAGTGAGAAATTTTGATTTGTCAAGGATCGATCATCAAAGTAGTACACGACATAGGGAAAAGTAGCCTTTAGGGATGCAGAGGTTTACATCTCCTGTGTTTGTGACTCAACGTGTATTACTTAGAGGTTAACATGAATAATTAATGCAGGCCGGTTCAGTGCATCAGACAATGATAATTTTTTGATCAAATTTGATTTCTTTGGAGATTTGGTCCAACTTCACAAATTCTGCTGCTACTCGGTTAGACACATTTGTACAGGCGGCCATCTAAGTGCCATTTACAAATTCAGTGGAGGGTTTGGGGGGCCTTTAAAAGCGGACGGTTGCCATAGAGACAAGAGGGTAGAGAATAGTTGGGTGGTTGAAACGGGCGCCGGGAGAGACATCACCGGTGTTTGCCAGATTATTGTTCCAATTTATCCATTTCTTCCATCTCTGTTACACAATAACTAGGGCCCTGTACACACTCAAGTTGAACAACTGAGGTACAACACATTTGACACAAACGGTTGGGTTACAACGGACATTTCTGTGTTACAACAGTTTCTCAAACTATTGTGTAAACATTTTTGTTCAGAAACTCTCAGTTGTATCAAAATAGCTGTGTCAAAGTGTTGTACATCGGTTGTAAAAGCTGAGTGTGCACAGGGCCATTTAGCGAGCAACACGGTGACAGACAACCCCCATGAATCTGCTGAATTATTTTAAACTCCTTAGTGATTAGACGTCTTGAACACCTCTGTTGTTCTACATCCTTTAGTTATGGAGGTTCTTTAACTTGGCCTTGCCTCGTTTTCCTATTAACCATATTTATTGATGCAATTTCACGAGACAAGAGGCTCATTATCATGGCTCCTGGTGGGCTTTGCAATCATGCCGTTAGTCTCAATGTGTTTCGAAGTAATGTGAACAGACCACACACAAAAACAAATTATTCGCCAACCTTGCCTTGCAGACAGTCACTGAGAGAATCATATCTTCTATAATTCACATTTCTACATTTTCTGTTGCTGACGTGGGTAGGCACAGCTGTTCTACACTGTTTGATTTGGTTAGATAGAAATTCATTTGAAGGGCAATGATAGCAATTTCCCACAAAATTACAGAAATTGAAAAATAACTATATGCTCATTGTGGCGGTGATAAAACAATCAAAGAAGACAACCACATTAAGTTAGTTATTATTTCCTTAAAGGGGCAATCTGGCATTGGTATATCAATTTGCCGTTTAAATTAATGATATATGGGTGATCCCAGATTGCTCTTTTAATTAGCTAAATTCGCCCAAAAAGAGAGCCAAATGAATGCATACTATTTTGCTCAAGACAGAATTAGACAAAGGTAATAACTGCAGACAATCCTTTTCTTTCTTATTTAATTCCAGTTGTTGTGCATTGAACTACATAGGGAATAGGGGTGCCATTTGGAATACATCCTGTGTCCAAATCAAGACTACCAGTATCATCTCGCCCCCAGTTCCCACACACAAAGCAGCTTTCAACAACAGACACACATTCAAAAACATTTGCAATCTGATTAGGACACAGAGCCATTTGGGTGGCCTACATTTCTCCAGACAGTTTGCAGAAATGAAAAGTATGTGGATATTTTTGTCTCATTAAGGGGATTAGATACACTCGCCTGGCCTCGTACAAAAGCTCCATTTGTTCCCACTTATTGGATTTGTGTCTAAATTGCTACTGTTTTATTCAACTGTGCGCTGCAGTTTGTATTCGTTATGGGGACTCTAGGGGCTATAGGCAAGTCAATGGGCACCATAAATGATGCCATGCAGAGTATCCTGGACAAGGCATAGATCTGATAAAAAATATTCTTGCATTACCATTTCAGTGTGTGACACCCTGTTTCTCAAAGAGTGGATAGACACAAGGACGAAATACCGAGCAATAGCATTGTTCTGGATCCACCTAGCCTGTTTATCTGCCTTCCATTGTAGAGATATGAATCAGGCTAGAATTCATTAAAGATGGCCGCTGCTTGCTATATTCCATCAGAAACGCCATGAGTAGAAGGCATGCTAGATTACTGACTGAGCTGGGGGAATAGAGACCTTTACAAAGTGTTTTTGTCTTTATTTAATTATTTCCCCCGACATCAGAGAGATAAAAGAATGACCTTTGAAGTCTCTCTTTCTCTTGTTTTTCTTTATTTCAGTGTACTCTAACAGTAGCCTTATCAGTTCATCTCGGTGGGGTGGCCAGGAGCGAGGCCCTAGCGAGGCTCCATGCTATGTTGTGTATCCATTCTCCCTCTCCCTCTCCCTGAGAGACCCAACATGGATCCTCAGAGATGACTCTTAATTCCAGCTCACTGAAAAATATAAGAAATTCCCTATAGGCTCTCGGCAGGGGTATGAAGTGAGGCTCAAAGGCTGCCCTAAGCAGAGAGACAGACCCCTGCTTGTACTTTTACACACAGACTTTGCTCCAAGGCCTTTTGAAGTTCTAGGAGAGGGAAGGAGGGAGGAGGGAGGAAAGAGAGTTAGGTCTACCTATCTCTGAGTCACCCATCTCAAGGCGAGCAACGAGATGAAAACTAAAGATGGATTTTTTAAAGTCTATCTCTCTCAAGCCTCGACAACCATATCATTAAGTAAAAAATATAGATTGCTGGTTGTTTAGGGTATTTGGTATTTTAATCATTTTGCCTTTAGACAGCAGTCGCAGGGGGGCGATGTGATCAAAACACAGTGGATAGTTTGAGGTATGAATTTGTTTTGATATGAGAACAACAATTATGATGAGGGGGGATGGTGGTGAAGCATAGAAAAACAATCTACTGTATAGGCAGGAGGCCGTCATTGTTCATTAGAAAATATGTTGATGTCACAAGGCAAATGTGTCACTCTAAGAGCTGTTTGAATCTGTTTGTCATGAAAGTGTGTTTGTGTGTGTGTGTGTGTGTGTGTGTGTGTGTGTGTGTGTGTGTGTGTGTGTGTGTGTGTGTGTGTGTGTGTGTGTGTGTGTGTGTGTGTGTGTGTGTGTGTGTGTGTGTGTGTGTGTGTGTGTGTGTGTACTGTAGCACAACAAGCATTTTCCATGTTTTGTGGTCCCTCCGGAGTGGGTGTTGTATCCCACAATAGAGGAGTGTGCTGCTGCAGGCCACCAAATCTGACAACCGAAGATGCGTCTGTGACCTAAATGCTCAGGCACCGACTTGAGATGTGTATGCATCATAGTTCATTTCTGTGGGACAAGAAATACGTTTCCCCAAGGACTACTACGCTGTCTCACATTGCATGGATGGACAACGGATGTATGCATTGAAAATAGAAGAAAATTAAGTGAAAATATTCCGAATGTGTAGAGTGCATAATATTGTGCTCCCGATGACTAACAATGCAGCATCTCATATTTGCTGTCGGTTAGTTGCGCAATTATCACCTGTGCATTACTGCTGTATATCCTGACAATCAGTCAAGGGGTTGCGGTGGAATTTACAACATTATATTATTCACATTACTTTATATTAGAATGTATTCTTGTATTAGTACATTCACACTCTGTCTGTTCTTCTGAGGAGACTCTGAGGCTTAACGCTGACAGTTGAATTACGATGCCTTGGTGTTAAAACCTAAAGACTACATCCCATTCCATGATTAGTGTCTGTGTGAAATGTTGGTCTGTCGGCTTGTGCCAGGCAAACCCTCCCTCCAGTTTATATCTCTGATATCGCAGATGAATACTGACTTTATCATTTGAGGGAAGGACCTAGTGTCCCGTGTTGCATTAGTATTTCTGTATAAACAAGCAGTAAATGACTTAGAGACAGAAACCTGGCGCAATGTAAACCTTGCTGTCTGTTGCTTGATAGCACAATGTACCTTTGTATAATTCGACACATCTGTTGTTTGTCATGAACATTCAGGAGGATATACTTTGCTATAAAATGCTGTGGCTCAGTTCTGCTCGTTGGGCTCTCGGTGATCACTTACGGGGGGTCGTTGACCAGCTCCATTATTGCATTAATTAATCGATATTAAAGTATGATTCTTTGAAGAAATCCAAAAGTCTCTCTCCTTTGAAACAGAAATATTCCAAGACAGGGTAAACAAGCACATTGTATGTTTAGATATCCAAAGTGTGTCACAAATGACACTCTATTTCCTATATACTGTAGTGCAGTAGTTTTGACCAGGACCCATTGGGCTCTGGTCAAATGCAGTGCATTATGTAGGGAAAAGGGTGCCATTTGGGACATATGTCAATGTCACGCCCTCACCTTAGAGAGCCTTTTTTTACTCTCTATTTGGTTAGGTCAGGGTGTGACTTGGGTGGGCAAATCTATGTTTCTATTTCTTTGTTGGCCTAGTATGGTTCCCAATCAGAGGCAGCTGTTTATCGTTGTCTCTGATTGGGGATCATACTTAGGCAGCCCTTTTTCCCACCTTAGCTTGTGGGATCTTGTTTGCGTGTAGTTGCTTTCTGCACTGCATGTAGCTTTACGTTCGTTTTGTCTTTTGTTGTTTTTTGGTGTCATTTAAAATAAATGTAAAATGTACGCCTACCACGCTGCACCTTGGTCCAATCCATCTTTCAACGAGCGTGACAGTCGAGTCTCCATCGGTAATGTATTTAATTACTGGACTGGTTCAGTCAGAGACAGATGCCATTCCCTGAATCGAGCCATTTAATGAGAATCCTCTGCTCATTCGACCCACCCCCTCTGCTCTCATTCCACCCAACCTCTCCAGTTCGCCATTACATCTGGGGATCATTCAAGCCAAACAAATAGTCAACATACTGTTGAATTAGTGACATTATCCGCAGTGATGTATGAAGGCAGCTAGCGTTGCAATTAGCAGTTCACTGTCTGACTCCTCGATCTCCAATGAACCCTTAGAAAAACAAATTATTCCCCTTGCCCCTTCACCAGCCGAGTTTCAAAGGAGTGTCAGGAGGGGCGGATTCCTTTTCAGCTAGAGCAGCTCTGCCAAAAAACCCTGCATGGCAAGAGTTGGGTGCTCTGGGGAGGGTTTAATGAATTACCCAGCCAGAGCGTGAAGTAATGAACCTACAGTACCAGTCAAAAGTTTGGACACACCTACTTCTTCAAGGGTTTTTCTTTATGGTTGCTATTTTCTAAATTCTAGAATAATAGTGAAGACATCAAAACTATGTAATAGCACATGTGGAATCATGTAAACTAAGCAAAAAAAGAAACGTCCTCTCACTGTCAACTGCATTTATTTTCAGCAAACTTAACATGTGTAAATACTTGTATGAACATAACAAGATTCAACAACTGAGACGTAAACTGAAAAAGTTCCAAAGACATGTGATTAACAGAAATGGAATAACGTGTCCCTGACAAAATCAAAAGTAACAGTCAGTATCTGGTGTGGCCACCAGCTGCATTAAGTACTGCAGTCCATCTCCTCCTCACGGACTGCACCAGATTACAGGCCTCGGTGTAACGCTCATTCCTTCGACGATTAATACGAATCCGACCATCACCCCTGGTGAGACAAAACTGCGACTCATCAGTAAAGAGCACTTTTTGCCAGTCCTGTCTGGTCCAGCGACAGTGGGTTTGTGCTCATAGGCGACGTTGTTGCCAGTGATGTCTGGTGAGGACCTGCCTTACAACAGGCCTACAAGCCCTCAGTCCAGCCTCTCTCAGCCTATTGCGGACAGTCTGAGCACTGATGGAGGGATTGTGCGTTCCTGGTGTAACTCGGGCAGTTGTTGTTGCCGTCCTGTACCTGTTCCGCAGGTGTGATGTTCGGATGTACTGATCCTGTTCAGGTGTTGTTACACGTGGTCTGCCACTGCGAGGACGATCAGCTGTCCGTCCTGTCTCCCTGTAGCACTGTCTTAGGCGTCTCACAGTGTGGACATTGCAATTTATTGCCCTGGCCACAGCTGCAGTCCTCATGCCTCCTTGCAGTATGCTTAAAGCATGTTCACGCAGATGAGCAGGGACCCTGTGCATCTTTCTTTTGATGTTTTTCAGTCAGTAGAAAGGCCTCTTTCGTGTCCTAAGTTTTCACAATTGTGAACTTCATTGCCTACCGTCTGTTAGCTGTTAGTGTCTTAACGACCGTTCCACAGGTGCATGTTCATTAATTGTTTCTGGTTCATTAAACAAGCATGGGAAACAGTGTTTGTGTGTTGATGATGGAGTTGGAGTTGTGCGTGGCCACACAGTCATGGGTGAAAAATGAGTACAGGAAGAAACTTATCCCCTGTGTTGAGGGTCAGCATGGCAGAGGTAATATTGCCTACCCTCACCACCTAGGGTCAGACCATCAGGAAGTCAAGGATCCAGTTGCAGAGGGAGGGGTTCAGTTCTATGGTCCCAAGCTTTGTGGCGAGCTTGGAGCGGACCATGGTATTGAACGCTGAGTTGCAGTCAATGAATAGCATTCTCACATAGGTATTCCTCTTATCTAGGTGGGTGAGGGCAGTGTGGAGTGCAATTGAGATTGTATCGTCTATGGATCTGTTGGGGCGGTATGCAAATTGGAGTGGGTCTAGGGTGTCTGGGATGATTGAGTAGATGTGTGCCATAACTAGCCTTCATGATTACAGATGTGAGATCTACAGGGTGGTAGTCATTGTGGCATGTAGCCTTAGAGTTCTTGAGGACAGATATGATGGTGGTCAGCTTGAGACTTGGGGATTGGAGACTGGGACAAAGAGAGGTTGCAAATAACTGTGGATATGCCTGCCAGCTGTTCTGCGCATGCTCTAATAACGCTCTCTGGAATACCGCTCTCTGGAATACCAATTTTCATACTGCGGATTTACGAGTGTTGATCTGATTAAAAACCTTACTCACGTCGGCTTCGGAGAGCGGAATCACCCAGTCCCCTGGGTCAGCGGGGGCCCTCGTGCACTACACTGTTTTTTTTGTCGAAGCGTGAGTGAATGCAGGGGCGCTAAGCGATCATGCCACGCTAATGACCAGGAGAAGCATCTCACAGCTCTTGCTTTGGGATTCTAAATCTGGTTCTGCTGCGCATAATTAAACATTCATTAACAGGAAGACCAGTGGTGGTCAATGAGGACACACAGCATTCTCAATAACAAAAACTACAGAGCTAACCGTGAACATTCGCAGAATATTAGCTAAGATTCCCATTGTTCTAGTTAGGGTTTTAGCTAACATTAGCATGATAACACCCCAAGAACATTAAAAGAATGTAAAAAATATGGTTGTGTTTGTATGATTAAATGTTGTTCAAATGTCATATGGGGAAAAAATGCTATTAAATCTGGAGAGAAAAAAAATGAAGATGTATTCCAATCTGCTTTCTTATGCTTTAAGGAGCTAGAAATGTGTATACTGAGAATGTTGAGGTAAAACTTTAGTATAACATTTTCTAAATGAACTTGACATTTTCTGAGGACATAAAATACAATTTAAAATGTATACTGTATGGAATATTATGTGAAGCCTAAAATACTTATTTGGAAATTACGGAACATTGTGCAACAATGTGGGAATGTTCTGTGCAACCTTCGTGAATATCATAAGAATATTTTTGCAACTTCCCAGACAACTCCCATAACTTAATTAAATGTTCTGGAATCCGTTAAATAACTTAGACCAGGTGTTCTGTCACCATTCTTACTACGTTAAGGGAATGTCCTGTGCACCCTAGCTTAAACATTGTATGAATGTCATCACAACGGAGCATATTTTGTAATGTGCCCACACTGTTTCCACATCCTAATTAAATGTTATGGGAGCCTTTAAAGAACTCAGAAAAGCTGTTCTGTCAACATTCTTGCATCAAAGACAAACATTATCTGAAAGTCAGCTCAACTGGACAGTTTTAGTGTTTTGGGAACCTGTCTTATGTCATATCCCCACATTGTTCCCACAACCTAAAGAAATGTGTTAGGAAGAAGATACAAAATGTGGTTCGGGAACATTCTTGTAACATAAGGGTTTAAGTTTTGTATATTAATCTGCACAACTGGACAGTTTTTTGTGTTTTGAGAACATATATTTTGTGATGTCCCCACAATGTTCCCACCAGACTGTTTCCACAACCTAACGAAACATTCTGGGAACCTTTTAAACAACAGAGAAAATGTGTTCTTGCAACATCAGGCAAATGTTTTATACAAACGTTGTATAATCATCAGCACGACTGGCTGGATAGGTTTTGTATTACGAGTACATTTTCCGCAACCTAATAAATGTTCTAGGAACTTTCACAGAACCAATTGTGGTTTTCTGGGTAGGCACCTTGCCTTGACAGACGAACGTCATCTTCGCAGATAGTTTGAGGTTATTAGACAAAATGTGTATTTTTATTAGACAAATGTATTTCATAATTATTGACATAAACCTACTGGATTATTTGTTTTACCTGTTTTGTCTCTAGTTCTGGCCTCCAGCCAGTCAACAGACTTAATTCCCCAACATCACTTTGTTTTCAGTGCTATCTTTTATTTGTGTACAGCACACAACCCTTTACAAATAAATATTCACCTGGATAACAAAAAAAAATCCCTTTCCATGTTGGACTCAGCAACCCCCTCTCATCTTCCTGACACATAGTTGTAACGGATGAGCAAAGCTTTGTGTCTGGTTAGTGTTGTGTAGCGAAAGTCAATTCCCACTTAGACCTATTAACTCTGGCTAGGAAAAACATTTCCATTCCACAGCAGCTCTGCAGCTCTGGCCATCAATAACAATCAGAGAAAAACAAATTAACTCGTGCTAGCGAATAGGATTCTGACCAACCGGGAGGGGGGGGGGGGGGTCAATAAACACAATGGTAATTGGAGCCAATTTCTCCACCACTAATTTCAGACCTGATTCATGTTGTGGCTTAGTGACGCCAGTTTATTTTCTATTAAAGTCATTCCATTAATTCCATATCCAAATGCTTTCAATTTGAACTATGGTGAATCTGTAAAGCAGACAATTCCACCATGAATACATATGAATTTCTAATAACTTCACAGATGCATGTATTTTAAATGCCCTGTTGATCTGTGGTTTCAGTGGAGGCTCCTTAGAGGAGGAAGGGGAGAACCAGTGAATTTCCTAAAAATAAAAATAGTGAAACATTAAAAAGTTATCATTTTTAGATAAAACTATACTAAATAGGGTAGCACCATGGTGTAGCCTGAGCTAGCATCTGTCCTCCACTGGGGACATTGACTTCAATACAAAACCTAGGAGGGTCATGGTTCTCACCCCCTGCAATAGACTAACACAGTAATTATGACATCTTCGGGAGGACGTTCAGAGCTCTTGCAGCATGAACCGACATGTTTTCCACCCAATCAAAGGATCAGAGAATGAATCTGGTACTGAAAGCATAAGCTACCGCTAGCTAGTACTGCAGTGCATAAAATGTGGTGAGTAGTTGACTCAGAGAGAGAGAAAGACAATTGAACAGTTGAACAGTTTTGAATAAGTACATTTCTTCCGAAATTAAGGAGGAGCAGGAGAGAGCTATATATATATTTTTTTTTTCGTAGTATATCTTTTTCACTTTCACTTACTTTGGTAGCATTGAATGCAGCTAGCTAGTTTAGCCTACTCAAACACCCAGCTCAAACAGAGAGGGAAGCTATGTTAGCTAGTTGACTATGGCTATCCAACACTGGAACTCTTCCAATTCAAGGTAAGCTTTTGGTTTTATAAATGTATTGCCACCGGGGCCCACCGTTGTAACTGCTAAACTGCTTGTTACTGACTGTACTGCATGATTATAGCGGGTTTACTAACACGTTAGTTCTAGTAGCTATGTTGTCTATGATGTTATAACGATGTATGCTGTGTGTAGCGGTTAGCGGTCATGATATGAGGGTTTGGCT
The DNA here is from genome assembly GCF_002910315.2 of Salvelinus sp. IW2-2015. Classification (NCBI taxonomy): domain Eukaryota; kingdom Metazoa; phylum Chordata; class Actinopteri; order Salmoniformes; family Salmonidae; genus Salvelinus; species Salvelinus sp. IW2-2015. Next base: position 25,555,397 of record NC_036848.1, read on the forward strand.
TGGAAAAATGTTTCCGCCTGGTCACAGACAGCTGTGTGTTGTGCACTGAAGTCCACAAGGGAAGCGAAAAGGTGAGAGGAGGAGAGCACGTAGATAGATGCGAGAAGGAATTATATATACAACAATTTGGTGGAAGGGGTTGCTATGAAAGTGAACTGTGTTTGCATGTGAACAGGGGTGTATTCATTGCACCGATTCGATTGAATCGGAAACAAACTGAAAGAAAAGGGGATAAACATACCTGAATTTGTCTAATAGAAACTCTTGTTTGCAACTGTTGGACTAATGATTATGCAGTAGATCAGCTAGATGCAGGCAAGACTGTGCAACGCGGGATTGATTGTGTCACTGTCTGTCACCTTGATTACTCAAAATTCTTTCGACTTATGTTGTAAACTTCATTCATAGGTTGTATTGCAGCAACCTCATGATGGGTACAGGGAATATTTTAGTATCATGTAGTAGACTAAACCTATCGATGTTCCATTGAGCTGGGTGAATGGCAAATGAATGACAGTCATCCAATATGCTGTAATAGAAATAAGGCCATGTTCATAAAAAAATTATCTACCCTCATCTTGAAACGGCACCGACCGCCACTGTGTGGTTTGTCTCATACCAGTTCATAAGACACTTCCCGCAGAGTAGACAAGGTTAAACCATTTTCATTTGCATTTTCTCAGATAGAAATCTGCTAGCCTAGCAGAGGGCTTACCTGAGAGAGGTTTACATGGTGAAGAGGGAGTATCACTCATGTCCTAACATGACAGACTAGTCCCTGGTCGAGACAGCTACTCCATCAGCCCAGGGCCCAGACTACACAACTGATATATAACAACATAAAGGTAAACACTAAAAGTAATTCAAACAGTCACATGACTTGACATGGAGACCTTTTTTTTAACCTTTGAAATATTGTGCGCTTTGATACTTAAATTCTTAGACATCTTGAGGGCATCACATGTACAGTATGTGCCTTTTCTTTCTAATGAAGTTAAAGTCTTTTTTTTAAATGTTCACGTAATCTATTTCTGCTTTCCACATCGGAAAATATCATGTTTTGGTATGCACATTATGACAGAATCCCCCCAAAAATGAAGGAGAAATGACAAATTCCACGTGTGACAACACCAGGCAAGAGACAAGCAAACATAAAAACAGCAGCGGAGGGGAATTCATGCAATACTCCAATGACCAAGTTTGGTATGCAGAAAGGAAAAACGCTTTTGGGAGAGCACATTCTTAATGAACTCTTCAGCAGCCACACTGCTGTTCGCTAACCAAACTTGAATACTTCAATGTCTGTGTTGCATTCATTTTCCCACATTATGTATTCAGCGCTGCAGCTACATAGGGGCTACAGGACATTGTAATGCTGCCTTTTCATCGTCTTCCCATCTCCAGCCTTAGAAGCGTTCCAGGAGTAGCTGAGGAAAATAGGACAGGCGTTGAACACTCCTTCACATCCCATTGTTATGAATCTGACTCGTGCCGATGCTGCTCAAAACGGCCACTTCTACAATTTATGGCGAGATAGTCCTTTGGCTTTGTGAGCTATTCAAAAAATAAAAGCATTTTATTTTGATTGAGAGGTCTGAAAGGGAAACAATTTACATTTTGCGTCAGGTAGAAAGAGGACAAGGAGCAGTGTAGAATATTCAATCGAGGGTTAGTCAGCACTTCATTTGATTTACTTCCACAATATGTTTCAGTCTCATAAAATTGTACACACTCAAGCCAACACAATTAGATCGGTATTTCATTGCTCCGTACAACCGTTTGCCATGTCATAAAAAGGCTTTACAATTAAAATCCACTGCAACAAAGCTAACATGCCTGACATGTCTTGTCACGTAATGACTTAAGATTAATGGACCAGTGTGCTCGACGCACAAATCAATATTTTTGATATATGGAGAATGGAAGGTGTGCGTGTGTCTGTGCATATTTGCGTGCATGTGCATATGCGTACACTCGCGCGTGTGTGCATGCACATGTACTGTTTAAGCATGTGTGTGTAATTAAAAACACAGACAGTGTAAGGCAGCTTGACCAGGCTTGAACAGTGGCTTCTCTGAAGTCAGCTAATGGACTGAGGCATTGGGAGGCACGAGCCCTGAGCCACTGAAGATGTTACACAAGGACACCTGAACAAGAGTCCCAGGTTATCTCTCTGTGACACACAATCGTTCCTCCACTTCTTTAACTTCCAAACAAAGGTAGTGGCCGAGACCGCAGAAAGGCAAATGATTTAGCAAGAGGCAGACGAGGTCCGGAATGTGGCTGAAAAGGAGCGTTATCTGAGTCAGAGACAGAGGCAGTCTAGCTAAGCAGCTGGAAATAAGCCAGAGAGAAAGTTTGAAAAGGTGGCGAATAGACGTTTCCGATTGAAAGGCCAGCCACGGTTCCTCTTTGGATCTGTGGTGCTTATCTGAAAGTAGGGAGAGCAGTTGGTCTGGCTGTCTCTGTGAGGCGGCAAAGTGTCGATGTATAGCAAAAGGACCTTACTGTATATCGATTAAATAAATATTTTTTGTCATCACGTGAAGCTGCAACTTTTCTCTCCATGAGACAAACCTCAGACATCACAGCCCCCAAGACCCAGTAACGTCATTGTAACCAGTTTTGTTTGCGGGGAAGAAACAAAGCATTCATAATGTAAAGCAGAGGTATAACTTTGTTTTGAGATGAGGGACGACCAATTCAAGGGAGGTATCTTGGGATCCTCACCCAATAAATATATGCAGCCAAACTGTCCATGTAAGGACATACCATATGTATGTGAAATGAAAGGAAACCATACGTAGAAAGGAACTGTACCGATGCCCTATAAGCAGGCAGGAAGGCATCAGGCATCGCAATACTACGCCAACCTGCGTAGCTATAACAATGGTCTGACCCTTTCCTCTCATTTAGCCGCTCTGGCTATTTATGCTTACACTCACTGCCCTCGATACAAGACGCTGTTCTCTCCTTAAGTCTCACCACACCACAGCTGTTTGACACCATCCAAGTCCGCCTGCCCTATCCAAGAGAGGTCAGAGAAAGGGATGATGTGGTTCAAGGAAATGAGGCCAGCAAAACCACAGGGCATGTACAGTATATGACATTGTATAATTATCCATGACTGTTATCCACTTCTTCCTCCTGGCATATTTCATGTCTAATCTAAGTGGGGTTGATGTTGCTCTTGTGGAGATCGCCATCTCCCACTGAGTTCACAGAGATTCCTTTGTAATGATGTGTCAATCAGGCTACAAAGCGGCACCGTCAACTGCATTAATGTCTGAAGTGATCCGAGAGCTCGACTTGAAGCCGGCCTGGGTGAATTCGATGGCAGATATCCGTTTTTTTTTCTGTAATCCTCTTGATGCAGGTGCATTCATGTGCTGCCATATCATTACTTCCGAGTTCTGACCACTTTCACATAAATCAGAAGCTGTTGGCAATGTTGGCATTGATGATATAACGGATAGGCTGTAAAACCTTGAGTAACAGTATATCGAAAAGGACTCTGATATTACAGCACATTCTGTCCCACTTATGAAACCAAACTCCTACATCCTTTAAATCCTTCTGACACACTCTCCGAGGATGTCTCAGAGAGAGTTGGGATATGCAAAAAAAACTCATTTCCAATTCACACGTGCATCATAATGAAATAGGACAAACATAAGTACCCACCAAATTATTATTAATATTATTACATCCTTTAAATTCGTGCTGCATGTCTGGAGGACAAGTCATGACCTACAGCCTGGTTCATCATATGTCCCCTTTCCTCAAAACTGGACATCAAAAAAGTCCTGCTGATTTTCATTCTTCTTTAATCAGGGACTGATTCAGACTTGGAACACCACCCGGCAGGGAAAACTGGTATGTTTATAAATATCATGGTCCATAGATGTGGGAAGTACGGGTGCTGAGGGTTTTGCAGCACCCCGTAATAAATCAAAGAATAACAATACTAAATAATAAAAAATTATAATCCTGAAAATGTGTGAACTAGGCCTTTATTACTCCTGTATGAGCGGAGATCCATGCTGTAGGAAATATATAAACACTACTTTGAAAGTTGTGGGTGCAATTTGCAAATATTTTTTTAGATGACTCAGTGCCAGGGGGCAAGATATCAAATCCTCAAAACATACTATTTTTGGCCTTAGCGCCTTCTCACCCAAATCTTTTTGGACATCTTTGTTACCCACATACTTTCAGACAGAATACTCCTGACTGCTTAGAAACACATTGGGAAGTGAGAGAATTGTATGTCTTCCCTTTTTTGGTGGACAATAGAAAATGACAACTTACCACAGCACCTACAACTGAAGAGGACATAGGATTGCTTTTCCTAGCACCCTGGCTCAGATTTTGACTAAGCCTCTTGGTTAGACACATGGTAGACACATCAGATGACATTTTAAAAAGGTAAATAGCAAATCATTAAATGTTAACTTCTTGGGGGGAATTCCCCCTTAACTCTCAATTAACTCTCCTTAATACAGCCAGGTCACCTGGGATACAAGTAAGTATTTGACGTCCATCCATGTCTGAGGACGTCCGGAGATGACATGGAAACCGGCCACTACTGTCACGTTCTGACCTTAGTTCCTTTTTTATGTCTTTATTTTAGTTGGTCAGGGCGTGAGTTGGGGTGGGCATTCTATGTTGTTTTTCTATGTTTTGTTCTGTTGTTATATTTCTATGTGTTTGGCCTAGTATGGTTCTCAATCAGAGGCAGGTGTCAGTCGTTGTCTCTGATTGGGAGCCAAATTTAGGTAGCCTGTTTTCTATTGTGTTTTGTGGGTGGTTGTTTCCTGTGTTAGTGTTTGCACCATACAGGACTGTTTCGGTTGTTTGTTTGTACTTTTGTTATTTTGTTCAGTGTTCTGTTGAGTTATTAAATATCTCATTATGGACACGTACCACGCTGCACATTGGTCCGATCCTTGCTACTCCTCCTCAGACGAAGAGGAAATCCGTTACAACTACGGGCAACAGTGAATGCTGTTGCCATCAAGTAGGTTTTGGTTTTGCTAGGGAATTGTGGACGGGGATGGTGGATGGGCGTAAGCAAATGTTGCAAATTCGAATCCAGTAATATAAATATTTTATTAAGCATCTGCCTCTAATTCCAAAGGTTGCAAGTTCGAATCCAGCGATAGAAAGCATTTCTTTCTTTTTTTCCGCCTATCCCATACTTTAACCCTTACCTTAACCATTCGGATTTAATGCCTAACCTTAAGATTTCGGAGTTAATGTCTAAATTAAATAGTTAATGCCTAAACTTAACCTTAAACATTTGACATTTGAGAAACATGGATGAACGTCTGACGTGAGACTGCGAGAGCTGGTTGCCTTAATCACCTCTGGTGATGGGTAGTCATTTACTATATGTCAACCCTTTCATTTAGTCAGTGCCTGTTGACATTCATGTGGACTGGCGGTCTACATTGGCTGCCTTGGATATTGAAAGAATGCTTTAGGCCTGCTATCTCATGCTAGTCTGTCCCATTGAATCAAGCCTTGTCGTCAACACGGAGTAAGAGCAAGTGATACAACATCTCCCTGAATTCATCATCTACCTTTGGGAAAATTCCTTTCTGGTGTTTCACACACATGTAATCATATGATATAAACCTTCTCACTAGAAAGCATATTGTGCTTTCGAAAGTTTGCCTAAAGCCAGACTTTTGGAGATCAAAATGTGAACAGGCAAATGGAGAAAGGCCATGAGGATTCGACTTAAAGGGAGGAGTGCAATCTTTATGTATGAGGTGCTTAAATATGAGCAGGCACGTTCTTCATTGCATATGGGATCATCTCTTTGAATAGGCTTATCTGCATACCTTTTAAATAACTCTCATAGAATTGGTTTTGTTTATGGTTTCTTCATATCATGTCCTAAGTAGATTGTGTATGTCTTTAGGCCAACAATTGGAAATAAAAAAATATTTCCTTTAATGTTGTGATTTAGATCATACGTTCATTACTCTATCGTTCACCTTAGAATAAAGAGATCATTTGTGAATCTAACTTCACGCCCTCACCTTCATTATCTTAAACCTTCCATTGATTTTATGTCTCACCATCCACCTTTTTGATTTGGAACAACTTTGTTGTCTAACCTCTGTTTTTGACCTTAACATATGTTGCTCCTGATCCAAGTGGAGGGACCATTGAAAGATTTAACCGGATTCATTTCTACAAGACAAACCCTGTAAAGAAAGAGCCCACTTCTTTCATGAAACCCATATATCTTTTGTATGATCAAAAAGAGGAGCAGAGGATACACTGCATGCATTGTAGAGAACAGCCTTGCTCTTACAGTACATCCACACTGCCAAGGCAACCACCAAATAAAATGATACTTTGACCTCGCCTTCATGTCGGTTTGTTAAGTAGTGTGAAGATAATAGCCTCTTTAGGCCATGAACAACATGGATCACTGCACAAAACCTTTTAGTATTCCTCTGAACCAGCATGTGTGGCGTTAAGTCTGCTGTTCTGCTATGGAGGATCAGTGGAAGAGAGGTTAGCTACAAACACGGAGCATTACAGCCACAGGTCAATCTCTCCTTGGGGGCTTTAGACTTGGGCGATTGTGTGCTTCAGGGATGTGTGTGTGTACCAATTTCAAAGGGAAGTGAAGGGTCAACACCTTGGAAGGTACACCTAAGCCTGCTTTATGGCCACTTTATCTTGGATTCTAACGCACCTAAACGACAGAGCTAACAGGCGGGTCACAAAGAGGCAAGTAATGGTGCAGTACAAAAGTGGTGTGCAGAACTGCATTTTGGGAACACAGCTTGTCGGTCCTTGTCACAAATGGGCTATTGCAGCAGACGACCACACCAGGTTCCACTCCTATCAGCTAAAAACAAGAACAATCAGCTCCAGTGGGCACGCAATCACCAACCCTGGACAATTGAGGAGTGGAAAAACATTGCCTGGTCTGACGAATCCTGGTTCCTGTTGTGTCATGCTGATGGCAGAGTCAGGATTTGGCATAAGCAGCATGAGTCCATGGCCCCATCCTGCCTGGTGTCAATGGTACAGGCTGATGGCGGTAGTGTAATGTTTTCCTGGCACACGTTAGGTCCCTTGATACCAATTGAGCAACGTATCCACGCCCAGAAGAATTCAGGCTGTTCTGGAGGCAAAGGGGAGTCCGACCTGGTATTCGGTCCACTGAGTGTAGGTCCTTAAACTATTTACTAAAAATGAGTTGTCTTTTTCTGAGAGCCTATTTATACTTTCTGAATATATTCCTGCCATTGGTAGCCATTCCAGCAGTAACTGATGCTCATTAAGGTCGCAAAATAGAACATACCAATGATAAAAGAATAAGCACACAACAAAAGATGTTAAAATAAATATATTGAAGGTTTTATTCACAAACACTGTTGTGAAATAACTTTTGCAAGGACTTGAGGAAGAGTTGTAATATGAATGTTTTTTTAATGTTGTCAACCTCGCAAACACAAACTAATCAAAAAACAGAGAGTAATAGCAGATGTATAGCAGATGTCGCCTACATCTGGCTGAACCGGACAGTTTTTCTCTAGTGGATTTTTGTTCCTTCATTACAACTGATATGTGACTGCGGTAGAAATGTTACATGTTTGATTTGCAGCAAGAAATGTTACATGTATAACTTTAAATTGCTTCCAATGTCTTTTAACCTCTGACTATTTTTCACACAATTTTTATTTGGTGGCACATTAACTGGGCTTTTAAAGGTAGTAAATCTTTAAATGTAATAGGATAGCAAATAATGTATTTAGATATTTGTTTCCTTACCTCATAAGCAGTGTATGGACTGCTCTTAGGGATAGGGTTAGTGTGGTAGTTTCAGTGTTTGGGTTTTCGTTACTGATTATTTGGACGTACCAGGATTGGGGCGAAGGCGGTGTTTAAGCTGTGACTGCTTCTCGCTTGTGGTGAAATTAGCTGAGGGATGGAGCAGGAGAAATGTAACCACTAGACAGAGCTATGAATCCAAGGACTGACCATCCATGATATCAAAAAAATATTTGTAACCATATTTTGAGGCTATATATTGTTTGTTTATATTTACTTTGTTTAAAAATATTGGAGAAAAACAAGCTTATACTGTATTTTGGATTCTGATGGGGTGCGACAGTTGAACTAAGCTCATAAGTTATTTTGTTCAACAATCAACGGGTTCATATCATTAATTTATACAGTTGAAGTCGGAAGTTTACATACACCTTCGCCAAATACATTTAAACTCAATTCCTGACATTTAATTCAAGTAAAAATGCCCTGTCTTAGGTCGGTTAGGATCACCATTTATTTCAAGAATGTGAAATGTCAGAATAATAGCTTCTTTTTTTTCTCCAGCTTTTATTTCTTTCATCACATTCCCAGTGGGTCAGAAGTTTACATACACTCAATTAGTATTTGGTAGCATTGCCTTTAAATTGTTTAACTTGGGTCAAACATTTCCGGTAGCTTTCCACAAGCTTCCCACAATGAGCTGGGTGGATTTTGGCCCATTCCTCCTGACAGAGCTGGTGTATCTGAGTCAGGTTAGGAGGCCTCCTTGCTCGCACATACTTTTTCAGTTCTGCCCACAAATTTTCTATAGGGTTGAGGTCAGGGCTTTGTGATGTCCACTCCAATACCTTGACTTTGTTGTCCTTAAGCCATTTTGCTACATCTTTGGAAGTATGCTTGGGGTCATTGTTCATTTGGAAGACCCATTTGTGACCAAGCTTTAACTTCCTGACTGATGTCTTGAGATGTTGCTTCAATATATCCACATATTTTCCTTCCTCATGTTGCCATATATTTTGTTAAGTACACCAGTCCCTCCTGCAGCAAAGCACCCCCACAACAGGATGCTGCCACCCCCGTGTGTAACGTTCTTCGTCGGGCGAAAGAGAGGAGGACCAAGATGCAGCATGGTGAGTATTCATTTTAATCAGAATACTTAAACAACGAACAAAAACATACAATGCAAAGCTCCGGACTGAAAGGCAGCTCCGGACTGAGGGGCAGCTCCGGACTGAAGGGCAGCTCCGGACTGAAGGGCAGCTCCGGACTGAAGGGCAGCTCAGGCGGCTCAGGCGCCTCTGGACTTTTTTATGAGGTCTTGGTTGATTTCTTTAGATTTTCCCAAGATTTCAAGCAAGAGGCACTAAGTTTGACTCAAATCATGTCAATTAGCGTATCAGAATTTTCCAAGCTGTTTAAAGGCACAGTCAACTTAGTGTATGTAAACTTCTGACCCACTGGAATTGTGATACAATGAATTATAAGTGAAATAATCTGTCTGTAAACAATTGTTGGAAAACTTACTTGTGTCATGCACAAAGTAGGTGTCCTAACCGACTTGCCAAAACTATAGTTTGTTAACAAGAAATTTGTGGAGTCGTTGCAAAACGAATTTTCCAAGCTGTTTAAAAGCACAGTCAACTAAGTGTATGTAAACTTCCGACTTCAACTGTAAGTCCGAAAATTGATGTAGCAACTGCAGATAATCACGCAGCTGACCAAATTACGTAAGATTTTAGTTCTGGGTTAAGGGAGCTTAGACTGCTCTAAGGAGTGACTGCGATCCACACTTTAGTTTTGGTAGATTAGTAATTGCCGAGATACGCACGTGTGAATAACTATGTTACTAACATTTACTAACATTTACAAATGTGGGAGTAATGATTAATAAATGAATAAACTATTTACTAATCCATTATAAATGCTTTATTACGTGGAGTTATTATAAAGTGATACCAACAACCCTGATAACAGGCAACCTTTGCTGCAAAAACATTCTGTGGTTGTTGTTGTTGACTTGAAAAGTGTGTCGCGTGTACATTAATGTTTCAAAGTGTCTGTGAGTTAGAGGGTGATACAGGTATGCGACAGGGATGAAAGTAGCTCGGTACAGGACCTAAGTAGGTCTAAATGCGTGTTTGGTTCTATAAAGGCGGCAGACAGGACTTTCCATTAGGGCTGTATAGGTAGAAGGGACATGTTTAGTTATGTTAAGGTTTCTGGGAGCTCCTTTACAGGACTTTCCATCAGAGGTACAGCAGCATGCAGTGCCTTCAGGATGTATTCATACCCCTTGACTTTTTCCACATTTTGTTGTGTTAGTGCCTGAATTCAAAATTGGTTAAATAAATAAAATTCTCACCCATCTACATACAATAACCAAATGACATAGTGAAAACCTGTTTTTAGAGATGTTTGCAAATGTATTGAAAATCAGAAATATCTAATTCACTTAAGTATTCACATCCCTGATTCAATTCTTTGTATAAGCACCTTTGGCAGTGATTACAACTGTGAGTCTTTCTGGGTAGGTCTCTAGGAGCTTTCCACACCTGGATCGTGCAACATTTGCCAATTATTATTTTCAAAATTCTTCGAGCTCTGTCAAATTGGTTGTTGATCATTGCTAGACAACCATTCACAGGTCTTATCATAGATTTTCAAAACTCGACCCCTCAGGAACATTCACTGTCTCCTTGGTAAGCAACTCCAGTGTAGATTTGGCCTGGTGTTTCAGGTTATTGTCCTGTTGAAAGGTGAATGAATCTCCCAGTGTCTGGTTGAAAGCACACTGAACCAGGTTTTCCTCTAGGATTTTGCCTGTACATATCTGCATTCTATTTCTTTTTTATACTGAAAAACTCACCTTTCTTTAACGTTTACAAGCATACCCATAACATCATGCAACCACCACTATGCTTGAAAATATGGAGAGTGGTACTCAGTAATGTGATGTATTGGATTTATCCCAAACATAACACTTTGTATTTCCATCCTCAGTTTTCTTTTATTACAGCCATTAACTTCTGTAACTGTTTTAAAGTCACCATTTGCCTCATAGTGAAATCACTGAGCGGTTTCCTTCCTTTCAGCAACTGAGTTAGGAAGGATGCCTGTATCGTTGTAGTGACTGGGTGTATTGATACACATTCCAAAGTGTAAGGGCTAGGGGTCCCGCTAGCGGGACAACTTCTGGTGAAATTGGAGGGCGCGCAATTCAAATAAATAATCATAAATAATATGGATTTGAAACATTTATGTACATATAAGTGTCTTATATTGGCTGAAAGATTAAATTCTTGTTAATCTAACTGCACTGTCCGATTTACAGTAGCTATTACAGCGGAAACATGCCATGCGATTGTTTGAGGACGGCGCCCCACATCAAAACATTTTTCCACCGGCACAGTTTTCATACATTCACAAATAACAATTAAATATTCACTTACTTTTTGAAAATCTTCCTCTGATTTGTCAACCAATGGGTCCCAGCTATAACATGCAGCGTTGTTAGATAAAATCCTTCTTTATCTTCTTATGGCTGCAAGCCCTAAGTCGGGCACAATATGACAACAGCCAGTCCAAGTGCAGGGCGCGAAATTCAAAATATATTTTTTAGAAATATTTAACTTTCACACATTAACAAGTCCAATACAGCAAATGAAAGATAAACATCTTGTGAATCCAGTCAACATGTCCGATTTTTTAAATGTTTTACAGCGAAAACACCACGTATATTTATGTTAGCTCACCACCAAATACAAAGAAGCACAGACATTTCTTTCACAGCACAGGTAGCTTCCACAAAACCAACCAAACTAACCAAGAACCAACCAAACTAACCAAGAAACAACTTCATCAGATGACAGTCTTATAACTTCTACTTGCTACCAAACCCGGATCCGGGAGCACCCCCCACAGTAAAAAAGCTGACTAGCATAGCCTAGCATAGCGTCACAAATAAATACAAGCATCTAAATATCATTAAATCACAAGTCCAAGACACCAGATGAAAGATACAGATCTTGTGAATCCAGCCATCATTTCTGATTTTTAAAATGTTTTACAGGGAAGACACAAATGTAAATCTATTAGCTAACCACGTTAGCAAAAGACACCACTTTTTTTACTCCACAGTTTTTTACTCCATCAGTAGCTATCACTAATTCGACCAAATAAAGATATATATAGCCACTAACCAAGAAACAACTTCATAAGATGACAGTCTGATAACATATTTATGGTATAGGATATGTTTTTTAGAAAAATTTGCATTTTTCAGGTATAAATCACAGTTGTACATTGCAGCTGCAATCTGAAATAGCGTGGAAGCAGCCGGAATAATTACAGAGACCGACGTCAATTACCAAAATACTCATCCTAAAACATTTCTGAAAAATACACAGCCTACAGCAATTGAAAGACAAAAGATCTTGTGATCCAGACAATATTTCAAATTTTCAAGTGTTTTACAGGGAAGACACAATATGTAAATCTATTAGCTAACCACGATAGCAAAAGACACAACTTTTTTTCTCCACCATTTTTTCCCCATCAGTAGCTATCACTAATTCGACAAATAAAGATATATATAGCCACTAACCAAGAAACAACTTCATAAGATGACAGTCTGATAACATATTTATGGTATAGGATATGTTTTTTAGAAAAATTTGAATTTTTCAGGTATAAATCACAGTTGTACATTGCAGCTGCAATCTGAAATAGCGTTGGAAGCAGCCGGGAATAATTAGAGACCGACGTCAATTACCAAAATACTCATCCTAAAACATTTCTGAAAAATACACAGCCACAGCAATCGAAAGACACAGATCTTGGGAATCCAGACAATATTTCATTTCTAAGGTTTTACAGCGAAAACACAATATATCGTTATATTAGCATACCACATGACCTAACATCACACCAGCATTAAATCAAGGCAAAGGGGGCGATAACGTTATCGCCACCCAAATATATAAATTTTTCACTAACCTTCTCAGAATTCTTCAGATACAGTCCTGTAACATCATATTACACAATGCATATAGAGTTTGTTCGAAAATGTGCATATTTAGCATCACAAAATCGTGGTTTATGCCATGTAATCTGTCAAAAACATGGCATGCATTCGGGCCGGCGCCATCTGGAAAGGCACCTATGTTTACGATTATTTATCGATTAGATTGACTAAAAAAATACAGGTTGGACAGCTAATGAAAGATGCATTGGTTATTAATGCAACCGCTGATTTAGATTTTTAAAATTTATGTTACTAGACATACATTGTGAGTTACAGCCAGACTAGTGCCGCAAAAAAAATGGCTGACAACTGCGTTTACATTTTCCACATAAATACGTAATAAAATCATAAAAACTCTTACTTTTGGACGAGCTTCCATCAGTATCTTGGGCAATGTGTCCTTTGCCAAAAGTACGTTGCTTGTTGTAAAAACGACCTCCTCAACTTCAGAACTAGCAGCTAACGATAGCTACACGGCACACACATGGCCAAATCCTCAAACGCAATTATAGGAAATTCAGAAAAATAGCAATATACTCGCATAAATGATAAATCGGTTTCAAAAACTTCGTTATGATGTTCTAACACCTATATCGAATTAAATCACAGACGGATATATCTTTGATCAAAACGAGAGCTTTTGAGCAGTGCGATTCTGATGTCCTCCCTTGCGTCCTGGCGAGCGTCAAAAAAGAAGGGTCATCTCACTCCATTCCCTTTTATAACTCTGAGAACACCTAGAGACACCATTCCACTTCTCATTGGTTACTGACATCCAGGGGAAGGCGGGTGCAGTTCATTTCGATCCATAGGATACACAGAGCTTAAAACTGATCCGAGATCAGAGACTATTTTCAGAGCTTCGCATGTCCTGTCATGAATTTCGCTGTAGAAAGAGTTCTGGTTCACCCACAGACATAATTCAAACGGTTTTAGAAATAGAGATTGTTTTCTATCCATAGTAAATAATAATATGCATATTGTACGAGCAAGAATTGAGTATGAGGCAGTTAATTTGGAGACGATATTTTCCAAAGTGGAAACAGCACCCTCTGTATTGACAAAAGGATAACATGTTATTACAATAAATCTGTTTGTTCGAAAAATTTGCATATTTGAGGCATAAATCATAGTTTTACATTGCAGCTACCATCACAAATAGCACCGAAGCAGCCAGAGTAATTACAGAGACCAACGTGAAATACCTAAATACTCATCATAAAACATTTATGAAAAATACATGGTGTACAGCAAATGAAAGACAAACATCTTGTGAATCCAGCCAATATTTCAGATTTTTTAAGTGTTTTACAGCGAAAACACAATATAGCATTATATTAGCTTACTACAATAGCCAACCACACAACAGCATTGATTCAAGGCAACAGTAGCGAAAGCGACAAAACCTGCAAAAGAATTAATTATTTCACTAACCTTCATAAACTTCATCAGATGACAGTCCTAAACATCATATTACACAATACATAATATGGTTTGTTCGAAATGTGCATATTTAGAGCTGAAATCCGTGGTTATACATTGTGAAAACGTAGCAACTATTTTCCAGAATCTCCGGATATATTTCTGACACTCACCTATTCTGACCAAATAACTATTCATAAGCATGTTGCACACATGCTTGTTACAAGCAATTATAGATACACTAGTTCTTAATGCAATCGCCGTGTTAGAATTCTAAAAATAACTTTAGTACGACATGCAGCTTACGTTATAGMGAGACAGCGCCCAAAATAAGAGCGGAATATACGTCYAMACATTTTCGACAGAAATACGAAATAACATCATAAATSGGTCCTACTTTTGTTGAGCTTCCATCAGAATCTTGCACAAGGGGTCCTTTGTCCAGAACAATCGTTGTTTGGTTTTAGAATGTCCTTTTTCCCTCTCGAATTAGCAACCAAAACTAGCAAAGTGGCGCGAAGCTGTCCATCGTCACCAAACGCAGAGAACGGAACACGCCAAAACTCCCGAAAAAATTTCAATAATCTGATAAAACTATATTGAAAAAACATACTTTACGATGATATTGTCACATTTATCAAATAAAATCAAAGCCGGAGATAGTAGCCGTCTATAACGAAAGCTTACCCGCGCCTTCCTGAACAAAGGAAATTGGGGTCATGTCATTCCAAGACCTCTCTTTTGTCCTCAGATCAAGCTATACACTCCAATTCTTCTCTCACTGCCTATTGACATCTAGTGGAAGGCGTATGAAGGGCATGTATACTAATAGATTTCAAGCAGCTTAATAGGGAGGCCCTGGAACAGAGCCTCGATTTCAGATTTTTCACTTTCTGACAGGATGTTTGCTGCAAAATGAGTTCTGTTTTACTCACAGATATAATTCAAACGGTTTTAGAAACTTGAGACTGTTTTCTATCCAATAGTAATAATAATATGCATATTGTACGAGCAAGAATTGAGTACGAGGCCATTTGAAATGGGCACCTTTCATCCAAGCTACTCAATACTGCCCCTGCAGCCATAAGAAGTTATATCCCAAAAAGTCTGTTTAGTTGGCGCCATCTACCCATAAACTTTGTTTCAACAAGTCAAAATACGTTTCAATTTACTCTTCAGATACCCTAAAATGTAATAATACTGCAATATTTCTTACTGAAAGAAGTATGTTCAATAGGAAACCGATTTTAGCAGGTGTGTAATGTCTTCAAAGTGCGCGCAAACACACATTTCCAAGACTGTGTCCTTCTGCTAAAACTGATATATCTTATTCGTTTTTGAAGTTACAAGCCTGAAACCGTGAAAATAGACTGCTGACATCCTGTGGAAGCCATAGGAATTGCATCCAGGGAGTGTCACGTTCCTGACCTTATTTCCCTTGTTTTGTGTCTCCTGTACGTATGCATAGCCCGGTGCGGTACATCCCAGCTCCACATATCGGCCGGGCTAGATTGAGCATTGAGCCAGGTGTCATGAACCCGGCTCAACATATCTGGTCTCCAGTATGTCTCCTCGGGCCGTTGTACATGGCACCAGCCTTACGCATGGTGTCCCCGGTTCGCCAGCACAGCCCAGTGCGGGCTATTCCACCTCGCCGCACTGGCCTGGCTACGGGGAGCATTAAACGAGGTAAGGTTGGGCAGGCTCGGTGCTTAAGAGCTCCTGTACGCCTTCACGGTCCGGTATATCCGGCGCCACCTCCTCGCTCCAGCCCGGTACCTCCAGTTCCGGCACCACGCACCAATTCTCCTGTGCGTCTCCAGAGCCCTGTACGCACTGTTCCTGCTCCTCGCACTAGCCCTGAGGTGCGTGTCTCCAGTCCGGTACCACCAGTTCCGGTACCACACACCAGGCCTATAGTGTGCCTCGAGAGTCCAGTGTGCCCTGTTCCTGCTCCCCGCACTAGCCTTGAGGTGCGTGTCTCCAGTCCGGTACTACCAGTTCCGGCACCACGCACCAGGCCTACTGTGCGCCTCAGCAGGTCTGAGCTGCCTGCCTGGCCCAGCGCCGTCCTGAGCCTGCCTGCCTGCCAGCGGCCGTCTGAGCTGCCTGCCTGCCCAGCGCCGCCTGAGCTGCCTGCCTGCCCAGCACCATCTGAGCCATCCGTCTGCCCAGCGCCATCTTGAGCCATCTGGTCTGCCCAGCGCCATCTGAGCCATCCGTCTGCCAGCGCCATCTGACGCCATCCGTCTGCGCCAGCGCCGTCTGAGCCGCCCATCTGTCCCGAGCCGTTCAGAAGCCGCCCGTCTCGTCCCCGACCATTAGAGCCCGTACCGTAACCAGTCAGAGCTGCCAGAGCCGCCAGGCACAAGTCACGAGCTGCCAGAGCCGCCAGCCAGATCAGGAGCTGCCAGGAGCGCAGGAGTGCCAGAGCCGCCAGCACAGGAGGAGCTGCCAGAGCCGCCAGCCAGGCAGGAGCTGCCAGAGCCGCCAGCCAGCAGGAGCTGCCAGAGCCGCCAGCCAGGCAGGAGGCTGCCAGAGCGCGCCAGCCAGTCAGGAGCTGCCAGACGCCGCCAGCCAGTCAGGAGCTGCCAGAGCCGCCAGCCAGTCAGGAAAGCCTGCCACAGAGCCCGCCACAGCCATCAGGAGCTGCCAGAGCGCCCAGCCAGTCAGGAGCTGCCAGAAGCACAGCCCAGGCCAGTCAGGAGCTGCCAGAGGCCGCCCGCCAGTCAGGAGCTGCCAGAGCCGCCAGTCATCAGAGCTGCAAGAGCCGCCCGCCAGTCATGAGCTGCCCTCCAGTCATGAGCTGCCCTCCAGTCATGAGCTGCCTTCCAGCATGAGCTGCCCTCCAGTCATGAGCTTGCCCTCCAGTCATGAGCTGCCTTCCAGTCGATGAGCTGCCTTCCAGTCTTGAGCTTGCCTCAGCTGGCGCCTCCAGTCATGAGCTGCCCTCCAGTCATGAGCTGGCCACTCCAGTCTGGCACGTGCCACTCAGTCCGGAGCTGCCACTCAGTCCGGAGCTGCCACTACAGTCCGGACGCTGCCATTCAGTCCGGAGCGCCATTCAGTCCGGAGCTGCCATTCAGTCCGGAGCTACCTCTCTGTCCTGAGCTACCTTCGCATGTCCTGAGGCTACCTCTCGTCCTGAGCTACCTCTCTGTACTGAAGCTACCTCTCTGTCCTAAGCTGTCTCCTCAGTCTGATGGGGCCCTTTGTGAGGGTTCCTAGGCCCAAGGTCAGCGGCGAGGATCGCCGCTCATAAGAGGCCACGGGGGCGGTTAAAGAAGTGGACAAAAAACAATGGTGAAGTGAGGTCCACGTCCCGCGCCAGAGCCGCCACCGCGGACAGACACCCACCCAGACCCTCCCCTAGAGTTTTAGGTGGTGCGTCCGGAGTCCGCACCTTGAGGGGGGGGGGGGTACTGTCACGTTCCTGACCTTATTTCCCTTGTTTTGTATTTATTTAGTTGGTCAGGGCGTGAGTTGGGGTGGGGTTGTCTATGTGTTTTTTCTATGTTGGGGTTTTGTGTTCGGCCTGGTATGATTCTCAATCAAGGCAGCTGTCAATCGTTGTCCCTGATTGAGAATCATACTTAGGCAGCCTGGGTTTCACGTTTGGTTTGTGGGTGTTTGTTTCCTGTCTCTGTGTTTTCTCTGCACCAGCTAGGACTGTTATCGGTTTGCCACATTTTGTTAAATTTTGTAATTGTTAAGTGTTCACTGTTTATCATTATTAAATATGTTGAGCACCAACTACGCTGCGTCTTGGTCCGATCCCTGTTACACCCTCTCTTCTCGTGAAGAGAGGGAAGGCTGCCGTTACAGGGAGCTAATTTTCAATATGACCTTTCTCTTGAATTTCTAAGAGGATGGTCTCTCAATTTTTTAAAATTCTGGTTGGTTTTTCTTTGGATTTTCTCCTACCATATCTATTGTGTTATATTATCCGACATTATTTTTACATTTCTACAAACTTCAATGTGTTTTCTTTCCAACGGTACCAATGGCAGAGGCAGCGTAGCCTTGTGGTTAGAGTGTTGGACTAGCGAAAGGTTGCAAGATCTAATCCCCGATCTGACAAAGTACAAATCTGTTGTTCTGCCCCTGAACAAGGCAGTTAACCCACTGTTCCTAGGCTGTCATTAAAAATAAGAATTTGTTCTTAACTTCTTATGGCTGGGGGCAGTATTGAGTAGCTTGGATGAATAAGGTGCCCAGAGGTGCCCAGAGTAAACTGCCTGCTACTCAGAAGCTAAGATATGCATATTATTAGTACATTTGGATGGAAAACACTCTGAAGTTTCTAAAACTGTTTGAATGATGTCTGTGAGTATAACAGAACTCATATGGCAGGCAAAAACCTGAGAAAAAATCCAACCAGGAAGTGGGAAATCTGAGGTTTGTAGGTTTTCAACTCATTGCCTATCGAAGATACAATGGGATTGGTCATATTGCACTTCCTAAGGCTTCCACTAGATGTCAACAGTCTTTAGAACCTTGTTTGATGCTTCTACTGTGAAGTGGGGGCGAATGAGAGGGGATTGAGTCAGAGGTCTGGCAGAGAGCCACAAGCTGACCATGCGCTTTCACGTGAGAGTTAGCTTGAGTTCCATTGCATTTCTACAGACAAAGGAATTCTCTGGTTGGAACATTATTGAAGATTTATGATAAAAACATCCTAATGATTGATTCTATACATCGTTTGACATGTTTCTACGGACTGTAACGGAACTTTTGGACTTTTCGTCTGTTCGTCTGCTCGCACGTCATGAATTTGGATTTGTGAACTCAAGGCGCGAACAAAAGGAGGTATTTGGACATAAATTATGAACTTTATCAAACAAATCAAACAATTATTGTGGAACTGGGATTCCTGGGAGTGCATTCTGATGAAGATCATCAAAGGTAAGGGAATTTATTATAATGCTATTTTTATAATGCTGACTTCTGTTGACTACACAACATGGCGGATATCTGTTTGGCTTGTTTTGGTCTCTGAGCGCTGTACTCAGATTATTGCATGGTTTGCTTTTTCGGTAAAGCTTTTTTGAAATCTGACAGCGGTTGCATTAAGGAGAGGTTTTTCTAAAGTTCCATGTATAACACTTGTATTTTCATCAACATTTATGATGAGTATTTCTGTAMATTGATGTGGCTCTCTGCAAAATCACTGGATGTTTTTGGAACTACTGAACATAACGTGCCAATGTATACAGAGATTTTTTTATATAAATATGAACTTTATCGAACAAAACATACATGTATTGTG
The DNA here is from genome assembly GCF_002910315.2 of Salvelinus sp. IW2-2015. Classification (NCBI taxonomy): domain Eukaryota; kingdom Metazoa; phylum Chordata; class Actinopteri; order Salmoniformes; family Salmonidae; genus Salvelinus; species Salvelinus sp. IW2-2015. The sequence goes on from NC_036848.1 coordinate 25,574,914, forward strand.
TAACATGAAGTCCTATGAGTGTCATCTGATGAAGATCATCAAAGGTTAGTGATTCATTTTATCTCTATTTCTGCTTTTTGTGACTCCTCTCTTTGGCTGGAAAAATGGCTGTCTTTTTCTGTAACTTGGCGCTGACCTTACATAATCGTTTGTGGTGCTTTCGTTGTAAAGCCTATTTGAAATCGGACACTGTTGTGGGATTAACTGACTTTCCTAGTTAAATAAAAATAAAATGATATGCATAACCTACCAATATGTACCCTTCTTTGCGAAGCATGCGAAAACCTCCCTGGTCTTTGTGGATGAATCTGTTTTTTAAATTTTTATTCATTCCTCATTGTGTGGGGTACAGAGGTGAGGTAGTCATTAGAAAATCATGTTAAACACTATTTTTGCACAAAATAAGCCTGCATCTTATTTTGTGACTTGTTAAGAAGATGTATTTATAAATGGAGATTGCATGGCTGTGTGTTTGACAGCAAAAGGTGTATAGCCAAATCCGTTCATTTGAAGGTGTGTCCACATACTTTGTGTGTGTATATACACTACCGTTCAAACGTTTGGGGTCACTTAGAAATGTCCTTGTTTTTGAAAGAAAAGCACATTTTTCGTCTATTAAAATAACATCAAATTGATCATAAACATTGTTAATGTTGTAAATGACTATTGTAGCTGAAAACGGCAGATTTCTTATGGAATGTTTACATTTGCGTACAGAGGCCCATTATCAGCAATCATCACTCCTGTGTTCCAATGGCACGTTGTGTTAGTTAATCCAAGTTTATAATTTTAAAAAGCTAATTGATCATTATCAAATCCCTTTGCAATGATGTTAGCACAGCTGAAAACTGTTATCTGATTAAAGAAGCAATAAAACTGGCCTTATTTAGAATATTTGAGTATCTGGAGCATCAGCATTTGTGGGTTCGATTACAGGCTCAAAACGGCCAGAAACAAATAACTTTCTTCTGAAACTCGTCATTCTATTCTTGTTATGAGAAATGAAGGCTATTCCATGCGAGAAATTGCCAAGAAAGTGAAGATCTCAAAGCTATGAAGTAACACATATGGAATCATCTAGTAACCCAAAAAGTTTAAAACAAATCAAAATATATTTTATATTTGAGATTGTTCAAAGTAGCCACCCTTTGCCTTGATGACAGCTTTGCACACTCTTGGCATTCCCTCAAATGTTTTGCAAGAGAAAACAAAAACAAGCATTTCTTATTGGAGAAGGTCAGGTAGTTCCTCCCTGTCTCAGTATGTTTTCTTCCATTTGTTGCCTCATCAATACAGCCCTGTTTTTAATGGGTATCGACATATTTTGTGGACTTCTTATTTAAAATATTGATGTCAGTGTTATGAGCAGGAAAAATGCTCACCCCTGCTTACGTGTAGACCCACCAGAGAACGCACACACAAAAACACTAAAAGGTACACAGCAGAAGTGACAGTGACAGCTCCCGAGCTCCAAATTCACAACTTGATTTGTGGCCGAGCGAGCCATCCCCAAGCTAATGGGGCAGGGATGTCACGCGGCATTAATTTTCGCCTATATTTGGACGGCGCTGCGCTCTCCACATCACCTTGTGTCTCTAGGTGGGTGATAGATGTATCCCTGGCCCCAGATGTCAGCACTCCTGTTTGGGTGGACGTAGCAGCCAAGCAAGCCTAGGTGTGCAGCTCCACGCTCAGGGAAAATGATGCTGTCAGCACAAGTGCTGCTACCAACAAACACCATCCTTATTTCCCTCCCCGTCCTTCTTATTTCCCCTTCACTATTTTCATATTCTCCCCCTCCCCTTGATTGTGATTCCACCATCACCTCCTCTGAGCCCATTCCATGGCCTCATCTCAACCTGATCCACCTCCATCATCAGTGCTTCCACCCCCCGTCCTCCTCCTTTTCTCTTCCCTTGTTTCCTATCCTCCACCAGCATCTGATGCTGCTGGAAGTGGTGTTGGAGGGCCAGTAGGAGGCACTCTTTCCTCTGGTCTAAAAAATATCCCAATGCCCCAGGGCAGTGATTGGGGACACTGCCCTGTGTAGGGTGCCGTCTTTCGGATGGGACGTTAAACGGGTGTCCTGACTCTCTGAGGTCATTAAAGATCCCATGGCACTTATCGTAAGAGTAGGGGTGTTAACCCCGGTGTCCTGGCTAAATTCCCAATCTGGCCCTCAAACCATCATGGTCACCTAATAATCCCCAGTTTATAATTGGCTCATTCATCCCCCTCCTCTCCCCTGTAACTATTCCCCAGGTCGTTGCTGCAAATGAGAACGTGTTCTCAGTCAACTTACCTGGTAAAATAACGGTAAAATAAATAAAAAAAATAAAAAAATCTCTTATCACCCCATTCCACGACTCTGGTCTCAACACAGCTCCACTTCCCTTAACACGGGATTCCATCCATCCTCCATCACTCCTTCCCTCCATTGCAGGTTGTTACCATGGAGCTGTTGGCTACAAGGCATGATTGGAGGGGTGAGAGAGGTGTGTCAAAACTCATGTAGCCACCATCCCCAGTTTCCAGGGGACTCAACAGTGGCAGGTGTAGCAACTCATAAGCCATATTTACAGTCACAATATTCCAACTCTTTTCTGTCTTCTACTATGTCTGCTGAACGATAAAATAAGAACAGCTTTTCATTTCAAAGTGAAAAGGAGAAAGTGAGGAAGAGAAGGAGAGAGAGAAAGAAAGAAAAACAAAGAAAAAGAGAAAGATTATGCAAAAGCTTGTGATTGTCAGCTTCACATTTGCCCGTTGCCCAATCATAGCATCAGAATCGAATGCATCTTTATTAAGCTGGCTTCAGTGCAGAAGGAACAGGCAGATAATTGTCACACAAACACAAAAAAGGGTGAGAGTTTAATCCGGCGTTTTCTCCCCACGAGTAGATTAAAAACATTAGCAAGACATGTATCTCTTTAGGAGGCGTCAGGGGCACATGGCGGAATCCGCTCGGAAGATGAATGACTTGAACAGAGGCAATATGATGGTCAGGCCCCGTGAGTGATTTGTAAGGTCGCGCTCCTACCCTTTGATCTCCCAATTTACAAACCCATTCATGGATTCCTTTATCACTCCTCACTTTGTGTTCCTCCTCTTCAGAAAATAGTGCCTTGCGAGGAGTCCCTATTCAGATTGGTCATTGAGGAGCCAGTAGTGGCATCAAAAGATTAACTAAAGTGGATATACGAGAATGTACAGGAAATGCCTTACAAATGACAAAGCGCTTTGGTGTTCTTTGAAAGGCTATATCCCCAGTCGGAGGTATTGAGCATGAAATAGATTTCACCCCCAGGACCCCCTACTTTGGTGTCTCATTTTATACACCCCTTGCCGTTTCTATGCTTTCCAACTCTGTCATATGTGACAGATATGTGCTTGCCGGTTGTTAAATGTCAATTCACCCACTCAAAAAGCCAGAAGTTTGTTGAGATCCCAATGTCTTATCACTATGCATTCAACCATCTGAACGATGTCTGTTTTTTTGTTTATTTCACATCCAGATGTGTTATCATTGCACTTTCAACCATTTAAAAGCACAACAAAGTTCAAATGGGAAAACAGTGTTAGATATTTTGTATTTATACAACAACCTAATGTGTTATTGCTGTGCTTCATCTAATAGCACAGCCAAATTACCTGGATTGCGGCTGAGATTACATTAAAAGTACATAGTGCAAGTAATCATGGCTGTTTGAGATTCTGTGCAGATTATTATAGCAATTCTGAAGATCGCCAAAGACCTGCAACATGCACGCTTCCTATGATTACATAAGAAGACATTTATAGTTACAGTAGCCTCAAAATGTGGCCATGGATGTGTTACTCATTTTAAAAGGGCACTTCAGGATTTTGGCAATGAGGCGCTTTATCTACACTGAACAAAAACATAAACCCAACATGCAACTATTTCAAATATTTGATTGAGTTACAGTTCATAGTAACTCATAACACATCTCCTTTGCATAGAGTTGATCAGGCTGTTGATTGTGGACTGTGGAATGTTGTCCCACTCCTCTTCAATGTCTGTGAGAAGTTACTGGATATTGGCGGGAACTGGGACACCCTGTCGTACACGTCAATCCAGAGCATCCCAAACATGCGCAATGGGTGACATGTCTGGTTGAGTAAGCAGGCCATGGAAGAATTGGGACATTTTCAGCTTCCAGGAATTGTGTACAGATCCCTGCGACATGCTTTATCATGCTGAAACATGAGGTGATGGCGGCGGATGAATGGGACGACAATGGGCCTCAGTATTTTGTGGTCTTTCTGCATTCAAATTGCCATCGATAAAATGCAATTGTGTTCGTTGTCTGTAGCTTGGCACCAGCATGCCAGTGGCTACTGAAGGTGAGCATTTTCTCACTAAAGTTGGTTACGAAGATAAACTGCAGTCAGGTCAAGGCCCTGGTTAGGACGATGAGCAAGCAGATGAGCTTCCCTGAGACGGTTTCTGATAGTTTGTGCAGAAACTTACATTTGGTTGGATGTTCTGCCAACTCCTCTAAAACGATGTTGGAGGCAGCTTATGGTAGAGAAATACACTTTTTGTGCATATGGAACATTTCGGTGGTCTTTTATTTTAGCTCATGAAACATGGGACCAACACTTTACATGTTGCATTTATATTTTGTTCAGTATATTCCCCAGAGTCAGATGAACTCATGGATACCAGTTTGTCTACAAATTAATAATAGATTTGTTGTCTATGTCACGTCTACTCCCGCTCCGGTGCTCTACGTCACCTGTCTACTAACCACCGGTCATGGCAACCCATCACTACGCACACCTGTGCCTCATTATTAGCCACACCTGGACCTTATCACTTCCCTGATTACTCCCCCTATATACAGCCCTCGGTCATTTCCCGTCAGGCGTTCTTGTCTCTGTACGCCCTTACCTTCAGGACAGTGGCAGCATCCAGCAGATGGAATGAGCCGGCACTCAGCACCCTATTCCGAAGAGGGTTGCGCGAGGATATCCAGATAGGGTTGGCGTGCCAAGATGACACCCTCTCCTTGGACGCACATATCGTGATGGCCATATTTCTGGATAACCTTCGGCGGGAGTGTCGATACCACCATCACCACTCTCCCTCCTGTGTTGACCAGTCTGAGTCAGAGCCTGAACTCATGGTTCAGGGGCTCCATGTGGCTGAGCGACACCGTCGGAGACATCTGGGGCTCTGTCCCTATTGCGGACAGGAGGGGCACCAGCTTCAGCAGTGTCCGATATGTCCCAACCCGGTGTCCAGAAGGGCAGACGGACAGTCCCTTGATCATCCATCTCCTTTCTAGTATCCATATCACTAGCTCGCTGTCCCGCAGATGTTGTATATACTGTTCAAATCAAATCAAATTGTATTTGTCACATACACATGGTTAGCATGTGTCACATACACATGGTTTTCAAGAGGACTCCTATGCCACAGGAAATTTCATTGACCCAGCCCTTGCCTCCTCACTGAAAATCTGCTCCTCTCTCCATTTCCGGTTCAAGTATTGGATGGTCGACCACTGGGATCCGGGACTGTCGCACACATCACAGCACCACTCGACCTCACTGTGAGACCTATGCACCAGGAAAGCCTTCTCTTCCTCATCATCACTGCACACACACAAAGTCAACCTTGGTCTCCCGTGACTTCAACGTCGTAACCCCACCATCTCCTGGTCAAGGATAAGAATCATCACCTGGGCACCAGGATGCCGGAGGACCTGCTTTCCCTCACCTTGTGGTTCCACGTCTGTTGAGAGTCATGGTAGCACCCACCAGCCTCTAGCCTATCCCTCCCATGTCATTGGCCCTGTGTTTTGGGACGTGGACTTGGACATCCACCAGGCTCTGGAGAGGGAATCCGCACCCTCTACCTGCCCTCCTGAACGCATCTGCGTCCCCTCGGAGGTAAGGGATAGGCTGTTGACCTGGGCGCACACATCACTCACCACTGGACGCCCAAGTATCACTCGAACTATTCACTCCATTTCTGAGAAAAACTGGTGGACCACCTTGGTGCAGGACGTGGCTCACAATATCAACTCATGTTCAGTATGTGATCAAACACAATACCCCTGGCACGCTCCAGCAGAGAAGCTCCTTCCCCTTCCCGTGCCTCAGCGTCCCTGGTCTTATCTGTTCATTGACTTTGTTACCGATCTCCCCTCTGACCATTCTGGTGGTTGTGGACAGATTTTCAAAATCATGCCGGTTTATTCCTCTCTGGTCACTGTACCACTCTTCAGGTCACTGAGGCACTGTTCCAGTAGGTCTTTCTGGCACTATGGCCTTCCAGAGGGTTTTGTCTCCGACCGTGGCCCCCAAATTGCGTCACGGGTATGGAGGGCTTTCATGGAGAACCTGGAGGTCATGGTCAGCCTCACTTCCGGGTACCGGCCTCAGTCCAATGGGCAGGTGGAGAGGATGAACCAGGAGCTGGGGAGGTTCCTGAGGAGTCACTGCCAGGACCTGGCAAGGGGAGTTCCCTGGGCGGAATACGGCCAGAATTCACTACGTCACTCCTCCACCGGGCTTACTCTTGTGTCCTGTGTTATTAGCCAGCCCTGGCTCTCTGCACTCCGAGCCAGACCGAAGTCCCTGCAATGGACGAATGGTTCCGGCGTGCAGAGGAAGTTTGGAGTGATGCTTATGTGAGGCTCCAGAGTGCCGCCCGTTGCCAGAAGGAGCAGGCGGATCGCCACCACAGCGAGGTGCCCATGTTCCATCCTGGTGATCGTGTCTGCCTCTCCACCAGGAACCTCCCACTACACCTGCCCTGCAAGAAGCTGAGCCCCCAGTTTGTGGGGCTATTCAAGGTCCTCCGGAGGATCAACAAGGTGGCTTATAGCTTACAGCTTCCCACTAATTACCACTAATTAATCTTCTTTTCATGTTTCTCTCCTCAGGCCGGTGGTTCCTGGTCACATGGCTGAAGCCGCCCACCACGACACCCCTCCGCCTCCTCTGAACATTGAGGGAGTCCTGCCTATGATGTCAGATCCCTTCTGTACTCCAGACGTCTTGGAAGTCGGCTTCAGTACCTGGTGGACTGGGAGGGTTAGGGTCCAGAAGAGTGGTGTTGGGTTCCGGTGGACGACATTCTAGATCATCCGAGAATTCCACCTCCACCATCCTCTTGGTCAGCGTCGTGTAGCGGCTAGAGCCGTGCGTCGGGGGGGATACCACCACGTCTACTCCCCCTGTCTGGTGCTCGATGTCACATGTCTACTAACCACTGGTCCTGGCAACCCATCACTACGCACACATGGCAACCCTTCATTACGCACACCTGCACCTCATTATGAAGCACACCTGGACCTTATCGCTTCCCTGATTAGTCCCACTATATATATATATATATATATATATATATATATATATATATATCACTCCGTTGTCATTTCCCATCAAGCGTTATTGTCTCTGTTTATGTTCTCATGTCCAGACACTTCTCTTGTTTTTGTATCATTATGTGTTCATTTACAATACATTCTCCAACTGTACCTGCTTCCTAACGCCCTGCGTCTACATTGGTCTCTCAACTAAAGATGGTCAAAGAATAGCACTATATCAAAGCAAATCCAACATTAAATGCACTTTAAACAGTTTGACTTTCTTTTGATCTAACAACTTTTTGGTGGAGATGGAGGCATGAATCCAACATATTAATAATTCACTTTAAGATTACTTTTTAAAATCAACCAAAGCTTGATACCCTAGGCTATACATGGCCTTTAGAAATTATTCATACCCCTTGACTTATTTCACATTTTGATTTGTTACAGCTTGAATTCAAGATGGATTCAATGTTTTTTGTCACCCATCTACACACTATATAAAGACTCATTTCATAATGACTTTGTGAAAACATTTTTTTGAAATGTTTGCAAATGTACTGAAAATGAAAATCAGAAATATCTAATTCACATAAGTATTCACATCCCTGAGTCAATACTTTGTATAAGCACCTTTGGCAGTGATTACAGCTGTGAGTCTTTCTGAGTAAGTCTCTAGGAGCTTTCCACACCTGGATCGTGCAACATTTGCCAATTATTCTTTAATTTGTTTTTGGAGCTCTGTCAAATTGGTTGTTGATCATTGCTACACAACCATTTTCAAGTCTTGCCATAACATTTTCAAGTAGATTTAAATCAAAACTGTAACTTGACCACTCAGCAACATTCACTGTCTTCTTGGTAAGTAACTCCAGTGTAGATTTGGCATTGTTTTAGGTTATTGTCCTGCTGGAAGGTGAATTCATCTCCCAGTCTCTGGTGAAAGCAGACTGTACCAGGTTTTCCTCTAGGATTTTTCATGTGCCATAACGTTTAATTTTTATCCTGAAAAACTTTGGAGTCCTTAACGATTACAAGCATACCCATAACATGATGCAGCTACCACTATGATTGCAGATATGGAGAGTGATACTCAGTAATGTGTTGAATTGAATTTGCCCCAAACATAACAATTTGTATTCAGGACAAAAAGTTAATTGCTTTGCCACACTACATGACCAAATGTATGTGGATGCCTGCTCGTTGAACATCTCATTCCTAAATCATGGGCATTAATATGGAGTTGGTCCCCCCTTTGCTGCTATAACATCCTCCACTTCTGGGAAGGCTTTCCACTAGATGTTGGAAAATATCTGCTGGGGCTTGCTTCCATTCAGCCACAAGTGCAATAGTGAGGTCGGGCATTGATGTTGAGTGATTAGGCCTGGTTGGTAGTCGGCGTTCCAATTCACCTCAAAGGTGTTCGATGGGTTGAAGTCAGGGCTCTGTGCAGGCCAGTCAAGTTCTTCCACACCGATCTTGACAAACATTTTCTGCATGAACCTTGCTTTGTGCACATGGGCATGGTCATGCTGAAACAGGAAAGGGCCTTCCCCAAACTGTTGCCACAAATTTGGAAGCACAGAATCATCTAGACTGTCATTGTAGGCTGTAGCATTAAGATTTCCCTTCAATGAAACTAAGGGGCCTAGCCCGAACCATGAAAAACAGCCCCAGACCATTATTCCTCCTCCACCAAACTTCACAGTTGGCAGTTTGCATTTGGGCAGGTAGCGTTTTTCCTGGCATCCGCCAAACCCAGATTCGTCCGTTGGACTGCCAGATGTGGAAACGTGTTTCTTCACTGCAGAGAACGAATTTCCACCACCCCAGCTGACGCGTGGCATTTTTCAGGGTGATCTTTGGCTTGTGCGCAGCTGCTCGGCCATGAAGCTCATGAAGATCTTGACGGACAGTTCTCTTGATGATGTTTCATCTAGAGGCAGTTTGGAACTCGGTAATGAGTATTGCAACTGAGGACAGACGCTTTTTAAGCGCTATGCACTTCAGCACTCGGTGATCCCGTTCTGTGAGCTTGTGTGGCCTGCCACTTCATGGCTAAGCCGTTGTGCTCCTAGAGGATTCCACTTCACAATAACAGCATTTACAGTTGTCCGGGGCAGCTGAGCAGAAATTTGATGAACTGACTTGTTGGAAAGATGGCATCCTTTGACGGTGCCACGTTGAAAGTCACTGAGCTTTTCAGTAAGGCCATTCTGCTGCCAATGTTTGTCTTTGGAGATTTCATGGCTGTGTGCTTGATTTTATACCTGTCAGCAACAGGTGTGGCTGAAATAGCTGAATCCACTAATTTGAAGGTGTGTCCACATACGTTTGTATATACAGTCTAGAGTATTCTTTCACACAGATTGAGTCCATGGAACTTATTATGCAACTAGTTAAGCAAATTGTTACTTATTTAGGCTTGCCATAACAAAAGGGTTGAATACTTATTGACTTAACCTCTAACGAGTCACAAACCCGGATCCGGGATCCCCCCATCAAAAAAGCAGACTAGCATAGCCTAGCCTAAAGCTACAGGGATATCATATAATAAAATGTTCATGAAATCACAAGTCCAAGACACCAAATGAAAGATACAGATCTTGTGAATCCAGCCATCATTTCCGATTTTTTAAATGTTTTACAGGGAAGACAAAATATGTATTTCTATTAGCTAACCACCATAGCAAAAGACACAACTTTTTTTTGTTCACCATTTTTCCCTGCATAGGTAGCCATCACTAATTCGACCAAATAAAGATATAAATAGCCACTAACCAAGAAAAAACTTCATCAGATGACAGTCTGATAACATATTTATTGTATAGCATATGTTTTGTTAGAAAAATTTGCATATTTCAGGTATAAATCATAATTTACCATTGCAGCCACTATCACAAAACTCACCAAAGCGACTAGAATAACTACAGAGAGCAACGTGTATTACCTAATTACTCATCATAAAACATTTCTTAAAAATACACAGCGTACAGCAATTGAAAGACACAGATCTTGTGAATCCAGACAATATTTCAGATTTTCTAAGTGTTTTACAGCGAAAACACAATATAACGTTATATTAGCTTACCACAATAGCAAACATCACAACAGCATTGATTCAAGCAAAAACATAGCGATTAGTATAAGTCACCAAAAGATATTAATTTTTTCACTAACCTTCTCAGAATTCTTCAGATGACAGTCCTATAACATCATATTACACAATGCATATAGAGTTTGTTCGAAAATGTGCATATTTAGCGGCACCAATCGTGGTTATACAATGAGAATAGTGGAGCAATCTGTCCGGCGCCATCTTGGATTAGCACCTATTCTAATCGAAAACTATTCATAAACTTGACTAAAAAAATACAAGTTGGACAGCTAATGAAAGATAAATTAGTTCTTAATGCAATCGCTGTGTTAGATTTTTAAAATTAACGTTACTAGACATACAGTGTGCGTTACAGCCAGACCAGTGCCRCAATAATGGCGACCAAACACTTTTACATTTTTCCACATAAATACGGAATAACATCATAAATAGTTCTTACTTTTGGACGAGCTTCCATCAGAATCTTGGGCAAGGTGTCCTTTGTCCAAAATAATCGTTGCTTGGTTGTAAAACGTCGTCTTCAACTTCGGAATTAGCAGCTAACAATAGCTATGTGATCACAACATGCCCAAATCCTCAAAACGCAATACTAAGGAAATTCCGAAAATAGCAATATACTCGCATAAACTGATATAACTCGGTTTAAAATAACTTCGTTATGATGTTTCTAACACCTATATCGAATTAATTTACAGACGGACATATCTAAGGCCGATAACTGAGCGTTTCAAAATGCTATCCTGAGGTCTTGCTTTGCGTAATGGCGGAAGTCGAAAAGAGAGCGCACTTCGTTCCTTGGGGCTTTATAAGCTCTGAGAAATACGTAGAAACACCATTCCACTTCTCATTGGTTACTGACATCCAGGGGARGGCGGGTGCAGTTCATGTYGACCCATAGGACACATACAGACCTTTAAACTGATCTGAGAACAGAGTCTAGTTTTTAAACCTTCGCAGTTCCTGTCATGAATCTCGCTGCAGAAAGAGTTCTGTTCCACCCACAGACATAATTCAAACGGTTTTAGAAACTAGAGATTGTTTTCTATCCAATAGTAATAATAATATGCATATTGTACGAGCAAGAATTGAGTACGAGGCAGTTTAATTTGTGCACATGGTTGAAGTCGAAGTTGAAACAGCACCCCCTGTAGTGACAAGAAGTTTTAAGACATTTCAGCTTTTCATTTTTTATTACATTTGTAAAACTTTCTAAGAACTAAATTCCACTTTGACATTATGGGGTATTGTGTGTAGGCCAGTGACACAAAAGAAAAACTACATTTAAGCCATTTTAAATTCAGGCTGTAACACAACAAAATGTGGAACAAGTCAACGGGTGTGGATACTTTCAAAGAACTGTATGTATTGTCTATTTTTTGTTGAACCCTGGGTTGAACTGAAACAACAGCTGTTGATGACTTCGCAACTGCTATATACTGTAGGCCTAAATAGTGTATTTGAGGATATATTACATAAAAAGTATGGTTATATTTCATTTGCTCTGTTAAAACGTAGTGTAACTACACTTTGTAATGACTTCGATAGCAATAGTGAATCTATAGTTATTAAAACAGCTTTCAATAATGATTCTCACCATAGCACATTGGTACTAGTCAGTGACAAAGGGTTTGGATAAAGCCCTGGATGGGAGACCAAATGGATAGCTGTAGATAGATCAACTCTCCAGTAGGAGGTGCTGCTCAGACTATAGGTTTTTTTTCCTGATAGAGGATATAACATTGAAGATCTGCCGTTGTTTCAAAGGTATAAATTCAACATATTTTATACACTGTTTATCCATGTTGAACATTGGTTACCATGATGACAATCCAGTGGTTGGAATTTCGCTCTCAAAACAATAGTTTACATTGATGACTTTTTTTCAAATGTAATGTATTTTCCATGTCACAATACGTTGTCTTATTACGCTGAAACAACATTGATTCAACCAGTTTGTGCCCAGTGGGGCATTCAGTCTCTCTAATTCTCTCTCTCTCTCCCGCTCCCCTCTCTCTGTGTACCTCTCTATTCCTCTGTCACTCTTTCTCGCAGACACTCTTTCTCTCTCCCTCTCCCTCTTTCTGTCTGTCTGACTCTCTTCGTCTTTCTCTCCCTCTCCCTCTCTCTTTGTTCTGCCAGTCTCCTCCCTCCTGATATTTTCATTTTAATAAAAAGGGAGAGAAACAACAGAACCTTTCCCTCTTCCACACCTCTCAAATGACCAACCTGTGTGAGCTCACCCCATCCCCCTTAGCTCCCATTCACCTCCCCTTCCGTCTCCAACACAGAGATCATTTCAGTCTTTCTGGCAGGGATCAGAAAAGGGGCTACTGTCCCTTTAAATCCTCCCCATTATGATTCCTGGAGCAAGCAGCTGGCCATAAAAAAGGAGGGAGAAAGAAGGAGAATAGCACACACTCCCGCCAAAACACACTGACACACACACTCATACCCCCTCTGGCACTGTCCAGTGACTCCAGTCCAGCTCTGACAAGTGAAAAAGAAGAGCCTATTGTGGATTTGGGATTTGTACAGCCCTCTGTACTTAGTGGGATAAGTTTATTTTCCCAAAGCTAAGCTCTTGTCAGACTTGCAGAGACGATGCCTTCCTTTTGCCTAGTCTCAAAAACCGCTCAGTGGATTTGGTAGTTGCTCAGATAATTTTTTTGCAAGTTAATCCAACGGGAGGGATAGAGAGACTGAGCCAGAGAATGCTCCCAAAGCTCATAAGGATTCTATATGTCTTGTCTTTTAGCTTTTTCCATGGTGGCTTTATCAGGTAAGAAAGACCATTGCATTGCTTGTGGATTACCTTTCACTGTTATTTGCAGCAAAGTGCATTTTCAGCAGAGTGCATTTGAAGCAGTTATTTTTCTTTTTTCTACGTTTTACATTCGCTTAGCAAGATTGTATTACGACATCTGTTATTGTGCTTACATTTTTCCGTGAGAAAGAAAATGAATAAAAGGTGAAGTTTGGATATATTGTTAATATAGATCTTGAGACTAACCTGACTTTTGTATCGTTGGACCTTGGCAAACACATTCTAATATCTAATATTTGATCCCTACAGCCTTTGTTTAAAAACACCATCCTTCAAAAAGGAAAATTTTGACCGCTGAGGCAAAAATATAGAGAGAAGAAGTTGACCACTAACAATCGATTTATAATGATCATGTAAACCATGAGGGTAAAATTTACTTCAACAATAACTAGCAACAAAAGAGACACACAAACAATGGAATATTCACAGCCTTGTCTCCTTAAGTGCAAGTAACAAGTGATTCTACCTGGCATGTTACCCTTGTATTTACACAATACAATGGACATCTATATTTCACCCACAACTAAACAGATAAGATAAGATAGAACCTGTTATGACCTAAACTACCTGTAGAGCATCCAGCTGAACTTGTTATATATATTTTTTAAATTTCAAGGAGGGAGTGTGGATACATGTATATTGTAACCATTATATAACAGTCACCATAACCTGGTAACCTGAACCATTTGTTTTTTTTAATAACAAATGCCTTATTCGGAAAAAAGTCCTGAGGAGATTTCTGAAATGGCGAAATGAAATGAGTGTGCCAGCCTGGCAAGTGTGCGAAGCTTGATTAATTATCATAGGAAAACAGTGGCATGCTGCTGTCTCTGTTCTGTTTAGACGGAAGAGACGAGCCGCTCTCTTTTGCTCTTCCTCTCTTACTCCATCATCGCTGCCTTCTGTATTTTTCTCTCTTTTGCTTTCTCTTTCGCTCACTATCTTCCTCTCTTTATTGCTCTCTCCCTCTCTTTAACTCTCTCCCTCAGTCGCTCACCCCCCTTCCACATCTCTGTCTCTCTCTCCTTCCCCTATCCCCCTTCCCCGCCTGCTGCATCTCTCCTTGCGTAGCAGAAACTTTTGCAGTGAACGCTTTCCCTATTTCATGCCCTGTCAACCCCAGGTGTGGGAAAGGGATGGAATTAAGATCTGCATAATCCCACCGCCAGCCTTGACACTCGGTGAACCTCGGGTCTTGAGAGAGCAGCCCTTTAGCCTTGGCGAGCAGGTGAACTGACAGCACCTCCTCAGAGAAATCTTCCCAGAAGCCCACCAACCAGGCATGGAAAGATGGGGGGGGGAAAGAGGTGTAGAAGTAAGCCAAGGAGGGCAGCGAAAGAGAGGAGGGAGAGAGAGAGTAGGACAGAGAGGTAGACTAAAGGGAGGGGACAGCCGGTGTGGGGGATGGGGGAAAGCAAAATATTGCGGGAAATAAGAGAGAGAGGGAAATTGGCAGAGACTGTAACACGTCCAGTCCCCTGTGGGGATGGGGGAAGGAGGAAGGGGGGACCTGTGGCTTCTGTGGCTGGGTAACATGGTTGGTTTCTTAGGGACTGACAAGCCAGGACATCAAGCAGGGCACAGTAAATTACACGCTTTGTGATCAGTCATTGTAGGAGACTCACAGTAGATGTAGTGTGTGTGTGTGTGTGTGTGTGTGTGTGTGTGTGTGTGTGTGTGTGTGTGTGTGTGTGTGTGTGTGTGTGTGTGTGTGTGTGTGTGTGTGTGTGTGTGTGTGTGTGTGTGTGTGTGTGTGTGTGTGTGTGTGTGTGTGTGTGTGTGTGTGTGTGTGTTTACTACACTGCAACCCAACGTGTGGACAAAGACAGACACTGGCACCTATACCAGCATTTAGAAGCCGTAAAACTGCACAGATCCTGCTCCCAGTGCTATTTGGTCGGCGAAGGGAGCCAGACCGAGTCAGAGCTGAGCTGGTTTGTCTTCATTATGCACCAAATGGATATCAACATACTGAAATATCATTTTAAAAATCATTTTAAAACATGAATGCCCAAAACGTGTCTAAAACATACATGAACATGACCCTCCCCATCAATTACCGCTGTGGAGCCGGGCCTGCAGGTCTGAAATTAGCCTCTGTCCGACTCAGACTGCAATATCCCGGTGTCTGTCGTCCCCTCTGAACTGACTCATCTCATCACATGCCCCAGTGACCGACAACAAGGAACACTCGCGAGGACATACTTTATTAAATATGTACTTAACATGCAAATCCGGGGCAAATAGATGATTCAACTGGATGGTCATTGGATAGTAGACTTCGACATGCCAGTGTTTTCTTATGAGTCAGTGGTCATAATTATGTAAATAAGTGAGGGATTCGGTTGAGTGTGGTCAAGTGGGTGGATCACTTCAGATATCGCACAAAGGGACATCTGAGAGAGCCCAGAGATCTTTGTTTGCTCATTAGGGGAGTCCTGGTTCTAGTTCAGATATGTTGCTCCTATTCTAGGCCCTCCCAGTCTTCCCTTAATGGGCAGAAGAGATACGGGTAGTTTTAAAACGGAAGGTACAGGTAACTGCCAAAATAATGGAAACACTTGAGTAAATGCGGGATACAAAGTGTATTGCCGGGGCGGCAGGTAGCCTTGTAGTTAGAGCATTGGATTTGTAACCGAAAGGTTGTAAGATCAAATCCCCGAGCTGACAAGGTAAAAAAAATCTGTCGTTCTGCCTCTGAACAAGGCAGTTAACCCACTGTTCCTAGGCTGTCATTGACGTCATTCCTGAGTTAATTAAGCAATTAACATCCCATCATGCTTTGGGTCATGTATAAAAATGGCATACTATGGCTATGCCCCCATAGGATGACAATGCCTCCATCCACAGGAGGCATGGTTACAATGGTTTGATTAGCCTGAAAATGAGGTATACCATATGCCACCT
This sequence comes from Salvelinus sp. IW2-2015, assembly GCF_002910315.2. Taxonomy (NCBI): domain Eukaryota; kingdom Metazoa; phylum Chordata; class Actinopteri; order Salmoniformes; family Salmonidae; genus Salvelinus; species Salvelinus sp. IW2-2015. The sequence goes on from NC_036848.1 coordinate 25,591,109, forward strand.
CAGTCACCAGATCTCAACCCAATTGAACAGTTATCGGAGATTCTGGAGTGGCCTGATAAAGGGGGAGTCCAACCACCATCAACAAAACACCTACTTATGGAATTTATTGTGGGAGAATGGTGTTGACTCCCTCAAATAGAGTTCCAGACACTTATAAAATCTACGCCAAGGTGCATTGAAGCTGTGGTGGCCCAACCAATGATTTACATATACACTAGATGATTGATGGGAGCGCTGTGATGAAGCCACATGCAGTGCCTTTGGAAAGTATTCAGACCTCTTGACATTTTGTTTCAGAGATCAAGGATCTCTCTGTACTTTGCTCCACCCATCATATCCTCGATCCTAGCTAGTCTCCCAGTCCCTGCAGCTGGAAAACATCCCCACAGCATTATGCTGCCACCACCATGCTTCACAGTAGGGATGGTGCCAGGTTTCCTCCAGATGTGATGATGGCATTCAGGCCAAAGAGTGGTTTTATCAGACCAGAGAATCTTGTTTCTCATGGTCTGAGAGTCTTTAGGTGCCTTTTGGCTAACTCCAAGCATGCTGCCATGTGCCTTTTACTGAAGAGTGGCTTCCGTCTGACCACTCTACCATAAAGGCCTGATTGGGGGAGTGCTGCAGAGATGGGAGAACCTTCCAGAAGGACAACCGTCTCCACAGAAGAACTGGAGCTCTGTCAGAGTGACCATCGGGTTCTTGGTCACCTCCACACCCAAGGCCCTTCTCCCCCGATTGCTCAGTTTGGCCGGGCGGCCAACTCTAGGAAGAGTCTTGGTGGTTCCAAACTTCTTACATTTAAGAATGATAGAGGCCACTGTGTTCTTCGGGACCTTCAATGCTGCAGAAATGTTTTGGTATCCCTCCCCAGATCTGTGCTTCGACACAATCCTGTCTCAGAGCTCTACGGACAATTCCTTCGACCTCTTGGCTTGCTCTGACATGCACTGTCAACTGTGGGACCTTATATAGACAGGTGTGTGCCTTTCCAAATCATGTCCAATTAATTGAATTTACCACAGGTGGACTCCATTCAAGTTGTAGAAACATCTCAAGGATGATTAATGGAAACAGGATGCACCTGAGCTCAAGTTCGAGTCTCGTAGCAAAGGGTCTGAATACTTCTATGAATAAGGTATTTCTGTTTTTTACATTTTATGAACTTGCACAAATTTCTAAAAACCTGTTTTCACTTTGTCAATATGGGGTATTTGTCACGATCGTCGTTAGGTGAAAGAGAGGACCAAGGCGCAGCGTGATATAAATACATCTTCTTTTTAATAGAAGAAGAAACGAACACGAACACTAATACAAACTAGACAAAACAACAAACGACCGTGAAGCTATCAAACGAAAGTGCAGACACAAGCAACTAACGTCAAGACATAGACAATTACCCACAACCTACCTAATGCCTATGGCTGCCTAAATATGGCTCTCAATCAGAGACAACGATAGACAGCTGTCTCTAATTGAGAACCAATCCAGGCAACCATAGACTTACATAAACACCTACACTGAACACAACCCCATGAACTCTACAAAACCCCCTAGACAATACAAACACCCTAGACTAGACAAAAACACACAAACATCCCCCATGTCACACCCTGACCTAACTAAAAATGATAAAGAAAACAAAGATAACTAAGGCCAGGGCGTGACAGTATTGTGTGTAGATTGCTGAGGATCTTTTTTATTTAATCCATTTTAAATTAAGGCTGTAACGTAACAAAATGTGGATAAAATCAAGGGGTCTGAATACTTTCCGAAAGCACTGTATATACTGAAAATATATAAACTTAACATTCAACAATTTTACTGAGTTACAGTTCATACAACGAATTCAGTAAATTTAAATACATTCATTAGGCACTAATCTATGGATTTCACATGACTGGGCAAGGGGCGCAGCCATGGTTGGGCCTGGGAGGGCACATGCCCACCTACTGGGGAACCAGGCCCCGCCAATCAGAAGAAATTTTTCCCCACAGAAATACTCCTCAGTTTCATCAGCTGTCAGGGTGGCTGGTCTCAGACAATCCCGCAGGTGAAGAAGCTGGATGTGGACTTCCTGGGCTGTCATGGTTACAAGTGGTCTGCGGTTGTTAGGCGGTTGAATGTACTCCCAAATTCTCAAAAATTACGTTGGAGGCGGCTTATGGTAGAGAAATAATTAAATGTTTATCTGGCAACAGCTCTGGTGGACATTCCTCCAGTCAGCATCCCAATTGCATGCTCCCTCAACTTGAGACATATGTGGCATTGTTGTGTGACAAAAGCGCACGTTTTAGAATGGCCTTTTATTGTCCCCTGCACAAGGTGCTCCTGTTTAATGATCATGCTGTTTAATCAGCTTCTTGATATGCCACACCTGTCAGGTGAATGGATTATCTTGGCAGAGGAGAAATGCTCACTAACAGGGATGTAAACAAATTAGTGCACAAGATTTTAGAGAAATAAGCTTTTTGTGTGTATGGAACATTTGCTGGGATCTTTTAACAGCTCATGAAACATAGCACTAACACTTTACGTGCTGCGTTTATATTTTTGTTCAGTATACATGAAGAGACAAATCTCTTGTTTATTAATAATTAAGGCCCCAATTCCAACCGGAGTTAAGTGCACTTAAATGGAACGTAATTACCTTTTTTATATGCTTTTCTCACCATGCACATTCTGACCTGCTATTCGTTTTTTGGTGGAGATGGAATAAATTAAGATGTATCCAAGGTGTGTCGACACATACGCCTTCTTCTGACCTTGACTTAATTTCCTAATAATTCCACCAACTTTATACGAGAGGACACCATGAATAAGGTCTATTAAACCCACTGGTTCCAAGTGGAAAAAGCGTGTACTTGATTTATTTTGATAAAAATAACAACATTGTCCATGCACTGTAATTTACAACTTGATAAGAGCTATTGATAAGAGCCAGGTAAATGAGAAGTCAGTTTGGATAAGGGAATTGTAAATATAAATGACAGTTGTTTTAGATAGGCTATAATTTACCTTATAATCGCTGGAGAGAATTGTGAAACCAGTCATATTGAAGAACATTGAAGCATATCAACATATCAACTTTCCCACAGTAAAGTTTATGAAATGCTGTGCCATTATGCAAAATTGTACGACCATTTAACTTGAAAGGATGGGCACTTGAATGCCTTAATTATAGGCTACCCCGACTTTCTGTTTACTGTTTCTATCATGTTAAATATTAGTCACTATGAGTATTGACCGTCAATAGGCCTAATTACAACACATATTGAACTGCCAATTTACTGTTAGTTCCCTTCAGTTGGTATAGCCTACATTATTTTTCCATTTATTTCCATTGAATACTTTAAATTAATTTGCTTCCTCCATAAATGCCATCACGGATCATTAGTAACAGTTGACATTCATTTAAAAAAAAAAAGAGACTAATTAAATTGTTATGGAGCGAGCACAGACCAAGTCATAACAGTTTAAACCCAACGCATGGTGAAATGCTTGGCTGTGTCATCACACAGTTCCATGGTTAGTGCAGGCAGTGGATTGTACACCATTCTCCCTATTATAATTCTACGTACAGTTGAAGTCAGAAGTTTACATACACCTTAACCAAATACATTTAAACTTAGTTTTTCACAATTCCTGACATTTAATCCTAGTAAAAATTCCCTGTCTTAGGTTGTTTAGGATCGCCATTTTATTTTAAGAATGTGAAATGTCAGAATAACAGTAGAGAGAATGATTTATTTCAGCTTTTATTTCTTTCATCACATTCCCAGTGGGTCAGAAGTTTACATACAATCAATTAGTATTTGGTAGCATTGCATTTCAATTGTTTAATTTGGGTCAAACGTTTCGGGTAGCCTTCCACAAGTTTCCCACAATAAGTTGGGTGAATTTTGGCCCATTCCTCCTGACAGAGCTGGTGTAACTGAGTCAGGTTAGTAGGCCTCCTTGCTCACACACGCTTTTTCTGTTCTGCCAACACATTTTCTATAGGATTGAGGTCAGGGCTTTGTGATGGCCACTCCAATACCTTGACTTTGTTGTCCTTAAGCCATTTTGCCACAACTTTGGAAGTATGCTTGGGGTAATTGTCCATTTGGAAGACCCATTTGTGACCGAGCTTTAACTTCCTGACTGATGTCTTGAGATGTTGCTTTAATATATCCACATAATTTCCCTTCCTCATGTTGCCATCTATTTTGTTAAGTACACCAGTCCCTCCTGCAGCAAAGCACCCCCACAACATGATGCTGCCACCCCAGTGCTTCACAGTTGGGATGGTGTTCTTCGGCTTGCAAGCATCCCCCTCTTTCCTCCAAACATAACGATGGTCATTATGGCTAAACAGTTCTATTTTGTTTCATCAGCCCAGAGGACATTTCTCCAAAAAGTACGATCTTTGTCCCCATGTGCAGTTGCAAACCGTAGTCTGGCTTTTTTATGGCGGTTTTGGAGCAGTGGCTTCATCCTTGCTGAGCGGCCTTTCAGGTTATGTCGATATAGGACTCGTTTTACTGTGGATATAGATACTTTTGTACCTGTTTCCTCCAGCATCTTCACAAGGTCCTTTACTGTTGTTCTGGGATTGATTTGCACTTTCGCACCAAAGTACATTCGTCACTAGGAGACAGAATGCGTCTCCTTCCTGAGCGGTATGACGGCTGCGTGGTCCCATGGTGTTTATACTTGCGTACTATTATTTCTACAGATGAACGTGGTACCTTCAGGCATTTGGAAAATGCCCCCAAGGATGAACCAGACTTGTGGAGGTCTACAATTTTTTTTCTGAGGACTTGGCTGATATCTTTTGATTTTCCCATGATGTCAAGCAAAGAGGCACTTTGAAGCTAGGCCTTGAAATACATCCACAGGTACACCTCTGGAATTTTCCAAGCTGTTTAAAAGGCACAGTCAACTTAGTGTATGTAAACTTCTGACCCACTTGAATTGTGATTCAGTGATTTATAAGTGAAATAATCTGTCTGTAAACAATTGTTGGAAAAATGACTTGTGTCATGCACAAAGTAGATGTCCTAACCGACTTGCCAAAACTATAGTTTGTTAGCAAGAAATCTGTGGAGTGGTTGAAAAACGAGTTTTAATGACTCCAACCTAAGTGTATGTAAACTTCTGACTTCAACTGTACGCTAATCGTCCAACACTTCCACAGGTTAAAGAACCATGTGGCTATTGTCAGAATTAAATCACACCACAGTATTTTTTATTCATCAATATATTTTGTGCGTGAAGTCTCTCGAAAAATGTATTCATACATACTTTCCTAACCCTGAAATGTGCCTAAATAATCTACAAGATCAGTCTTCTACCAGTTGTTGTTGAAACGGAGATGAATATGCATATATTTAAATGGATTTTCTTTCATTGATCCCTATTTTCTGAACCTATTCTCTCTATGTATTCTAGTCTGTTGACCAAATTCTAATTAAAACAAGGTACACTGTATTTAAAGGGAGGGCTTAAGATAAGATAAATATACTGAAAATCCTATTGAATGAAAATCCCATGAGAAAATCTGTTGACCGCAAGTGGGTTTTCAGCAGTTGAATTACATTTATTCCGCATGGGAAAGTGAACCAGGCCTGCAAAGCCTGTTACACACCTTGATAAGGTAAGTCTGAATACCAACTACTGAGAAATGCAAATGAAAAGGAGTGTGTAAGAAAGGCATAATTTCCTAAATCTGAATCAGGGCCTATGTGTACGAGGGGACAGATTTGAACCTTTAGGTTTATTGAGACCGAAACATTGGTATTAGATTCATTGAATCTGAGGAGCATTAAGATCAGAAATCTTATGGTCTTACATTTCTCTGACTCAGCCAGAGTCAGAGAAAAGCATGTGAGAATAGACTAATGAGGAGTTTTGGGTAAAAAGAGGAATGTCACATAGTAAAATAGGGGGTGCATATACAGTGTGTTTCCTGTTTCACACATGTACAAGTGTACAACCTGTACAAGTGTGTGGTGTGAAATGGAAATTAGTTTTTTTGCATCTCCCACTCCCCTGAAACATCCTCTGAGCGGGGGATCACGGCCAGGGATAAGCCATTATTCACGGAAATCCTGGAGCAATTAGGGTTAAGTGCCTTGCTCAAGGGCAGATCGACAGATTCTTTCCCCTAGTCGGCTCGGGGATTGTAATTTTCGGGTTCCAATTACTGGCGCAACACTCTGACCCAGTGTTTCCCAAACTCGGTCCTGGGGACCCCAAGGTGTGTACGTTTAGGTTTTTGCCCTAGTCCTACACAGCCCATTCAAATAATCAAAGCTCGATGATTAGTTGATTATTTGAGTCAGCCGTGTAGTGCTAGGGCAAAAAACCTAAAACGTGCACCCCTTGGGGTCCCGAGGACCAAGTTAGGGAAACACTGCTCTAACCGCTAGGCTACCTGCCGCGGGAGGAGAGAAAGGACAGATGTGATGTGAGTTAATGGTTAGAAAATGAGGGCCAAGTTGGATGGTGGGTGGTGAAAAGGGGCTGTTCTCATCTGTCTGTCATCTCTGCCTCGAAGGAGTGTGCTACGAGGATTGACTCAAACAAGATAAGGAGTAGGAAAAGACAATGGATACCAAGTGACTGAAAAATATGGTGGAGACAAAATAAATGAATATAATTCTTGTTAGAAAATCACCAAAAACTTTGAATATGGGCCCAGCCACACACATTTCACCTCTGTTGAAACCATATTGAGCCAATGTTTGTGTATGGGGCTCAACATTCGTTGACGAACAACAGAGATCTCGGACAGTCATTTGTCAGTATCTATCATTTTTAGTTAAATGTTAAATGGATACATAACGCATTCTTCACACATTTCATCCATGAACAGGCAGGCGGGTACTCGATAACAGCTTCAAAATACAAACACTCAGTCATAAAAATAAAAATATTCCTTCGGATAGACTGTTACCATTTTACCATTTATGCCTAGCGCACAGTTGTCTGAAAGTGTTTACCAGCAGCTTACTTAAACTCAATAGCTCACTGTCCAGCCAGACAGAACAAACCAAATGTTCCCTCTAATATTTGTTTCGTCGCATGGCAAACAGGCTGAATGAGCCCACAAACCCACGGCATACATTCAATCGTACATTGCAGCTTCCTCTTTGCCAGGGCTCACTTGAAAAAAAATAGATTCCTATGTCAAATGGGACTTACCTAGTTAAATAAACATTTAAAAAAAAATGCTAAACATGGTCATGGGAACCCAAAATATGTCTACTAGAACACAGACACAAAACCGTCTTGTGCTTCAGTGAGCATTAGATTTGAGTGTGGATATATGGCCCCGAGAGGTGACAACTTACTAATGGTCTCTCCAGAGAGAGCCAATGTGTTCGTGGCAGAGGCTGACACCTCGGGCTGGGAGACAAGAGACGGATGGTTCTCAGCCCATTTCACCCGGCACCTCGTCTGACCTTTTCCACGTCCTTACCATGAGATGGACTGTGCATAACAACCTCCTTCTGTCCACGACTGAAGGATAAGGGATTGGCAAAAAGCAGATCACTGAGATCTGACTGCGAGAGCATATGGGGCTGAGAGGTACAGTAGCCTGGGATCCACACTGAATATCATTTTGTCGGTGTCTGGAATAAGCAGGGTTTTGCAAAAATCATGTGTTTGCAAAGAAGACTATTCTGACCTGCTATAATTTAACTAATTCTAAGTGCCCTCTGTTGAAGCAGGCCCAGACAATCAATTAAGTGAAAATTAGTATTCAGTTTCCATTTGCAACACAGGTAAAGGGGCCAATTCTGTAATATCTTCTTGTCAAGCACATCACCTCACATGGACAGTATTTTTTTTTTTTTTTTTTCACCCAACTTTTTCCCTGAGAGAGAATTGACACTATGGATTTTTATCTTGTAGTAACCCTTGCCTGCTGCTTGCCTGGGCTTGTGTGGCAAAGTTGACAATGTGCCATTTCTCCACTGTCAGGCCCCAAACCTTGAGCCAAACCCAGAGCCACTGAATAAAGCACCCGTCATGAAGTGCAACTGATGCAGATGATGGGAGCCCAGTGTAAACCGTTAATCTTTCTTTCCTGACAGTCGCCCTAATGATTAAGGCTACATTCGAAATGTAACCCTATTCCCTACAACCCTATTCCACCCATATGGCTCTGGTCAAAAGTAGTGTGCTGTGTAGGGAATGGGTTACCCTTTGGGATGCATCCTTACAGAGAGGTGGGCTGCTGCTGCTGCTCGGGTCTGGCTCACACAGCCAGCAGAGCATCAAATCAAATATTGTTTTGGGTTGGCGCACACGACTTATCAGCTCTTCCAAATCTAAACCTAAGGGATCCCAGGGGTGCCAGAAAGCATTTAGGACATTTTACCACTACATGCCTCGACAAAATGTGGCCCAAGCTACCAAGGCCAGCGTCTAACCAGCTGCTGCACGGATATGCAGAGTCCAGGATTAACAGAGAGGATCGAGAAAGGAATAGAAAAAAGACACGCTGCTCGATGTTAATGCTAAAGGAAGCGAAATCACGACTTGTATTCTTACGCAGTGTGAGAGAGGTATGTGATAAAGGGGTGAGACAGTCTTATTGCAGTCACAAGACACACTGATTTGATTGCTGACAGTGTTTCCAGACGCTCTATCTTTGACGACCACATGCCGCTTCACATATCTGCACACCTGGGTTGTGTTCATTAGGGCACTTTACATTAACAGATACACCACTGTTCAAATGTTTGGGGTCACTTAGAAATGTCCTTGTTTTCCATGAAAACATACATGAAATGAGTTGCAAAATGAATAGGAAATATAGTCAAGACATTGACAAGGTTATAAATAATGATTTTGAATTGAAACACTAATTGTGTCTTTCAAACTTTGCTTTTGTCAAAGAATCATCAATTTCCAGCAATTACAGCCTTGCAGACTTTTGCCATTCTAGTTGTCATTTTTTAAAAGTAATCTAAAGAGATTTCACCCCATGCTTCCTGAAGCACCTCCCACAAGATGTATTGGCTTGATGGGCACTTCTTACGTACCGTACGGTCAAGCTGCTCCCACAACAGCTCAATAGTGTTGAGATCCGGTGACTGTGCTGGCCACTCCATTATAGACAGAATACCAGCTGACTGCTTCTTCCCTAAATAGTTTTTGCATAGTTTGGAGTTGTGCTTTGGGTTGTTGTCCTGTTGTAGGAGGAAATTGGCTCCAGTTAAGCACCATCCACAGGGTATGACATGGCGTTGCAAAATGGAGGGATAACCTTCCTTCTTCACGATCCCTTTCACCCTGTACAAATCTCCCACTTTAGCACCACCAAAGCACCCCCAGACAGATGGTGTCAAGCACTCCTCCAGCATCTTTTCATTTGTTCTGCATCTCACGAATGTTCTTCTTTGTGATCCAAACACCTCAAACTTAGATTTGTTTGTCCTTAGCACTTGTTTTCAATCTTCCTCTCTCCAGTGTCTGTGTTCTTTTGCCCATCTTAATCTTCTTTTTTTAATTATTGGCAAATCTGAGATATGGCTTTTTCTTTGCAACTCTACCTCGAAGGTCAGCCTCCCGGAGTCGCCTCTTCACTGTTGACGTTAAGACTGGTGTTTTGCAGGTCCTATTTAATGAAGCTGCCAGTTGAGGACTGATGAGGCATCTGTTTCTCAAACTAGACACACTATTGTACTTGTCCTCTTGTTCAGTTTTGCACCAGGGCCTCCCACTCGTCTTTCTATTCTGGTTAGAACAAGTTTGCGCTGTTCTGTGAAGGTAGTACACAGCGTTGTACGAGATCTTCAGTTTCTTGGCTATTTCTCGCATGGAATAGCCTTCATTTCTCAGAACAAGAATAGACTGACGAGTTTCAGAATAAAGTTATTTGTTTCTGGCCATTTTGAGCCTGTAATCCAACCCACAACTGCTGATGCTCCAGATACTCAACTAGTCTAAAGAAGACCAGTTTTATTGCTTCTTTAATCAGAACAACAGTTTTCAGCTGTGCTAACATAATTGCAAAAGGGTTTTCTAATGATCAATTAGCCTTTTAAAATGATCAACTTGGATTAGCTAACACAATGTGCCATTGGAACACAGGAGTGATGGTTGCTGATAATGGGCCTCTGTATGCCTATGTAGATATTCCATAAAAAATATTCCCTTTCCAGCTACAACAGTCATTTACAACATTAACAATGTCTACACTGTATTTCTGATCAATTTGATGTTATTTTAAATGGACACATTTTTTTGCTTTTCTTTCAAAAACAAAGACAATTCTAAGTGTCCCCAAACTTTTGAACGGTAGTGTATGTAAAATGATTAGTGATTCCTAAACCCTGTCGTATGACACAACCTTCTATCATTACGACACAGTATCAACACACAGACAGTCACAGCCTTTCCTTATACTAACATAGCAGTCATTACAACCATCTCATATTAGCCCATACCATTCCAGAGTGTCTCATTAGGAACACAATGGCCAGTGTATAGGCTACCTGAGGGAATCCATAGAATATGTGCTCTCTCCCTCCCAAGGATGGATATAGCCTTTTATTGGCTCAGTAGCACTCTAGCCAATGGCTGCTGAGTTCATTGCTGCAAGTTACGTTCACTGCAATTACGGACATGTAGTGGGGCCATTACAAAGCCTTTCATGTTATTAAGCACATGCCATATAGCCTGATAGATAGTCTACCAGAGGAACGAGAGGGAGAGGGGTAGGGAAGGAGAGAGGCAGATGGGGAAAAGGTGGAAAGAGGGAGAGAGAGAAAGGGGGAGAGAGAAAGAATGAAAGAGATTGCAGGTAGATCCATTATCCTGAGGATCTCTCGACCTCAGCTTTGTCAATGGATTACCAATTTGGGATCCACTATACATTAAGTAGCTCTTATGCATGTAATTACACCATAATTGTCCCCCACGATGAAGTTGGGGCGGAGACTGTGGATCGGTCTCTGTCCTTTCGCACGTTCGTCACACCCGATATCTGACAGCACTGGACCAAATGTGACAAAACTTGAGTGAATAATGGGTATGCCATAGAGATCTGGCATTTACAAAATTACACTGATTGGCCAGATGGTGGCACTATAAAACGCGATTGAAAATGCTAACTTTGAAAGGTCATGCCCCTAACCCCGTTTGACCTAAAGTCATGAAATTTGGTACATAAGTCCTTCTCCTCACAAGGAACAAATTTGCCTCAGGGACCCATAAGGATGGATTTTCTGCCATTTAGAATTTTGTGAAAAACACTTACAGTGCGTTTCCACTGCAGTGCCATGCCGTGCCGTGAATATCACGATTCCTATTTTATTTCCATATGCTCATGGCCCACTTGATTCCTGGAACCAAGTGGGATATTCAGCCTTGTTTGATATCTGGTACTGACCTTGAACCAAGTAGGCCAGTGGATGGGGTTACAAATGGCCATATTTAATGATTGGTCTCACGCAATGATGTCACAGTGTTGCGTATGTTGTTAATACTCATGCACAAGTCACTGGTGCCATTTTTATAAGGCAAGTTAAATCTGACTGTGAACGGTACAACCACAGATGGAACAATTATAAAAAATCTTTGGTACAGCTACACAAATGAAAAACTCGAAAGCTAAACATTTATAATGGAAGGAGCAAATTGGTCTGTTGAGCATCTGGGCAGACTCCAGCATCCAGAGGCAACTGGATTCTTTCACCAGGAATGAACAGGGCTTCACAAAAATATTGGATGAGTTAGCCAAGATGGGAATCCATCGGTCAGTAAAACAGTGCCGGGAAAGTATTAAGAAACTCAAACAAGAATACAAAAGATAAAAGACCACAACAAAAATTGATCAGACAGTGATATTTGAAGCCATGGTGATGCAGAGCAGCAATGATCAGCACGGTAATACATCGTTTTAAGCCAAATTACTATGTAGCTAGCTACCAATGTCTTGAGCGTAGCTAGCTGTAGCGTATGAGTGTGAGCACTGCGCAAGACATTAACCAGGGTCAACAACTTGTCATATAAACATCCATGGAAGGCCAACGCCGTGGACTTAGCTACATGTTTGACATAAGCCGGAGTATCTGACTTTACATTATACAAACAAGCATACTTATACTTTTCAGAGGACATTCCTGAACCTACAGACTCAGAGGAAGCTGCATGCTCAAATAGTGAAGCCACAACCACAGGGCCCTGCACCACCAGACACCCAGGGTCCATTGACACAATCAACGCTCCTGCAACCCCTGAGCCCTGAAGCCCCAGGCGCCAAGGGTCCATTCTCAGTTGGTAAACAGTTCAATGTCAATTGATTGTGATGTTAACTTGTTTAGCCCTAATGACACAATTAAGCTGTCTTCAACCGCGGTGGGCAATCTCATCCACAGAGAGCTTTTTTCATGAATGGGTTATGTTCCTAAACATTATTCAAGGAGACAGTGTGGATGTAGGAATTTACGCTGAGTGTACAGAACATAGGAACATGACATGACAGACTAACCAGGTGAAAGCTATGATCACTTATTGATGGCACTTGTTCAATCCACTTCAATCAGTGTAGACGAAGGGGAAGAGACAGGTGAAAGAAGGATTTTTAAGCTTTGAGACAGTTGAGACATGAATTGTGTATGTGTGCCATTCAGAGGGTGAATGGGCAAGACAAAATATTTAAGTGCCTTTGAACTGGGTATGGTAGTAGGTGCCAGGTGCACTTGTTTGAGTGTGTCAAGAACTGCAATGCTGCTGGGGTTCACGCTCAACAGTTTCCTGTGTGTGTATCAAGGACATCCAGAGTCCATGCCCCGATGAATTGAGGCTGTTCTGAGGGCGAAAGTGGGTGCAACTAAATATTCTTAATGTTTTGTCCACTCAGTGTATGTATGTACAGTGGGGAGAACAAGTATTTGATACACTGCCGATTTTGCAAGTTTTCCTACTTACAAAGCATGTAGAGGTCTGTAATTTTTATCATAGGTACACTTCAACTGTGAGAGACGGAATCTAAAACAAAAATCCAGAAAATCACATTGTATGATTTTTAAGTAAATAATTTGCATTTTATTGCATGACATAAGTATTTGATACATCAGAAAAGCAGAACTTAATATTTGGTACAGAAACCTTTGTGTGCAATTACAGAGATCATACGTTTCCTGTAGTTCTTGACCAGGTTTGCACACACTGCAGCAGATTTTGGCCCACTCCTCCATACAGACCTTCTCCAGATCCTTCAGGTTTCGGGGCTGTCGCTGGGCAATACGGACTTTCGCTCCCTCCAAAGATTTTCTATTGGGTTCAGGTCTGGAGACTGGCTAGGCCACTCAGGACCTTGAGATGCTTCTTACGGAGCCACTCCTTAGTTGCCCTGGCTGTGTGTTTTGGGGTCGTGTCATGCTGGAAGACCAGCCACGACCCATCTTCAATGCTCTTACTGAGGGAAGGAGGTTGTTGGCCAAGATCTCGCGATACATGGCCCCATCCATCCTCCCCTCAATACGGTGCAGTCGTCCTGTCCCCTTTGCAGAAAAGCATCCCAAAGAATGATGTTTCTACCTCCATGCTTCCACGGTGGGATGCTGTTCTTGGGTTGTACTCATCTCTTCTTCTTCCTCAACACCGGCGAGTGGAGTTTAGACCAAAAAGCTCTATTTTTGTCTCATCAGACCACATGACCTCTCCCATTCCTCCTCTGGATCATCCAGATGGTCATTGGCAAACTTCAGCCGGGCCTGGACATGCGCTGGCTTGAGCAGGGGGATCTTGCGTGCGCTGCAGGATTTTAATCCATGACGGCATGGTGTGTTACTAATGTTTTCTTTGAGACTGTGGTCCCAGCTCTCTTCAGGTTATTGACCAGTCTGCCGTGTAGTTCTGGGCTGATCCCTCACCTTCCTCATGATCATTGATGCCCACGAGGTGAGATCTTGCATGGAGCCCAGACGAGGGTGATTGACCGTCATCTTGAACTTCTTCCATTTTCTAATAATTGCGCCAACAGTTGTTGCCTTCTCACCAAGCTGCTTGCCTATTGTCCTGTAGCCCATCCCAGCCTTGTGCAGGTCTACATTTTATCCCTGATGTCCTTACACAGCTCTCTGGTCTTGGCCATTGTGGAGAGGTTGGAGTCTGTTTGATTGAGTGTGTGGACAGGTGTCTTTTTACAGGTAACGAGTTCAACAGGTGCAGTAATACAGGTAATGAGTGAAGAACAGGAGGGCTTCTAAAAGAAAACTAACAGGTCTGTGAGAGCCGGAATTCTTACTGGTTGGTAGGTGATCAAATACTTTATGTCATGCATAAAATGCAAATTAATTACTTAAAAATCTACAATGTGATTTTCTGGATTTTTGTTTTAGATTCCGTCTCTTTACAGTTGAAGTGTACCTATGATAAAAATGACAGACCTCTACATGCTTTGTAAGTAGGAAAACCTGCAAAATCGGCAGTGTATCAAATACTTGTTCTCCCCACTGTATATATATATATATATAAATAAAACTTTTCCACTCATTCAATTAATCCTATTCTGACCCAAGCCCTTTATTATTTGCATCATTGGTATATCTGGTTGGTAGATCTGAATGGCCCCACACTGGCTTTTACTGGATAAGATTTAATACATTTGATGGGACAATACATGGTTGGAGAATAAAAATGCACTCATACTGACTGACTTCAGGTTTGTACGTGTCATTACTTCTGCCTATATATATTCTCAGGGTCGAGAAAACACTGCAAGCACAACCAACGAATGCCTGAATTTAATGAGATACCTGGAGATACTTGAGGCCCAGCGTCAACAGCAGGATCAGCACTTCAATCATCTGCTTTAAGATGAGGCAGCAGCCAGTGCAGCAGAAAGGACAGCCAGGGCTGCTGAGATGGCCCAGACCGCCTTGTTAACCATAGCTTCATAGCTGTATTTGGACAGTTTATTCAAGCCATAAAAGGATGTCAGACAGCAACAGCAGACATGTCACTAGACTAAACTGGCTGAAGTTCTTATATACTGTATATAAAAATATATATATATTACATTTGTACTACACCAAAAGCATTGTGAATGTGGCTTCCAATTACCGTTTGTTGAATTTAGCCTCCTGTTAAACAATGAAAATAATGTACATTTCGCCGATTTCTTTGCGAAAAACTTCAACATGCTTACTTGTGTTGATTTTACATTTTGGAAAAAAATATTGATTTGAATAGTTTTCTTAAACAACAATCAAACATTGGTCAAACGTAGAAGATACAATCGTGTAGTAGGCTATTCACAGGGGGTTATAGTAACCAAAAATATGATATATATGATAGGGGTTATAGTAACCAAAAAAGGGCGATAACCACTGAGCTCAGGGACCAGGCTTGGTCTGTCATGTTAGTAGTTCTGTTGATGGTCCAGGCACTTTGTTGCCCAAAGGGTGTTGGGTGTCTGTGAGAAGAGGGAGAAAATCACAAAGAAAGAAAATATGTTATTAAACATGGTTTATTTGTTAATGGGACACACATCAATTCACCATAGCATCTGTGGAGATAATATAGTTGATTACTCAGAGGCGCAACTTTGGTTTTAGAAGTGGGGGGGGTTCTATTATAATTTATTTTTTATCCAGTCGGATAAACACTCCAAACAGCCTACCCGACCGCTCGGAGGCGTCTGCATAGTCCTAAAGCACACCTTGTGCAGGACTCATTGCAAGCAACTGTAACAGTTGTCCTCATTCCAAATAAGTTTTGAACAATTCACAAAGACCGATACACAACAGCTAGCTAAACAAGTAACCATACTGTACCTTTCTGGAGCATTTCTTTCTATGCGTAAACTGGTCTTTCAACCGGCTGAATCGATCCTTTCCTCGCATGATAACTTATGTTGTGTATTTTATCCATCTCTCTTTTCAGCTGTCTCCTTTCATTCAGTCCCCATTGCTGCTCAGGAACAAAAATGAAAAGAATAGGACAAAATAGCCCGGGTAACTCCAGCACATCTCTCTCCTCCATACTTAAAAATGCCAGTCACAGTGGATAACAACAATGTCACTGTCGAAGTGTGTCATCGGTCGCTGTCTTAAAAACACAACCAGTTCCTCTAGTGGAATTGTGCCAATAAAATGCTACACCTCTGGCACCGTATGACCAATCTGCACTAAACTTGATATGTGACATCTATGGACAAAAGTCTCTCAAAGCAATACTTTCCAGACTAGTACCTAAAACAAACGTGGTCGCTATTGACCAATACAAATTCACATGGGTGTGTTCTGGCACATAACTCAGTCAAGGATATTTGTATTTTCCCAAATTTCGGTAAAAGACAACATATAACATTAATATCGACCACATGGTGACGCTATAACAGACACATATTTATTTATCTTGATCTGTTTGATGAAATTTGGCACACATGCTCAGGGATATGATTCTAGCTAACCAGACACCACTGGCCTGATTTTGACTAAACTTAGGTGAATCATGCGTCTTGCTATATAGAGATCGCCATTTACAAAATGACACTGATTGGCCCAAGGGGGGTGCTGCATCATTCGTTGGGGGACGACATGTGGATATACAGTGGAGGAAAGGACATACTGGTGTAAAGGATGTCACACTGCTTGCTTAGTGTGTACTGCTTCCTCATGATTCGCCTCACACCTAGGACACCTAGGATCGAACCCTTGTTACTATTTAAGCCAGTGTAGCACATGGGGATGTGTGAAATTTACCCTTCAGCCTGAAGTGTCCGCACTTGTGCCAGCGAATGGCTAGGTTTTCGCATGGCACCGACTGGTAAGACGCTAGCTAGGCCCTGGGTTCGATCCTAGGTGTGAGCCGAATAATGAAGAAGCAGTACACACTAAGCATGACATCCTTTATACCAGCATATAATTTCCTCCACTGTATATGGGAATGGTAGATAAAGTGCAAAAGCAAATTATTAAATGATATAGAACTAGGCTAAACGGACCAAATTCTTACAAATTAGCAGACTTGTGTTTCGTTCCATGACATTTTAGCCATTGCAGTAATTTATTTAGGCTACTGTGTAATGAGTTACGACATCAAGAAAAATACAATTCCACATTCTTTTGTGCAATGTGTGTATGCTAAGTGTGAGCCTGATTTGCTATGGTGGGGTTACAGAATGTGATTTTGAAAGATGCAAGTTGGCCGAGGTCTGTTAGTATGGAAGTGTGTGAGTGCCGGTAGAATCCTTCCAAGGAGAGGAGAAGAGAAGGAGAAATCTTCAGTTAAGCTGAAACACTGAGAGGGAAGGAACTGAGTTGACAGCTATAGAAATTGAACTGAAGTCATGAAGTCAGTTTAACCTTGTGTTGGTCTGTCAAAATAGACGAGAGAACTGTCTTGACTAGATGGCCATATTATGCACTTCAAACTTGTACAGCCAGAGGAGGAGGAGGAAGAGAAAATCTCACTCACTCTGTCACTCGCACTCTGTCACTCAGCTCGTCAGATAACACAATGGTACGGTGGGCCCCGTTCCTCTCTAGCAGCATGACATGAGTGAGCTGTTGCATACGGAAGCCCGTGTAATTCCTCGCCGCACAAGTTAGCAGCACTGGTTTCAGGGCAAATCTCCACAACCCTCGACTCCATCCAGGCTGCTACTGCTAGAGCACATTAAATCCAATAGCACTAAATCACAACCGTGCCACCGTCAAGTAGCAAAGGCTGATTTGTGCACTGACCTCGCTACTGAAGCCAGCTACTACACCGGACGTCGAATCCGATTCATTTAATTTAGCGTTCTCTCTCTCTTTTTTATTTTTCACTATATTTCACAATCCTGTCCAATACACTTTTATATATTTTTTTATATACTGTATCAGCGAAAAAATGGGAGTTCCCCATTCCTTAAAAAATATATACTGATTCGGACATTTGAACCAACATATACAGCATACATACAAACACAGTGCCGACACACTGGACAAATAATCTATCATTATGAAATCTGAATGGGAATTCAGTATTTGTGGGTTTAAGCATTGAGCATGTGTCCAAAAAAACTCACAAACAAGTACATGCACTTTGAACCATCACACTTTTTACTTTAGTTTATTTAGCAATTATTTCCTTATTTTGCATTGTTGGTTAAGGGCTTGTAAGTAAGCATTTCACAGTAAGGTTGTATTCATTCAACTTTTCTCCGTTTGGTGCCTAATGAACACGACCCTGCACACCCTTCCCTTAGAAAACCTCCCCAGTCTCCTCTCCTGCTTGGCACCGTGATACCTTACTGTATTAGGCATGCATGGCCACGCTGTCTTCATGTTTATCTGAGCACAGCAGAGCGGGCCCACAGCCTCCTCCCCGGTGCAGTCTCTCTTTTATCGGGCGCAGATTGGGCCCCGCTGTTTGTCCTTGGTTGCATCCAAAATGGCACAATATTCCCTATATAGTGCACTACTTTTGACCAGGGCCTATAGTGTCCCATAGGGCTTTGGTATTGCACTATATAGGGAATAAGGTGCCATTTGGGACACAGCCCTTGTTTTCAATTTCACTTTGATCGTTGACCACTGTCTGAGGCTCCCCCCATTCATCTGTATGACCCCCGTTAGATGCCCAGCACATCGTTATGCTGTGGGGATGTGGCCAAATCGCTAACTGCCTATTGGCTGGAGGGTCGTTTGCCTTTCAATAAGGGGGCGTGTCATTTGGTTGTTGGGTAAACCGGTCGTGGATATAAACTGATGGCACTGTGTGGTGGGAACTTTTTTACGATAACAATTTAAATATTTAAATCAAATCAAATTGTATTGGTCACCTACATGGTTAGCAGTTGTCAAGGTGAGTGTAGCGAAATGCTTTAACTACACAAAGTGATAAAAAAAAAAAAAAAAAAATAGTCTTCAGGTCATGAGGAAAACATACACGCATGCACACACTCACAATGGGATTAGTTATATGCCATTGTCCTGTACTTTAAATGGCAAAAATAGAAAAGCGTGTCCATATCTCTTTGTACTCAGCATGTACCATGCCCAGAGCAAAAGAGGAATCAAGTATTACTCTACATGGTCAATTGCTGCAGTTGTGGGTGTGTGTGTGTGTGTGTGTGTGTGTGTGTGTGTGTGTGTGTGTGTGTGTGTGTGTGTGTGTGTGTGTGTGTGTGTGTGTGTGTGTGTGTGTGTGTGTGTGTGTGTGTGTGTGTGTGTGTTGTGTGTGGGTGTGTGTGTGACAGACAGAACGCACTCCACACAAAAGAGGACATGTCCTCTGGACAACTACACTAGTGGGCACGGGCTCTCTGCTGGAGTTTCACCAGCCAGTGAGTGAGGATTAAACTGTTCAGGAGTGGAGCCAGTCTTTCTCCTCGGTTGGCTGATCCACACTATAGGGCCAACCCAAACCGTACCGGCTCGGATATTTTTTTATGTAGTCCTTCCCTGCATGGTTCCAGCAACTATGGTGGACCCGTAACTAGGCCAGCTCAGTACAGCTCAGTTTGGCCCTTTTGTGTGAATCAGGCATCAACACATAATATAGCATAGAGAATCAGGAACCATTGGGACAACATGAGAGAAAACGCAAACCCAATAATATCAATAGGACACAATGGTTCCATTTCTAGCCATGTCCTTTGTAAATGTATTCCATCACCCCTCCCTGCTTTATCAACAACTGGCAAAATAAAAATATAGGAAAAAAAACAAAGACAATATAAATTTTTCCTCAGACGGGGCTCCTAGGCTTCCTAGTGTTTTCTGGATGTTGCATTGGCGGGGATTTCAATTAGTCACCGGGTTGCAGGAAGCTGTTGACTGATGTGTGTGCGTGTGTTTGCGTGCGTGCTCGCTCGGCTCCATATGTCTCCTCTATCAGGCTGAAAGGGATCTCAGAAGGCTGGCACAGATAGTGGAGCAGAGCTGGGAAGAGTTCAGTAGGTATGAAATGGTAGAAAACATTGAGATACCATCCATCTGAAAGCTCATTTTGGTTTCAATTTGAAGACTTTTCTACCTGTACGTGCTTACTGAATGTGACCTAGCTGAACTAATTTACTTTAGGTGCTGTTGTGTTCCATATTTAAAAAAATATATTTATGGCAAAGGCTCATGTGTGGATCATTTTAGATTGGCTAAACTTCCATAGTGTTGCGGGGTTTGTGGGTTACTTTTGCTGGTTTAAACAACACATGTCTGGCTTTAGACTCAAATGTTGTTCTCATTAGAACTGACTGTTGACTAATGAAGAGTTGTTGTTACTAATGCAAGATTCTTCCTGAAAAAGCAGCTTGGTAATTTCACAGATCAAAAATCTTAAATGTTAGGGAGTTTTTGACAATGGCTATGAGGGTGTGAAAACATGTACTTCTGATAGCATCAATACAAATAAAATCATCTCTGAGGCTAACAGTGGCTAATTAGACATATAGTGCGCATCATCATTTGCAGATTTTCAAAGGTGCTAATACAGGGATTGAGATACATTTTCTTTCGAGGGAACAGTATGGCCTCCCGTGTGTGTGGTACAAACTCTCCCTCTCTCCATTGGAGCAGTAGAGTCTCCGGTTTTGTTAAGACGTACAATGGCGAGCATTCACATCCAGTCTGTGTTATCTGTTACTGTGCATCTGTCCGGTCTCAGAAGAGGAAAAACTCCTGCCAGAGTTTGTACAGTCAAATGCTACATTAAATGCATGGGTCATATAGAAAACGAGCAACGCACACACATAGATATGTATTACTATACTGTATTTGTGACTTTTTGGGGACCAACAATTGATTCCCATTCAAAATCCTATTTTCCCTAACCCCTAACCCTAACCACTAACCCTAATTCTAACCCCTAAGCCTAAAATAGACTTTTTACAAGTGAGAACAGACTAAATGTCCTCACTAATTTTAGTTGGTTTACTATTCTTGTGAGGACGTCTCGTACTCACAAGTATAGTAACCACGTGTACACACACACACACACAATCTCTGGCAGGCTCAAGTCCAGCTTTGCCATGCCTCTTTCCACCACTGTCTGTCTGGCGTTGGTCATCCTGTTGAAACAGAGAAACCAGCGGCCATGCCTTTGGTGTTCCTTTCCCTCTCTCACTCTCTTGACCAAAATGTGGGTCATACCCAGTGCAGCCAGTGTGTGTGTGTGTGTGTGTGTCTCTACTCGCTCTCGGTCTATGCATCGGCATGTCTCTGTCTGTGTGTCTGTCTGAGTTACCGTGTATGCGGAACCTGTTGAGCCTCTGTTATCCAGAGCGGCAGACCCAGTAGAGCTGTGTCCACATTAGTTTAAGGCACCTTGGTCCGTAATTGGGGTCAAGCGCCAGTTGACTCACCCACTCCTGCTTGGACGTTGGTTCGCCGCAGTCTGGGTTGACAGTAAATGGGCTTCAGTCCCTGGGGCATAGAGGTTGGGGGAGGCACCAGAGTTCCGCCCGAGAAAGCATCCGAGGAGGGCTAAGCTACTGTAACAACCCTGTGACTCAGCCGTGTATTGACCAAACAGAGGAGCCAGGGTTAACGGCAGCTAGTTCACCGCTAGTGCGCCTCAGATATCAGGCCAAGTGATGACCAATGGGACTAATCAGAGCTGACACCCCCCATTCATATTCATACTGGCTCAGGTGGTAAGTGGAAGACATTTATCATCTCACTCATATATGGTGCATTTGCGTACAAAATGGCACCCTATTCCGTGTTCTCTACATTTATAAAAGTGGTGCACTATGTAGGGGAAATAGTGCCATTTGGAATGCAAACTGCAGGTTTTGATTATACAGTAGACTCCTCCCGTGGGATTGTGTGGGATTTCCGGGCAGGTGAGAGTTCCCAATGGGGATTTGAAACCAAGGTGGCGTCTTGTCAGTGGTGGGAAGGTGCACACTGGGAGAGAATCTGTGCTGACACACACACAGTAACTTCATTATCTCACCCACTTACCAATCCAGTTAGCTTGCATCAAAAATCCAATCTTACTCCTCTCTAATTGCTGCATTTCATTACCTTGAATAGATTACGAACATGAAACACACTGCTTCTTTGATCAGTGAGATTATACGGACAACGTTTGATCACACCCGCTTTGCTTACCGCAAGGTTAGTGAAAACACAGGCGTAAAGGACAACATCAACCCAAACATCTGCTGTAAATATTGCTTATGTGTCACCCCCTGACCGTAGATTGCTTTGTATGTTTTTATTTTTAGTTTGGTCAGGGTGTGATGTGGGTGGGTATTCTATGTTGTAGGTCTAGGTTTTCTGTTTCTATGTGTTTGGCCTGGTATGGTTCTCAATCAGAGGCAGCTGTCTATCGTTGTCTCCGATTGAGAGCCATACTTAGGTAGCCTGTTTTCCCACTTGTGTTTGTGGGTGGTTATTTTCTGGTTAGTGTTTGTTGCACCTGTCAGAACTGTTCATTGGTCGTTTTGTTATTTTTGTTTGTGTATTCATTTTTGATTAAAAGTATTATGGATACGTACCACGCTGCACTTTGGTCCTCCTCTCCTTCTCCCGATGACTTTTGTTACAGTATGAAGAGAAAACACACAAAATAAGCATGTTAGCCTAACAACAAAAGATGTCGCCTACTTGCTTAATCAATTATCAGATCCGATCTAATGCACTATGGATGAGAAAATAGAACAACAGAGTAGATATTCTCATAGTGTTCAAATGCAGATGGTAAACACCAGATGGAGTATACAGTCGTGGCCAAAAGTTTTGAGAATGACACAAATATTAATTTTCACAAAGTCTGCTGCCTCAGTTTGTATGATGGCAATTTGCATATAGTCCAGAATGTTATGAAGAGTGATCAGATGAATTGCAATTAATTGCAAAGTCCCTCTTTGCCATGCAAATGAACTGAATCCCAAAAAACATTTCCACTGCATTTCAGCCCTGACACAAAAGGACCAGCTGACATCATGTCAGTGATTCTCTCATTAACACAGGTGTGAGTGTTGACGAGGACAAGGCTGGAGATCACTCTGTCATGCTGATTGAGTTCGAATAACAGACTGGAAGCTTCAAAAGGAGGGTGGTGCTTGGAATCATTGTTCTTCCTCTGTCAATCATGGTTACCTGCAAGGAAACACGTGCCGTCATCATTGCTTTGCACAAAAAGGGCTTCACAGGCAAGGATATTGATTGCACCTAAATCAACCATTTATCGGATCATCAAGAACTTCAAGGAGAGCGGTTCAATTGTTGTGAAGAAGGCTTCAGGGCGCCCAAAAAGTCCAGCAAGCGCCAGGGCCGTCTCCTAAAGTTGATTCAGCTGCGGGATTGGGGCACCACCAGTACAGAGCTTGCTCAGGAATGGCAGCAGGCAGGTGTGAGTGCATCTGCAGCACAGTGACGCGAAGACTTTTGGAGGATGGCCTGGCGTCAAGAAGGGCAGCAAAGAAGCCACTTCTCTCCAGGAAAAACATCAGGGACAGACTGATATTCTGCAAAAGGTATAGGATTTGGACAGCTGAGGACTTTTCTCTGATGGCATCCGGAAAAAAGCTTGTCCGGAGAAGACAAGGTGAGCGCTACCATCAGTCCTGTGTCATGCCAACAGTAAAGCATCCTGAGACCATTCATGTGTGGGGTTGATCCTCAGCCAAGGGAGTGGGCTCACTCACAATTTTGCCTAAGAACACAGCCATGAATAAAGAATGGTACCAACACATCCTCCGAGAGCAACTTCTCCCAACCATCCAGGAACAGCTTGGTGACGAACAATGCCTTTTCCAGCATGATGGAGCACCTTGCCATAAGGCAAAAGTGATAACTAAGTGGCTCGGCGAACAAAGCATGAATATTTTGGGTCCATGGCCAGGAAACTGCCCAGACCTTAATCGCATTGAGAACTTGTGGTCAATCCTCAAGAGGCGGATGGACAAACAAAAAACCCACAAATTCTGACAAACTCCAAGCATTGATTATGCAAGAATGGTCTGCCATCAGTCAGGATTTGGCCCAGAAGTTAATTGACAGCATGCCAGGGTGGATTGCAGAGGTCTTGAAAAAGAAGGGTCAACACTGCAAATATTGACTTTTTGCATCAACTTCATGTAATTGTCAGTAAGAGCCTTTGACACTTATGACATGCTTGTAATTATACTTCAGTATTCCATAGTAACATCTGACAAAAATATCTAAAGACACTGAAACAGCAAACTTTGTGGAAATAAAATATTTGTGTCATTCTCAAAACTTTCGGCCACGACTATACAAGCGGCAGGTAGTCTAGGGTAGTCTAGGGGGCGGCAGGTAGCCTAGCATTGTGCCAGTAACTGGAAAGGTTGCCGTTTCAAAGAGTTGGCAAGGTGGGCAAAAAATCTGCCGTTCTGCCCTTGAGCAAGGCAGTTAATGTGTGTATAGGGCTGACCTATCATTGTGCTCCTGACGTATATCCGGCCCTAAACAGACACATCAAAGCTATCTTTCACAGCCAGCAAAATCCCTCTCGATCAGAGATCTGTGCTAGCAGTGCTTCAGCGAGACTGACAGAAGGCAAAACGTGCTGATATCAGATCTCTGAGACGTGTGGGAAGGTGTGTTGAATACGTAGAGGACAGGAAGACAGGCGAGACAGGAGATATCTGAAAACTGAGGGCTGAGCAGAGCTGGCTGTATATCAGGCGTGCGTTCTGAATGGCACCCTATTGCCTATATAGTGCACTTTAAAAGTAGTGCACTGTCGGTTGTCGGGAATAGGGTGCCATTTGGGACGCAACCCTGCTAGAAGCCTTCAAACCCCGCTGTCGTGATCCACAGGGTAGAGTTCAATCCAGTTGTAAACATTGAGTAATTTCCATTTAAGACAAATCGTCTTGAAAATCTTTTACAAGACATAAAACATAGCTGTCTAGCAATGACCAACAACCAACTTGACAGAGCTTGAATAATTTAAAGAATAATGGGCAAATATTGTACAATCCAGATGTACAAATGTCTTAGAGACTTACCCAGGAAGACTCACAGCTGTAATCGCAGCCAAAGGTGATTCTAGCTTGTCTTGACTCAGGGGGTTGAATACTTATCTAACCTCTTAAATGTAATGGCAAAATGTAGATTTCCGCCTAAATAGACATAGCCAAAAGTAACTGCTATTCATGTGTAATTACATGATTCTTACATGCCAAAACTTGGTATATTTGGAAAAACGACATCTGGGAGATTGAGGAAATGATCAGAATATATGAGTTATAGTTCAGAATACACAAGATCAAGCATACACAAAAAACATTTATATACCATGGGTATAATAATAATTAGGCAAAGACTCAGCTTTATGCAAAAGGTTAGTACAGTTTAATCACGAGAACGTTCTAAAGTCCATTATACAAACACAGTCTTTATAACACACACAAAAACAAGTTCAAATCTTAAGCTACGCCTTGCTCAGACAGTCGGTATTTTTCCACAACACAGATACATTGTTTCTTTAATCTGCAACATGTTTCATGCTTACATACTAAAAAGGAACAAAAGGTCCTTGTTCTAATTCTAACTAAAACTACACACATCAGATTATAGTTTTATGATTCTAATACATTTCATACAATTATATGGTTTCAGGGTGGAATATTTTAGTCATTACCCATAAGCATATAATTCCCTTATCACCTGGTTTACGGATTGGTACCACTACTGCCTGGTAGTTTCCCCTTCTCCCACATTCTGTTGTACAACACCAATACCTTACCCAGTGCCTCATCACTAAGATGGGCCAACATAACATAGCACACCTCATCTTTCCCAGGTGAAGTTAACCCAGCCTTACCTATTGCCATTTTCACTTCTGCCATGGTGCATTCAACGCATCATTTACATCGTCCTTCCTATCCAGCACTCCAGGATGTTCCTCTCTCGTTCTCTCTCTCCCCCTTTGCCCCTCCTCTGACAAATTTTCAGAGCTATGTACTTGGACAAACTCTTTAGCCATCATCTCTGCCTTCTCCTCACCTGTTACTGCCACATCCTTCCCACTCGTCAACACTGGATCATCCCACTACCTTCTGACCCTACTCATCCTCTTAATCATCCCCCACACTTCTCTCACAGATATCGCCCTTCCAATGGTGTCACAGATCAACGCCAATATGACCTCTTTGCCTGACGGATAGTTCTCCTCACCAGGGCCTGGGCCTGCTTATATTGAATCAGATGTTGGAAGTTATGCCCCCACCAATGCTGTTCTCACCCAGTTATTCATACTATCCATATCCCCTCTCCTATCCACCCGAGCCATCACCTGCTCACTCAGCTCCTGAAACTGATCCCACTTTGCCCTTCCCAACACCTACCTTCCTACCTCATCCACTGACACCTCCTCCTCCTTTCGGCCTACTGTGCATACTATGTGGTAATGATCACTCCCTACTGTCGACTCATTTACATTTACATTTAAGTCATTTAGCAGACGCTCTTATCCAGAGCGACTTACAAATTGGTGCATTCACCTTATGACATCCAGTGGAACAGCCACTTTACAATAGTGCATCTAAATCTTTTAAGGGGGGGGGGGGGGGGAGAAGGATTACTTTTATCTATCCTAGGTATTCCTTAAAGAGGTGGGGTTTCAGGTGTCTCCGGAAGGTGGTGATTGACTCCGCTGTCCTGGCGTCGTGAGGGAGTTTGTTCCACCATTGGGGGGCCAGAGCAGCGAACAGTTTTGACTGGGCTGAGCGGGAACTGTACTTCCTCAGTGGTAGGGAGGCGAGCAGGCCAGAGGTGGATGAACGCAGTGCCCTTGTTTGGGTGTAGGGCCTGATCAGAGCCTGGAGGTACTGAGGTGCCGTTCCCCTCACAGCTCCGTAGGCAAGCACCATGGTCTTGTAGCGGATGCGAGCTTCAACTGGAAGCCAGTGGAGAGAGCGGAGGAGCGGGGTGACGTGAGAGAACTTGGGAAGGTTGAACACCAGACGGGCTGCGGCGTTCTGGATGAGTTGTAGGGGTTTAATGGCACAGGCAGGGAGCCAGCCAACAGCGAGTTGCAGTAATCCAGACGGGAGATGACAAGTGCCTGGATTAGGACCTGCGCCGCTTCCTGTGTGAGGCAGGGTCGTACTCTGCGGATGTTGTAGAGCATGAACCTACAGGAACGGGCCACCGCCTTGATGTTAGTTGAGAACGACAGGGTGTTGTCCAGGATCACGCCAAGGTTCTTAGCGCTCTGGGAGGAGGACACAATGGAGTTGTCACGTGATGGCGAGATCATGGAACGGGCAGTCCTTCCCCGGGAGGAAGAGCAGCTCGTCTTGCCGAGGTTCAGCTTGAGGTGGTGATCCGTCATCCACACTGATATAGTCTGCCAGACATGCAGAGATGCGATTCGCCACCTGGTCATCAGAAGGGGGAAAGGAGAAGATTAGTTGTGTGTCGTCTGCATAGCAATGATAGGAGAGACCATGTGAGGTTATGACAGAGCCAAGTGACTTGGTGTATAGCGAGAATAGGAGAGGCCTAGAACAGGCCCTGGGGGACCAGTGGTGAGAGCACGTGGTGAGGAGACAGATTCTCGCCACGCCACCTGGTAGGAGCGACCTGTCAGGTAGGACGCAATCCAAGCGTGGGCCGCGCCGGAGATGCCCAACTCGGAGAGGGTGGAGAGGAGGATCTGATGGTTCACAGTATCGAAGGCAGCCGATAGGTCTAGAAGGATGAGAGCAGAGGAGAGAGAGTTAGTCTTAGCAGTGCGGAGCGCCTCCGTATACAGAGAAGAGCAGTCTCAGTTGAATGACTAGTCTTGAAACCTGACTGATTTGGATAGAAGGTCATTCTGAGAGAGATAGCGGGAGAGCTGGCCAAGGACGGCACGTTCAAGAGTTTTGGAGAGAAAGAAAGAAAGGGATACTGGTCTGTAGTTGTTGACATCGGAGGGATCGAGTGTAGGTTTTTTCAGAAGGGGTGCAACTCTCGCTCTCTTGAAGACGGAAGGGACGTAGCCAGCGGTCAGGGATGAGTTGATGAGCGAGGTGAGGTAAGGGAGAAGGTCTCCGGAAATGGTCTGGAGAAGAGAGGAGGGGATAGGGTCAAGCGGGCAGGTTGTTGGCGGCCGGCCGTCACAAGACGCGAGATTTCATCTGGAGAGAGAGGGGAGAAAGAGGTCAGAGCACAGGGTAGGGCAGTGTGAGCAGAACCAGCGGTGTCGTTTGACTTAGCAACGAGGATCGGATGTCGTCGACCTTCTTTTCAAAATGGTTGACGAAGTCATCTGCAGAGAGGGAGGAGGGGGGGGGGAGGGGGGGAGGAATTCAGGAGGGAGGAGAAGGTGGCAAAGAGCTTCCTAGGGTTAGAGGAGATGCTTGGAATTTAGAGTGGTAGAAAGTGGCTTTAGCAGCAGAGACAGAAGAGGAAAATGTAGAGAGGAGGAGTGAAAGGATGCCAGGTCCGCAGGGAGGCGAGTTTTCCTCCATTTCCGCTCGGCTGCCCGGAGCCCTGTTCTGTGAGCTCGCAATGAGTCGTCGAGCCACGGAGCGGGAGGGGAGGACCGAGCCGGCCTGGAGGATAGGGGACATAGAGAGTCAAAGGATGCAGAAAGGGAGGAGAGGAGGGTTGAGGAGGCAGAATCAGGAGATAGGTTGGAGAAGGTTTGAGCAGAGGGAAGAGATGATAGGATGGAAGAAGGAGAGGTAGCGGGGAGAGAGAGCGAAGGTTGGGACGGCGCGATACCATCCGAGTAGGGGCAGTGTGGGAAGTGTTGGATGAGAGCGAGAGGGAAAAGGATACAAGGTAGTGGTCGGAGACTTGGAGGGGAGTTGCAATGAGGTTAGTGGAAGAACAGCATCTAGTAAAGATGAGGTCGAGCGTTTTGCCTGCCTTTGTGAGTAGGGGGGGAAGGTGAGAGGGTGAGTCAAAAGAGGAGAGGAGTGGAAAGAAGGAGGCAGAGAGGAATGAGTCAAAGGTAGACGTGGGGAGGTTAAAGTCGCCCAGAACTGTGAGAGGTGAGCCGTCCTCGGGAAAGGAGCTTATCAAGGCATCAAGCTCATTGATGAACTCTCCGAGGGAACCTGGAGGGCGATAAATGATAAGGATGTTAAGCTTGAAAGGGCTGTAACTGTGACAGCATGGAATTCAAAGGAGGCGATAGACAGATGGGTAAGGGGAGAAAGAGAGAATGACCCCTTGGGAGAGATGAGGATCCCGGTGCCACCAGCCCGCTGACCAGAAGCTCTCGGGGTGTGCGAGAACACGTGGGCGGACGAAGAGAGAGCAGTAGGAGTAGAAGTGTTATCTGTGGTGATCCATGTTTCCGTCAGTGTCAAGAAGTCGAGGACTGGAGGGAGGCATAGGCTGAGATGAACTCTGCCTTGTTGGCGCAGATCGGCAGTTCCAGAGGCTACCGGAGACCTGGAACTCCACGTGGGTCGTGCGCGCTGGACCACCAGATTAGGGTGGCCGCGGCCACGCGTGTGGGAGCGTTTGTATGGTCTGTGCAGAGAGGAGAGAACAGGGATAGACAGACACATAGTTGACAGGCTACAGAAGAGACTACGCTAATGCAAAGGAGATTGGAATGACAAGTGGACTACGCGTCTCGAATGTTCAGAAAGTTAAGCTTACGTAGCAAGAATCTTATTGACTAAAATGATTAAGATGATACAGTACTGCTGAAGTAGGCTAGCTGGCAGTGGCTGCGTTGTTGACTTTGTAGGCTAGCTGGCAGTGGCTGCGTTGTTGACACTATAACAATCAAGTCGTTCCGTTGAGTGTAATAGTTTTACAGTGCTGCTATTCGGGGCTAGCTGGCTAGCTAGCAGTGTTGATTACGTTACGTTGCGTTAAAAGAACGACAGTAGCTGGCTAGCTAACCTAGAAAATGCTCTAGACTACACAATTATTTTATAAAGGCTATGTGCTAGCTGTGTAGCTAGCTACGATCAAACAAATCAAACCGTTGTACTGTAATGAAATGAAATGAAATGTGATACTACCTGTGGAGCGAAGCGGAATGCGACCGGGTTGTTGAGTGCGGAAGTTCTATTCGGTAGACGTTGGCTAGCTTTTGCTAGCTAGCAGTGTCTCCTACGTTAAGGACGACAAATAGCTGGCTAGCTAACCTCGGTAAATTAAGATAATCACTCTAAAACTACACACTCTAACTACACAATTATCTTGGATACGAAGCCAGCAAAAGACAACTATGTAGCTAGCTAACACTACACTAATCAAGTCGTTCAGTTGAGTGTAATAGTTGCTACAGTGCTGCTATTCGGTAGACGGTGGACGTTTGCTAGCTGGCTAGCTGCTGGGCAGATAGCAGTGTAGACTGCGTTAGGACGACGAAATACGATAATTACGCAACTATCTTTGATACAAAGACGGCTATGTAGCTAGCTAAGAAGAAATTGCTAAGATTAGACAAATCAAACCGTTGTACTATAATGAAATGTAATGAAATGTAATGAAAAGTTATACTACCTGCGGACCAAAGCGCGAATGCGACCGCTCGCTCCTCCCATACCTACCACTCACAGATTCCTGCCATCGCACTAGATACCAGAGTGAGGTCCAAGGCAGACTCTTTCCCTGTGGCTACATCAATCCTGGTCCATCGGCCATCATTCAGGCACACCAGATCTTTCATTTCTATCAGATTTTCCATCACTTTGCCATTTCAATCTATTATAGTACTTCACTACCACTATCACACATCCTCTCAACCACACCTCCACCACCACATATTCCTGTTCAATACCTTTGCCTAGCATCCTGTAGGGAAGTCTTTGCTTTATGAAGGTGGCACACCCCCCTCCCCCTACATCTCTGTCCCTACGAACCACCACATATCCCTGTATGATAAACTCCAAAATCGGTTTGAGCCATGTTTTGTGCACACAAATCCTATCAGGCTTAGCTGGCATATCTACAATGAACTCCTTGAACTCCTGCCCATTAGCCAACAGGCTTCGAGCATTCCATTGTAGTACTACCACCATAACTACGATCCTGTAATACATGACTCCACCCTCGGCTGATTGAGGTAATCTGGAACCTCTTCCCATGTCAACCCTGTCATACTCAGATGTCTCCCAGCAGCTTTCACTATTAGCTTAATCCTCTCTGTTGTAGACTCTATTTTAGCAGTGCTATTGATAGCTCCTGCTATGAACGTCACCAGCTTTCTGAAGAAAGTTATTTGTTTCTGGCCATTTTGAGCCTGTAATCGAACCCATAAATGCTGATGCTCCAGATACTCAACTAGTCTAAAGAAGGCCAGTTTTATTGCTTCTTTAATCAATACAACAGTTTTCAGCTGTGCTAACATAATTGCAAAAGGGTTTTCTAATGATCAATTAGACTTTTAAAATGATGAACTTGGATTAGCTAGCACAACGTGCCATTGGAACACAGGAGTGATGATTGCTGATAATGGGCCTCTGTACGCCTATGTAGATATTCCATTCAAAATCAGCCATTTCCAGCTACAATAGTCATTTACAACATTAACAGCATCTACACTATATTTCTGATCTATGTTATTTTAATGGACAAAAAAATGTGCTTCTCTTTCAAAAACAAGGACATTTCTAAGTGACCCCAAACTTTTGAACAGTATTGTACAAGTAGGTAGAGTTAAAGTGATAGATAGATAATTAAGAGAGAGTAGCAGCAGAGTAAAATAGGGGGGAGGGCAACGCAAATAGTCTGGGTAGCCATTTGATTAGCTGTTCAGGAGTCTTACGGCTTGGGGGTAGCTGTTAAGAAGCCTTTTGGACCTAGACTTGGTGCTCCGGTACCGCATGCCGTGTGGTAGCAGAGAGAACAGTCTATGACTAGGGTGGCTAGAGTCTTTGACAATTTTTAGGGCCTTCCTCTGACACTGCCTGGTATAGAGGTCCTGGATGACAGGAAGCTTGGCTCCAGTGATATACTGGGCCGTAGTCACTACCCTCTGTAGTGCCTTGCGGTCAGAAGCTGAGCAGTTGCCATGCCCGGCAGTGATGCAATCAATCAGGATGCTCTCAATGGTGCAACTGTTGAACTATTTGAGGATCTGAGGCCCCATGCCAAATCTTTTCAGTCCCCTGAGGGGAAATTTGCTTTGTCGTGCCCTCTTCACGACTGTCTTGGTGTGTTTGGACCATGATAGGTTGTTGGTGATGTGGACACCAAGGAACTTGAAGCTCTCAACCTGCTACACTACAGCCTGTCGATGAGAATGGGGACGTGTTCAGTCCTCCTTTTCCTGTAGTCCACAATCATCTCCTTTGTCTTGATCACGTTGGGGGAGAGGTTGTTATCCTGGCACCACATGGCCAGATCTCTGACCTCCTCCCTATAGGCTGTCTCATCGTTGTCGGGAAACTTAATGATGGGGTTGTAAGGCAACAAAATAGGAAAATAGGAAAATGCCAAGGGGGGTGAATACAGTGGTTCCTCCTTTAAAGTTGCGAGCTTTCACTGTGGGACTTAGAGGTACCCAGTGTCACGGCTTCATTGCTCCAGACCACCACAAGGGGGAGTTAGAGCACTCATTATGCATTTGGGTCCCAAGGTTTTTATATGACCAATCATATCGAGTGGTTCCAATGACACATTTTGACGTGAGCCACCTTGTGGCGTTCTTCAACAAAATGGATGAGTAAACATTACGGTGGAACCAGATGTAAGTTGTTATAATGTCATAACGAGTCAAGCAAAACATTTACAATTGAGAGGAATATGTTAGTTAATGTTAGACTATTTCTGGTCTAGCGATCGATGACGAACAAGCTCGCTGCCCTGACTTACATAATTACAAAGAGGAGATTCTCCTGATTAAAATTGGTGTCAGTGTAACAATTTTGCTACCGTCCCTCTCCTCGCCCCTACCTGGGCTCGAACCAGGGACCCTCTGCACACATAGACAACAGCCACCCATGAAGCATTGTTACCCATCGCTCCACAAAAGCCGCAGAGCAAGGGGAACAACTTCTTCAAGGTCTCAGAACGGGTGACGTCACTGATTGAAACACTATTAGCATGCATCCTGCTAACTAGCTAGCCATTTCACACCGGTTACACCCGACTAGAAAAAAATCTAAATATACACATTGCGAGATATTTGGCGAAATAGACAGACATGCTTATATTTCCCCTATAGGAAACAATGGGAAGATCGCAGAGTTCCAATATAATTATTGTTGTTTACATTTTGTTGTTTACATTTTAACTATAAAACAACGTGAGCAGGTATCATTGCCAACAATAGCGAAGCAGTCATTGTGACGTTGAACAATAAGCTGTGAATAGAACGTTCGGAAGGCGAGTTGGTGCTACAGTGGTGAATAGAACTAATAGGAACTGGCAGGGTGAAAAATGCACTAAAATAAGGCCTGTTTTTTTGCGATTTTTTCAAAGTGACGGCAAGCAGCTGGGAAATGTGGTCAAATTATGAAACTGGACTCCACGGTGGATGCAATGAACTAGTTTTTATCAAAAAATAGCGTTAAAAAATTCATGTCTCCAGCCTACTATCTACACAGATTTCAGTGCACTCTCGTCTGAGTGTACCAGAACGCAGAATAATTACTTTACGAGCGCTCAACACCCGTTGAATATGGCCGGTGTCAGTAAACATCAGGAAAAAAGCGTAATTAAATTGTTTCCAGCAGCACATTTACGGTCACCAAGGCTCTGGTTAACACGAAAACTGCCTTACCAGCTCTGCTAGGGCGAGTAAAATGATCAGAGTGGTCTCATTTGTGTCTGGAAGTAGCTAGCCAACGTTAGCTTGGGTGCTTGACTGCCAGAACCCTCAAATCAACCATACTCCTTGGCCCGAACGTCCAGTGTGCACTCCGAGAGCGAAACGGTCTGAATTTACAAATTGACAATTTTCTCTGAATGGAAACACCATAATATTGTTTCTTAAAATCAATCCCATATACTAGGTTATTACAAAAAAGGTTTTAAACTCTCTGGTAATGCCAATACGGAATACTATCAAATGCTTCTCAAAGATGCCCTCTGGTGGTCAAACTAGCAATAACTTACAGTAACAGAAGAAATGGATGAAAATTATATGACGTGCCACAGAATGGGTGTACCACAGTATGACGCAACTTTTAAAGGAGGAACCACTGTACTTTCACAAGGCACTGTACAAACATATACACACTTTTTTTTTTAGAATATACCTTTATTATTCCCTGCAAGCCCTACCACCCTTCCCCCAATTGGACTAAACTAATAAACAACAACACTTAGGCTTCTACCTTCAGTTTATACATATTATACACATTTTACAGACACAATATATTTTACAATAGTTATATTTTGTTTGTTTGTAGTCGTTCTATTTCTGATGTCAATCCAGTTTGATTTCTATTTGTAACTGTGCTATTTCACAAAATGTCTGAACCTACTGTATATACATTTTACTGACCCCGTATGTTTTACATTGGTTATCTTGTTGTTATTAGTCCCACCCTTCAGCTCCATTCAACCTCTCCCATCTATCTCTTAACACCATCCATTTTGAATTTCTATTTGCTATATATTTTTCAACTGTGCTGTGATGCTTCACAAAAGTACTGAACCTTTCTATTCTCAAAGCTTCTACAGATTGTAAATTAAAGATATACTTTTTTTCTAAAATAATTATTATATTATTGATTGATTGACTATGACTTTTCAAATCACCAAGTATTGCTATCTGCAGCGTTAGTTCCAGGTAAATGTTGCAATTTTACAGCCATTCCTGGACCTGTGACCAAAAACGAGCTACGTATGGACAGTACCAAAATAAATGATCTAATGACTTTGCCTCCTCGCAGCAAAATCTTCAGAGCTGTGAAGATTGTATCACCCATATATACCCAAACATTCTACTGGTTGCAAGAATTCTTTTGCATAATATTTTAAATAGAAAAATTCAAAGTTTTGAATCCGGCGTTCTTTTCCGTGTCAGTTCATAAACCATGTGCCATGGAATCGGTACATCGAAAATCTCTTCCCAACTATTTTGCAATTTATATGGCACAGCTGTCAAATTTTTGGTCCTTAAATGAAATTGGTATATGTTTTTATTAATCAAAATTTTATTTAACCATAATGCAGGGCCGACAGACACGTTCCTTACTCCCCCCCCCTTCTTCTTGCCTCTTCCATTTTTGTTGTAATGCTGCAATTAGTTGTTTGTAATTTTGGGTAGAGTAGACATTTCCATATGTCTGTGTTAGCTGTATGTGTGACATACAGTGGGGAGAACACGTATTTGATACACTGCCGATTTTGCAGGTTTTCCTACTTACAAAGCATGTATAGGTCTGTAATTTTTATCATAGGTACACTTCAACTGTGAGAGACGGAATCTAAAACAAAATTCCAGAAAATCACATTGTATGATTTTTAAGTAATTAATTAGCATTTTTTTGCTTGACATAAGTATTAAAAATCAGGTCACTAGGTGTAGGTAAAACCATAAGCAAATAGGCAAACTGTGATATTGGGTGATTTTTCCACAAATAGAAAGGTATTTTCCTTTCTATGGTAGCAAGATCTTATCTATTTTTGCTAACTTTCTATAAACATTTATTGGAGTGGAATCATTTCTTTCTTTCGGGATTTGTTAACCGAGTATGTCCACATCCCCGTCAGAGCATTTTATTGGTAAACTACATGGTAATGTAAAAGTAGAATTTTTTTGTGATCCAGTACGTACTATAGATGTCACGATCGTCGTCTTGACAGAGATTGGACCAAGGCGCAGCGTGTGCAAAATACATCTTCTTTTATTGAGAAGAGAGAAAACACAAAACGAACACTATATACAAACTAACAAAACAACAAACGACCGTGAAGCTAAATGACGTAAGTGCACAGACAAGCAACAAACGTTCAACATAGACAACTACCCACAAAARCCTACTGCCTATGGCTGCCTTAAATATGGCTCCCAATCAGAGACAATGAATGACAGCTGTCTCTGATTGAGACCCAATCTAGGCAGCCATAGACATAACTAGACAACCTCACTCTTCTCTACCCCATACACATACAACACCCCTAGACTAAACAAAAACACACAAAGACAACCCACCCCAAATCACGCCCTGACCAACTAAATAAATAACAGAAAAAGGAACAATAGGTCAGGAACGTGACAATAGAACACTTATCATCATTTGGTTTTAATCCAGAGAGGTTAGCAAAAGTATCTAGATCCTCTATGAGGCTGTGGAGGGATTCTAATTGTGGTTTTAAAAGAAAACATGAATCATCAGCATACAATGACACCTTTGTTTTTAAGCCACGGATTTCTAATCCCTTAATATTATTGTTGGATCTAATTTTAACAGCTAATATTTTGATGGCAATAATAAATAGATATGCCAATAGTGGACAACCTTGTTTTACTCCTCTTGACAGTTTAAAACATTCTGAGATCTAGCCATTATTTACTATTTTAAACCTAGGGTTACTATACATAACTTTAACCCATTTTATAAGAGATTCTTCAAAATTGAAATATTCTAGGTATTTATATAGAAACTCTAGTTGTACTTTATCAAAAGCCTTTTCAAAATCAGCTATGAAAACCAGGCCTGGTTTCCCCGATGTTTCATAGTATTCTATCGTTTCCAGTACTTGTCTTAAATTATCTCCAATGTATCATCCATGTAAAAAACCTGTCTGATTCGGTTGAGTAATATCTGACAATACCTTTTAAATTCTATGCGCCAAGCATTTAGCTAGAACATTTGCATCACAACACTGAAGTGCCTCAAATGTTTTAAATGGACTGGATCTTTATATATACCACTTGGATCCTGTTTCAGTAATAATGAGATCAGACCTTGTTGCATGTCCGATAATCTACCGTTTATATAGGAGTGGTTAAAACATGCTAATAATGGTACACTGAGTATATCAAAAAAAAGTTTGGTATACTTCCACTGGTATGCCATCCAGCCCTGGAGTTTTCCCAGCCTTTAACTGCATCAAGAAGATCCTCCTCTGTAATTTTACATTACTATTAGGAAAAAATCCAAACAATTAGCTTCGGTTAGTGGAGATGGAGGAGACTGAAACGAAAACATATTCTTAAAGTACTTTACTTCCTCTTTCAAAATATAATTTGGTGAATCATGCATGACTCCATCATTTGTAACAAGTTTCAATAAATAAAAATTGGTAGCATATCTATATTGAAGATAGAAAAAAAATTGGTGCAATTTCCCAATATCCCATCCAGTTCGCTTTATTTTTATAATATATTACACTGGATCTTTCTTGAATAACTTCCTCTATTTCTTTTTGTTTTTCCTCTAACTTATTATGTGCCTCTATGGTACAGTTTTTATTGCTATCTAACTGTACTGTTAGTCCTTCAATTTCCTTTGTTAATATGGACTCTTTTGCTCTGAATTGCTTTTGTTTTATAGATAGGTACTGAATTGCATGGCCTCTAAAGGCACATTTAAAAGTTTCCCATACAATAAAGGGTTCTGCTGTACCTATGTTATGTCGGAGAATGTCAGTTATAAATTCTTCTGTCCTCGTTATAAACAAGTTATCATCCAGTAGGCTTTGATTACATTTCCAATATCCTCGCCCATGTGGAAATTCTGAGTAATATATATGCCAATTATGTGATGATCCAACCGCATTCTGTCCCCTATCAACACTTTTTAAACGTTTGGTGCCAGAGAAAATGACATAAGAAAGTAATCAAGATGACTAGCTTGATTAAGCCTCCGCCATGTATATCTCACTAGATCAGGGTATTTTAGCCTCCATATATCCACTAATTCCAATATATCCATGACATTCATGATTTCTTTACGTGCCTGAGGGTGATAGTTTGTAGTGTGATTTCCTTTACGGTCCATAGAGGTATTAAAAACTGTAATAAAATCTCCCACCATAATAATAGAGTCTAATGTTGCTTGTAGAGTTGATAAATTCTGAAATATATTTCAAAGAAGCTTGGATCATCATTATTTGGACCATATAGGTTAATAAGTCATATCTGTTTATTGTCCAAAAACATATTTAAAATAATCCGTCTACCTTCATGATCTGTTTTGGACAATTTTGCATATTTGGATCAAAATGACTATTAATTAATATCATCACCCCTTTTGAATTTCTTTGCTCTTGGGAGAAATATATTTCGCCCCCCCCAGTCCTTTTTCCTCAAAACTTCATCTAAAAGTGTTGAATGAGTTTCCTGTAATCAATAGATATTATATTCCTTCTCTTTTAGCCAGGAAAATACTGATCGTCTTTTCTTCTTATCTGCTAAGCCATTACAATTATAACTGGCTATACTTATTTCACCACCTACCATAATGAGACACAAGTTTCAATTCTATTTATCAAAATATATGTTTGTAAACGAACCATTAAAAAGTAACATGATGATTGAGTGTCTATAAAGCTATACCATGATATTTGCATATCTACTAAGTAAACCTCCAATTGGTCCCCACTATTCCACCCACTAAAACCCCTCCTCATCCCGAGTTATAAATATAAATAAATATAAATATACATTTTTAAAATCCTGTTTATCTTATTTTCCATAATTCGCTTTTAATATTTGTAGTAATGTAGGCAATTTATGCAAAGGAGTTTTACCTTTTATACCAGTTTCACCATTATCAAAATTACACTATGGCAAGCAATTATTATATTAGCAAACAATTATTGTGAATCATCCTATATTGTCCCTAACATCTTTTACTCCCTCGGAACAGTTGTGGGATACACACACACACACACACACACACACACACACACA